>NW_026652290.1:27804179-27975844 GCF_009828535.3 Hylobates moloch | reverse complement strand
ATAATATATCATATAATATATAATATATGATATTATATAATATATAAAATATAATATATTATATAATATATAAAATATAATATATACAAAAATGTATTATATATACATATAAAATATATATTATATATATAATATATGTGGCAACTTTCATGTGGTTCAATCTTGCATCTTCCTATATTTTTTCTGAACCATTTGAAAATATATTGAGAACTTCATATTACTTCACCCCAAAATACTTAGGCATCTCCTAAAAATCAGGATACTCTGATAATAATAAACACTATTATCACATCAAAGAAAATTACCCTTGAGTCACCTGAGAAAATTTCATAATGAAACCTAATATATATACCGTATTTACATTTCTATGGTGGTCCCTGAAATGTATTCCATAGCCGAATTTTTGAACTAGGATTCAATCATGGTTTACACATTGTGTTTGGTTATTATGTCCCTTTGGTCTCACATACATTATTTATAAAAGAAGAATTCTCAGCCCTGTGTCCGTGGTCGTCAGGGGATCACCAGAAGTCCTGAGAGCTAACAGACGTGTGTGTGTGTGTGTGTGTGTGTGTGTGTGTATAGATGTGCTTTTTTTCTGGAAAGAGAACCAAAGTCTTGCTTAGATTCTCTACGTAGCATCCACCAAAGATTGAGCACTAATCATGTAAAAGTCACAGAGATTGATTTGAAGAGGGAGAAAAGCCAGACAACAGTAGTCCACCAGGAGGCTGGATATGCAGGGAGTGATACAGCTTAAGACAAGTAATGCAATCTGTTTGTTCATCTCTAATTTGGGGATAGTAATATTTGTATATCAACCTCAGTGGAAAGATGCATGTGAAAAAATGTTGTACCATCAAAATCTATACCAATATTAGTTACTAAAACTACAGGGAATTCAAGTTCCTGAGACCTTTGCACATGGGCCTCTACCCACATTGCAGTGAGAGAGAAGGTATGAAGTCTCAGGCTGGGGCTGGTTTCTTGGAGTTCCCATTCTCTTCACACTCGGGGTGATGGAACCCAGAGACAAGACAAGGTCTGGGGTCATCTCTTGGGCAGGGTAACACCTGCATGTTCACACATCAGTTGCTCTTGTCTTGTCTGGCGAGGGCCCGATTGGCAGCTTGGCTAGACTCCTGCCTAGAAATGGGATGGAATGGGAATAGGCCAGGACTTGTCACTTACTCCCACTACAGCCCTTTCTCCAAGTCTTTATTTTCCCTCTTTTACCATAGGTAGCTTGTGAAAGTTACTTCAATACCTTTCCTATGGAAAACAGTAATCTTAGTTTTCCATGCTTCTTCCAGAGGCCTTGGAGTATTGGGCATTTTGTAAGGAAATCTGTATCGAGGCAGGACTGGGTGTGGTGAAGGGGCTGGGATCAGGACCCAGGCTTCCTTGGCCAACTATTTTAACCAAGTAAGGTAAGAATGATCAATACCAGGTAGCCTATGAAAGCTGGAGGCCGCCCCCCACCCCACCAAAGATTTCAGTTGAGGAGAAAGAGCTATAAAGTCATATGAGCTATATTTTAATAAAACATGAGCTTTATAGATAATAAGCGTAGGAAGATTTAGTTGGGTGAATTCCTAACAATACTTCCTCCAAGTTCTATGCCAGCTTTTGTTCTCAAATGCCAGGTATGAATTTCTCAATGTAATGTCTTTATGAAACATGGCAAGTTTAAACACAACCATTCCACTACTGCTCTCCTCTGAATTCTGTTTTATGTTTTCAGAATGGTTAAAAACAAAGGAAGAATCTTTAAAAAGGTGTTTGTTAATCTCTCAATAGCTTTCTACTTAATAGCTAGGAACTCGACCAAGCTATGTGATCTTTATAAAACCTTAGACTACTTGAGAGCTGGTAAGAAGATAAAGTTCAACAGATGTGAGTTTGGATTAGCTGGTGACCTAAAGGTTGGTAAGCTATTTAACATCTCTAAGCCTTTCTGTCCTCACTTGTAAAGGGGAATACGAAATTTATTCAGTAAATACATTTTGAATGCTTACCACATACCAGGCCCTGTTGTAGGCACCAGGGATACAAGGATAAACAAGACGAGCTTCCTGCTCTCATGAAACTGATTGCAGAACATGAATATTCAACAAGAAATTACATAATTAATTGTAGTTTATGCCAACTGCAATAACAGCACCTACCCCAGCAGACGTTGTGAGGATTAAATGAGTCAACGTGCAGCAGACAAATTCAAAACTGCTGTCATAATACTATTTATAAAATCACATGGGCAATAGAGTCTTGCTAACAGTCCTAAATAGTATAAATACATGTCGGGCATTAGATCCTCTTTTATTTTTCACATATATTTAAACGGCAACTTGGTTGTGTGTCCCTTATAACAAATAGGAAGGCATGCTTTCCCTTGATGTTGGAGACACGGTCTTACCAACCTAAGGAAGGATGAGGCTGAACTTGTTTATTGCTGTCAAAAAGAGCAGTTCAGGCTGGGGGTACTGGCTCAAACCTGTAATCCCAGCACTCTGGGAGGCTGAGGAGGGTGGATCACATGAGGTCACAAGTTTGAGACCAGCCTGGCCAAAATGGTGAAAATACAAAAAATTAGCTGGGCGTGGTGGCAGGCATCTGTAATCTCAGCTACTCCGGAGACTGAGGCAGGAGAATTGCTTGAACCTGGGAGGTGGAGGTTGCAGTGAGCCAAGATTGCGCCACTGCACTCCAGCCTGGGTGGATGACAAGAGCAAAACTCCATCTCAAAAAAAAAAAAAAAAAAAAAAAGAACAATTTAGCATTGCCATTAACTGGATCAGCAATGCCTAACCTGTGAGAATTGAGTCCTAGGGGAGTGAGGGGTTAAGGCACAGAGTCTTTGCCAAATGTTCCTAAATCCTTATATGTCCTAAGTATTGTCTGTAGAATGAAAATATCTTTTGCCTACATATGGACATTGTCATAATCTATGTAGCTGCTGATGTGATGAATACAGTATAGCTTCCTTTAAATGAGTCACTGAAGTTTTACTGTGCCTAGCATTTTTTCATTATGTATTTTCTCAATCAAATCTTATCCTGGGCAGGGTGCAGTGGCTCATACCTATAATCCCAGTACTGTGGGAGGTAGAAGCAGGAGGATTGCTTGAGACCAGGAGTTTGAGACTAGACTGGGCACACAGTGAGACCCTATCTTTACAAAACAATATTAATAAAAAATAAACCAGATGTGGGGGCATTCACCTGTGGTCCCAGCTATTCGGGAAGCTGAGGCAGGAGGATCACTTGAGCCCAGGAGGCAGAGGCTGTGGTGAGCTACGAATGCACCACTGCACTTCAGCCTGGGTGACCGAGCAAGACTCTATTGGAAAAAAAAAAAAAATTATCCTGCCTTTTCCTGGCTGAAACCCTTTAACAGTTCCTCATTTCTCTCAGGATAAAGTCCAAATTCTCTCCCAGGCGCAACAAGACTCTGTTGACCTTTCTTGGCATAGTGCCTGCCCCACCTCCCACCCACCCCCACCCCACCCTCATCCATCAAGTTCTGACATGAAGCCCCTTCTAGGCCATGGCATAGAGCCCTGGGGCCCAATTCACATATGCGGGCATCAACAGATCCAGAGCTCCTGAACAGGAGAAACACCCACAGCTCCAGCAGGCGTCATGCCAGCTGAGGTGGCGCCAGTCCACTGGGGCACCGGATGCGGGTGGGCCTCACCTCACAGTAGCTTCTTCCTCCAGTTGCCGTTGCATCAACCCTGCCTCGCTGCTGCCCCACCACCACTCCACAAGCCAGTTTCGGAATTAAAGCCATTTTCCTTTCAGGAGTTTTAAAAAAAAAGCAATCCTGGAAGTAATAAAGCTTCTTGATTATCAGTTTTCTGTGGACTCGCTTTCTTCAATGTTGTTTGGAAACCCAAGGTCCATAATGCCAGTGCCTTCACAGGCTGTGTATATGAATTATTTACCCCCTGGAGAAAGTCATAGACGGCTGGAGCGAGGGAGTGATAAAAGTATTTTTCGGCCGGGTGTGGTGGCTCTCACCTGTGATTCCAGCACTTTGGGAGGCCAAGATGGGTGGATCACCTGAGATCAGGAGTTCAAGACCAGCCTGGCCAACATGGCAAAACCCCATCTCTACTAAAGATACAAAAATTAGCTGGGCATGGTGGCGGGCACCTGTAATCCCAGCTCCTTGGGAGTCTGAGATAGGAGAATCGCTTGAACACGGGAGGTGGAGGTTGCAGTGAGCCAAGATCATGGCCACTGCACTCCAGCCTGGGTGACAAGAGCAAAACTCCATTTTGAAAACAAGCAAACAAAAAAATGCCGGGCACAGTGGCTCACACCTGTAATCCCAGCACTTTGGGAGTCTGAGGCGGGCAGATCACTTGAAGTCAGGAGTTCGAGACCAGCCTGGCCAACATGGTGAAACCCCGTCTCTACTAAAAATACAAAAATTAGCTGGGCGTGGTGGCGGGAGCCTATAATCCCAGCTACCCGGGAGGCTGAGGCACAAGAATCACTTGAACCAGAGAGGCAGAGGTTGCAGTGAGCTGAGATGGCACCACTGCACTCTAGCTTGGGTGACAGAACAAAACACTGTCTCAAAAAAAAAGTATTTTATTTTTTACTCTTATCCCCACCTTAAAACTCTCCAAAAATGAAAAAGAGAAACAACTCCATCTTTTAAAAGATGATGAAAAAAAGAGAGTAATCACTCCAGTTATTAGTTTGAAATATTGTTCCGACAAAAGAATGTACTTAACATGTATGTAGTTTCACTAATAACAAAAATGAAAACATGTACCTATTAACCAGCTTTAAGAAAATAGAAGCCAGGCTTGGTGGTGTGCGCCTGTAGTCCCAGCTACTTGGGAGGCTGAGGCAGGAGGCTCCCTTGAGTCTGGGAGTTCAAGCTAGCCACATAGCAACACCCTGTCTCAAAATAAAAGAAAATGGAATTTAACTGGTGACTCGGAAGACTCCTTCGTGCCCCTCCTCAGTCACCTCTTCCTCTCCCTCCTGTGATAACCACCATCCTGAATTTGACTTAATAATAATGCCCTTCTTTTCCTGAGTGTTATTCTTCGTGTATATTTTCCCACATAATATGTTTCAGTTCCAGGGAACTTTTGCATTTTATATAAATGAAATCATTCAGTCAAGTATATAGTCTTCTGTGACTAACTTTTTTCACTTAACTGTGTGCTTTTAAGACTCAACTGCGGCTGGGTGTGGTGGCACGCTGCCTGTAATCCCAGCACTTTGAGAGGCCGAGACAGGCAGATCACTTGACATCAGGAGTTCAAGACCAGCCTGACCAGCGTGGTGAAATCCCATCTCTACCAAAAATACAAAAATTAGCCGGGCATGGTGGCGTGCACCTGTTATCCCAGCTACTCGGGAGGCTGAGGCAGGAGAATCGATTGTTACAGTGAGCCGAGATTGCGCCACTGCACTCCAGCCTGGGGCACAGAGTGAGACTCTGCCCCCTACACATACACACATACACACACACCCAACTACTACCATGTGCAGTGATAGTTTCACTCATTTTCACTGAAGAATTGTGTTCGATGATATGAGTATGTGACGTTGTATTTACTCATCCTCCTGGTGACAGTCATTTGCATGTTTTCAGCTTTTTGCTATTACAGACAGTGCTGAACATTCCTGTACCTGTCTTTAGCTTCAAAGGCTAGGTGGCGGCACAATTCCAAACTGCCAAGTATAGATAAGGGCACTGTTCTGGAAGGCCCAACTTAACGATCCATTGTTTAGAACCACAAAAGGCAAGCAGCTGGAATGACTCCAGAGAAGTCAGCTCCACCCTGCAGGATGCAGGGAGTGGGAGAGGTGGAACTAACAGAGAAGTTATGTGTAGATCCATGTTAACCATCTGTGTCTCAGCCTCCCAGCTGAGAAAACTGCTGCTGGAGAGGGAGCCAGAGGAGAGGGACTAAGGGAACAGCAATCATTAGAAAGTCTGTCTTAGGGTCTGTTGCTACACTGACCTCCTACATCCTGAAAACAGGGGATATGGCCCAAGACAGAGGAGAAAACACATTTGGTGATAGGTTGTTTGAAGAAAAAAAGTCAGCTGAAAACTGTGGTCTGTTCCAGGTCACTTGCCTCATCTTTCTCTAGATTAATTTTTAACCAATAACTGGTCTCTTTCAAAGATGAGCAATGATCAGAAAGACTTTCGTATAATTAATGCAACTTCCAGTTAAACAAGGTGGTATTTATATCCTCCCCCACCCAAAACCCTACTGAAAGGCCAGTGAAGGAATAGAAAGGGCCTATCCTCACCGTCACCCACAGGAGTCAGGAAACATTGGTAGCTGAGAGAAGCAACTAAGGTAGCAAAATGCAGGAAGATATGGTTTGACATGTCTGCAGACTCCATGAAGGCACCAGAGACTGTGTGTAAGGTGAGGGTGGAAACAGCTGAATATTGAATTGCTAGATCATAGGCCCCTTCCTCCCCTCCTTAAAGCCAGAGTGACCACCAGCCTAAGCAGGAAACTGGGGATTCAGGCCTTGAAGGAACTAAATCCAAAAGGCTCTTGACTTGGGGACACAGACCTTCAGGGGGCCAGTAAATTATGTGGAATTAGAAACACAGGGATTAAGAGGTCTGGCTGGGCACGGTGGCTCAAGCCTGTAATTCCAGCGCTCTGGGAGGCCTAGGTGGGCAGATCACTTGAGGTCAAGAGTTCGAGACCAGCCTGACCAACATGGTACAACCCCATCTCTACTAAAAATACAAAAATTAGCTGGGCGTGGTGCCACATGCCGGTGGTCCCAGCTGTTTGGGAGGCTGAGGCAGGAGAATGGCTTGAGCCTAGGAGGCAGAGGTTGTGGTGAACCAAGGTCGCACCACTGCACTCCAGTCTGGGCAACAGAGTGAGACTCTGTCTCAAAAAAATTAAAATTAAAATTAAAATTGTGCAGAAGTTTGATTCCAGTCATAAATTACTGTAAACAATAGAAATGTCCATGAATAGGCCAGGCGCGGTGGCTCGCGCTTGTAATCCCAGCACTTTGCGAGGCCGAGGCGGGCGGATCACGAGGTCAGGAGATCGAGACCATGGTGAAACCCCGTCTCTACTAAAAATACAAGAAAATTAGCCGGGCGTGGTGGCGGGCGCCTGTAGTCCCAGCTACTCGGAGAGGCTGAGGCAGGAGAATGGCGTGAACCCGAGAGGCGGAGCTTGCAGTGAGCCGAGATTGCGCCACTGCACTCCAGCCTGGGTGACAGAGCGAGACTCCGTCTCAAAAAAAAAAAAGAAATGTCCATGAATAGGGGATTGGATTAAACAAAATGTGATATATTGTGCCAATGGAATGCTACTTAAATAATGTGAGAGTAGTATATTTGATGACATAAAAACATGCATGGCATGTATGACATGAAGAAAGCAGATTACAAAATAGCATGTAAGGCCGGGCACAGTGGCTCACGCCTGTAATCCCAGCACTTTGGAAGGCTGAGGCAGGTGAATCACTTGAGGTCAGGAGGTCGAGACCAGCCTGGCCAACATGGCAAAACCCCATCTCTACTAAAAATACAAGAATTAGCTGGATGTGGTGGTGTGTGCCTGCAATCCCAGCTGCTCAGAAGACTGAGACATGAGAATTGCTTGAACCTGGGAGGCGCAGATTGCAGTGAGCTGAGATGGTGCCACTGCACTCCAGGCTGGGCAACAGAGTGAGACTCTGTCTCAAAAAAAAAAAAAAAAAAAATAGCATGTATATCGTAATCTCATTTTGTGAGGAAAAATTATGTATGTATCTGTCTGGAAGGCTAAATACCAAATGTTAACCATGGCAGCGAAAAAAGTAAATTTGTTCCCTGAATGGTGAAACTTCCAATCCCCTTCCTTTACTTTGCTCCTAGATCATAAGTGGTCCCCACCTGCTACAGTTTAATTGTGTCCCGCAAAGTTCATGTACTGGGATCTTGATTCCCAATGCAACAGTGTTGAGAGGTGGGATTTTTACGAATTGAGTAGGTCATGAGGGCTCTGTTCTCATGAATAAATTAATGCTATCATCTCAGGAATATGCTACCTATAAAAGGACAAGTTAGGCTCCCTTCCCTGACCACTCTCTCTTGCTCTCTCTTGCCCTTCCACCTTCTGCCAGGGATGATGCCATAAGACTCTCATCAAATTCTTAGCAGATGCCAGCACCATGCTCTTGGACTAGAACCATGAGCCAATAACTTCCTGCTTTTTATAAATTACCCAGTCTTAGGTATTCTTTTATAGCAGCACAAAATGGACTAAGACACGTAAGCAAAAAGCAAATGAAAAACATACATCAGAAGAAGGATTACTTTGTGGAAAAGAGAGCCCAGTAAATATTTTATGATTTCAAAGAATGTATAGATGATGAAAGATGAAAATGATAGAAGTGCCGGGCGCGGTGGCTCACGCTTGTAATCCCAGCACTTTGGGAGGCCGAGGCGGGCGGATCACGAGGTCAGGAGATCGAGACCACGGTGAAACCCCGTCTCTACTAAAAATACAAAAAATTAGCCGGGCGTGGTGGCGGGCGCCTGTAGTCCCAGCTACTCGGAGAGGCTGAGGCAGGAGAATGGCGTGAACCCGGGAGGCGGAGCTTGCAGTGAGCCGTGCCACTGCACTCCAGCCTGGGTGACAGAGCGAGACTCCGTCTCCAAAAAAAAAAAGAAAAAGAAAATGATAGAAGTACAGTGATATGATTTGGATCTGTGTCTCCAACAAATCTCATGTCAAATTGTAATTCCCAGTGTTGGAGGTAGGGCCTGGAGGGAGGTGATTGGATTATAGCGGCAAAATTCTCATGAATGGTTTGGAACCATTCCCTCAGAGCTCTTCTTGTGACAGTGAGTGAGTTATCATGAGATCTGTTTTTTTAAAAGTTTGTGACACCTTTCCCCTTCTTTCTCTTCCTCTTGCTCCCACCATGTAAAATGCAAAATACCTGCTTCCCCTTTGCCTTCCACCATGACTGAAAGCTCCCTGAGACCTCCCCAGAAGGCAAGCAGAAGCTGCCATGCTTCTCGTACAGCCTGCAGAACCAGGAGCCAGTTAAACCTCTTTTCTTTATAAATTATCCAGTCTCAGGTATTTCTTTACGGCAACGTGAGAACAGGCTAATACATACAGTCATGTGCTGCATAACAATGTTTTGATAAAAAATGGACTGCATATATGATGATGATCCCGTAAGATTATAATAGACCTGAAAAATTCCTATTGCCTGGGATAAGATGTGGAGTTGGAAGACAGGGATATCAATGATCCTGACCCTGTGTAGGCCTAGGCTAATATGAGTGTTTGTGTCTTAGTTGTTTTTGTTTGTTTGTTTGTTTGATGCAAGTTCTCACTCTGTCACTGCCCAGGCTAGAGTGCTCACCGCAACCTCAAATTCCTGGGCTCAAATGATGCTCCCACCTCAGCCTCCCAAAGTGCTGGGATTACAGGTGTGAGCCACCATGCCTGGTCACTTTTTTCTATTTTTAAAAATTTTATTTTTAAAAACTTTTGGGCTAGGCACAGTGGTGTGAGCCTGTAATCCCAACACTTTGGGATTACACTTGAGCTCAGGAGTTTGAGACTAGCCTGGGCAACAGAGTGAGACCTCATCTCTACAAAAAATAAGCAAGCTTAGCTAGGTGTGGTGGTGTGTGCCTATAGTCCCAAACTACTTGGGTGGCTAAAGTGAGAGGATCGCTTGAGCCCAGGAGGTCGAGGTTGCAGTGAGCCAATACTGAGCCACTGCACTCCAGCCTGAGTAACAGAGGGAGAGCCTGTCTCAAAAAAACAAAACAAAACCAAAAAAACAAAAAATTTTTGGCTAGGCATGGTGGCTTATACCTGTAATCCCAGCACTTTGGAAGTCTGAGGCGAGAGGATCGCTTGAGCCTGGGAGTTCGAGACTAGCCTAGGCAACATAGCAAGACCTTGTCTCTACAAAGAAAACTTTAAAAATTAGGCCAGCATGGCGGTACTCATCTGTACTCCTAGCCACTGGGTGGAAGGTAGAGGGCTGAGGTGGGTGGATCACCTGAGCCCGAGAGGTTGAGGCTACAGTGAGCCCTGATAATGCGACTGCACTCCAGCCTGGATGACAGAGTGAGACCCTGTCTCAAAAAAGAAAAAAGAAGGCCAGGCGCTGTGGCTCATGCCTGTAATCCCAGCACTTTGGGAGGCTGAGGCAGGTGGATCATGAGGTCAGGAGTTCAAGACCAGCCTGACCAACATGATGAAACCCCGTCTTTACTAAAAATACCAAAATTAGCCAGGCGTGGTGGCGCACACCTGTAATCCCAGCTACTCAGGACGCTGAGGCAGTAGAATTGCTTGAACTGGGAGGTGGAGGTTGCAGTGAGCCGAGATCGTGCCATTGTACTCCAGCCTGGGCTACAGCGGGAGACTCTGCCTCAAAAAAAAAAAAAAAAAAAGAAAAGAAAAGAAAAGAAAAGAGCTTATAAAATGAGGATAAAAAGAAAGAAAATATTTTTGTAAAGCTGTACGATGTGTTCCTATTTTAAGCTAAGTGTTATTATAAAAGAGTAAAAACATTTTTAAAAATTAGAAAGGGCCAGGTGCGGTGGCTCACGCCTATAATCCCAGCACTTTGGGAGGCCGAGGCGGGCGGATCACAAGATCAGAAGTTAAATTCCAGCCTGGCCAAGATGGTGAAACCCCGTCTCTACTAAAAAAAATTAGCCGGGCGTGGTGGCAGGTGCCTGTAATCCCAGCTATTCGGGAGGCTGAAGCAGAGAATTGCTTGAACTCGGGAGGCAGGGGTTGCAGTGAGCTGAGATCAAGCCACTGCACTCCAGCCTGGGTGACAGAGCGAGACTCTGTCTAAAAAAAAAAAAAAAAAATGTGGGCCGGGCGCAGTGGCTCACACCTGTAATCCCAATACTTTGGAAGGCTGCGGGGGGCGGATCGTCTGAGGTCAGGAGTTCGAGATTAGCCTGACCAACTTGGCAAAACCCTGTCTCTACTAAAAATACAAATATTAGCTGGGCATGATAGTGAGCGCCTGTAATTCCAGCTACTTGGGAGGCTGAGGCAGGGAAATTACTTGAACCCAGGAGGTGGAGGTTACAGCGAGCCAAGATTGTGCCACTGCACTCCTGCCTGGATAACAGAGAGAGACTCCATCTCAAAAAAAAAAAAGAAAATGTGATCTCATTTTTTTGTACTGCTATCATGGGTATTTCCATTCTCTGTAAACTGTTTCTCTTTGTCGCCTACACATGTACACACACACAATCTTTCATTCTCATTTTTATCTGTATATTTACGTAGAAACATCTGGAATGATAGTCACTAAATGTCAACAGTGAATTATTCTGAGTGGAGGAATTTAGATCAAATTTGTTTTATTTTTGTTTTTAACTTTTTTCCTTGAAAAATTTTCGTATGCTTCAAATTTTTATAATACAGTAAAAGTTCAATCACTATGTGTAGACCAGACACATAGACCAAGACCATGGTTATGTATAGAATAAGCCAGATTATTAGATTTTCTGGTTTATTCTGTATCAATCTATTGCTATTCCAAGGTATCAGAATTTTACAAATATATGTGTAATGTACTTCATTAATATGTTCATAGCCTTATGAATATGATTTAAGTAACATCTATACTATAATAGTATGTTCTAGTTGAATGATATTGTAAATATAATTGGCTGTAGTAAAAACACACGAATAATTCAATACCTGAAAACACAATGCATAATGCAGATTATAATCTGGTATATAACAGTAGATGCACTACCTGTGTGGAGTTTATTTGAAAAGTGAAACAAATGCATTGCAGGAGATTTGTGGGCAGCACAGCCTCTATCTTTGAAGAGATATATTTATAAACAAGTTAGAAAAACTACTGTATTTGTGACAAACTGAAATTTCCTTTTATTATCAAGAACTTTCACAGTATGCATAATAACTTAACTTAAATTTCTGTACCGCTTAAAACTTAACCAAAATGGACCAGGCATGGTGGTTCATGCCTGTAATCCCACCCAGCACTTTGGGAGGCTGAGGTGGGCAGATCACCTGAGGTCAGGAGTTGGTGGGCACATCACCTGAGGTGAGGGGTTCGAGGCCAGCCTGGCCAACATGGTGAAAACCCATCTCTACTAAAAGTACAAAAATTAGCCAGGCGTGGTGGTGCATGCCTATACTCCCAGCTACTCGAGAGGCTGAGGCAGGAGAATGGCTTGAACTCAGGAGGCAGAGGTTGCAGTGAGCTGAGATCGTGCCATTGCACTCCAGCCTGGGTGACAGAGCGAAACTCCGTCTCAAAAAAAAAAAAAAAAAAAAAAAAACCTGAAAAAAAAGTTTAACCAAGATGGTTACTCCATAATAAAAATAAATTTTACTTATTGACACACCCACTCCAAATTTGTTTTAAAACTACTGCAGTGGATGCTACCAGCTGACTATAATTCCATCATATAAATGTATTGGCAAATTCTCTATTCTTAGATAGTAAGGTCATATCTAGTTTTTTCGCTAGTATAAACAGTTTGCTAGCATCCTTAATTATTTCTTCAATAGAGATTTCTAGAAGAATTGCTGTGTCACAGGAAATGTAAATTCCGCAAGTGTTTTGTGTGTATTAAAGTTGCCTGCCAGAGAGGCCCATCTAGTTACACATCCTCACTGACAGTTCAGGGAAGAGTTCTTGCCTCTCTACACCCTCACTATCACAAGGTGTTATTCAAGGCACATGAAATCTGAACCTTCTCCTCAGGTGCCGGGAGAAATGCCCTTACTAATAAAGACTTAGAGTGTTGTGTGTGCCCCAAGAGAGTTGCTGGTGGAGCAGGGTTTGAGGCCTTCTAAAGAAGTCTTGGGGCCAGGCGTGGTGGCTCATGCCTGTAATCTCAGCACTCTGGGAGGCCAAGGCAGGCAGATCACGGGGTCAGGAGTTCAAGACTAGCCTGGCCAATATGGTGAAACTCTGTCTCTACTAAAAATACAAAAATTAGCTGGGCGTGGTGGCACTCGCCTGTAGTCCCAGCTACTCCGGAGGCTGAGGCAGAAGAATCGCTTGAACCCGGGAGGTGGAGGTTGCAGTGAGCCGAGATCATACCACTGCACTCCAGCCTGGGCGACAGAGTGAGACTTTGTCTCAAAAAAAAAAAAAGGCCGGGCACGGTGGCTCATGCCTGTAATCCTAGCACTTTGGGAGGCTGAGGCAGGTGGATCACCTGAGGTCAGGAGTTCAAGACCACCCTGGCCAATGTGGCGAAACCTCGTCTCTACTAAAAGTACAAAAATTACCTGGGTGTGGTGGCAGGTGCCCGTAATCCCAGCTACTTGAGAGGCTGAGGCAGGAGAATGGCTTGAACCCAGGCAGTGGAGATTGTAGTGAGCCGATATCACGCCATGGCACTCCAGCCTTAGCAACAAGAGCAAGACTCCATCTAAAAAAAAAAAAAAAAAAAATGAAGCTTTGGTTCACCCCATTGTCCAGACAAATAACTGAATGGACAGGTCCAGCCCTGATGCCCATGCTTTGCTCTGCCACTCATCTCCAGTTTCCCTCCAGACTCTGCTTCTCAAAGTTGCCTCCTTGTTGCACCTGCTTGTTCCTGACCCCATGTTGTATTTATTTATTTATTTTATTTTATTTTATTTTATTTTATTTTATTTTATTTTATTTTATTTTTGTAGAGATGAGGTCTTCTCACTGTGTTGCCCAGGCTAGTCTCACACTCCTGGGCTCAAGCAGTCCTCCTGCCTCAGCCTCCCAAAGGGCTTGGATTACAGATGTGAGTCACTGCATCTGGGCCCACACTGTGCTTTCCTTTTCTTTCCTTTTTTCTTTCTTTCTTTTCCTCCTTCCTTCCTTTCTTTTCTTTTCTTTTCCTTTCTTTTCTTTTTTTTTCTTTCTTTTTTGACTGAGTCTCACTCTGTCTCCCAGGCTGGAGTCCAGTGGTGCAATCTCAGCTCACTGCAACCTCTCCCTCCCAGGTCCAAGCAATTCTCCTGTCTCAGCCTCCCAAGTAGCTGGGACTACAGGTGGGCCACCACTTGGCTAATTTTTTTTATTTTAATTTTTATTTATTTATTTAGTTTGAGACAGAGTCACACTCTATTGTCCAGGCTGGAGTGTAGTGGTGCCATCTCTGCTCACTGCACCCTCTGCCTCCTGGGTTAAAGCGATTCTCCTGCCTCAGCCTCCTAAATAGCTGGAATTACAGGTGTGCGCCACCATGCCTGGCTAAATTTTTTGGATTTTTAGTAGAGATGGGGTTTCGCCACATTGGCCAGCCTGGTCTCAAACTCCTGACCTTAGGTGATCCACCTTGGCCTCCCAAAGTGCTGGGATTACAGGTGTGAGTCACTGTGCCAAGGCAATTTTTAAAATTTTTTGTAGAGAGGGTTTCACCACGTTGGCAAGGCTGGTCTCGAACTCCTGACCTCAGGTCATCCACCTGCCTCAGCCTCCCAAAGTGATGAGATTACAGGTGTGAACCACTGCATCTGGTTGTTGTTTTTTTTTTCTATTTATTTATTTTTTCCCCTGCCCTGCCGTTCCCTCTGCTTTTACATAGAGGAATACCTTTGACTCTCAAACATGAGGCAAAATCTCTCCCAGGGTCTTTAACCTGATCCCAGCTGTATGCGTGGCTCTTTAGGCCTTTGTGTTTGTTTGTTTTGTTTTGTTTTGTTTTTTGAGATGGAGTCTCACTCTGTCACCCAGGCTGGAGTGCAGTGGCACAATCTCGGCTCACTGCAACCTCCACCTCCCCTCTTCAAGCTATTCTCCTGCCTCAGCCTGCTGAGTAGCTGGGATTACAGGTGTTCACCACCATGCCCAGCTAATTTTTGTATTTTTTGTGGAGACAGAGTTTCACCATGTTGGCCAGGCTGGTCTCAAACTCCTGAACTCAAGTGATCTACCTGCCTCGGTAGTGTTGAGATTACAGGCCAGATTACACACCTGGCCTAGGCCTTCTATTTAGGAGGATCTTGGGATCTCACTTGGTCACCATCCCAGGAACTTCTTGTCTGCATACTTTTTTTTTTTTTTTTTTTTTTGAGACGGAGTCTCGCTCTGTCACCCCAGTGGCGCGATCTTGGCTCACTGCAAGCTCCGCCTCCCAGGTTCACGTCATTCTCCTGCCTCAGCCTCTCCGAGTAGCTGGGACTACAGGCGCCCCTCACCACGCCCGGCTAATTTTTTGTATTTTTAGTAGAGACAGGGTTTCACCGTGGTCTCGATCTCCTGACCTCGTGATCCGCCTGCCTCGGCCTCCCAAAGTGCTGGGATTACAAGCATGAACCACCGCGCCCGGCTATCTGCATACATTTTTAAAGAGTGGGATACGTTGACTGGTCTGAAGGTAGTGAGTTATCTGAATTGATTGTTCACAGTCAGTTACAGATCAAACTCCTTGTTCTACTCTTTCCTCCCTTCTCATTACTGCACTTGACTAGTCTTTTAAAAAGATTAAACTTAGAAGAAAGAAAAGAGTGGGGTGCAGAAAAACCAGTTGGAAGCCCCATGGACACATGGGGGCTTGTCCACTGGGGACCCCACAGTAGATGATCCTGCTGGGCCAGTTCACTGATGTCAGTATCTGCAGGGCTTTTTTTTTTTTTAATTGGCTTGGTCAGATTTCCTGGAAATGTTTCTTCCAATCTCCTGCCCAGATAGAATAAATGTGACTGCCAGAGTTCTGGTTACTGAATGGGGGACAAGAGATGTCGGTATCTTCATTTAGTGTGAAGGGTGATCCTACTTACAACCCCTGTCTCCAGTAAGATATCCGAGCCCTCAACTGTAACTGATGACTCCTAGTACAGAAAACCTCAGTTTTATCCTTTCCTAGTAGAAGCCGCTAGTGTCTTTTGCCAGGGTGGAGGAGGGACAGTCACTCACTGGAGGGCAATGGGGAGGGATTGGGGTCTAACTGCTTCTTCTTCTTCTTCATTTTTTTTTTTTTTTTTCTGACAGAGTCTTGCGCTGTCACCCAGGCTGGAGTGCAGTGGCACGATCTTGGCTCACTGCAACTTTTGCCTCCTGGGTTCAAGCGATTCTCCTGCCTCAGCCTCCTGAGTAGCTGGGATTACAGGTGCATGCCACTATGCCCAGCTAATTCTTGTACTTTTAGTAGTGACTGGGTTTCACCATATTGGCCAGGCTGGTCTCGAACTTCTGACCTCAGGTGACTCACCCGCCTTGGCCTCCCAAAGTGGTGGGATTACAGGCGTGAGCCACCGCACCCGGCCCTAACTGTTTCTAAAACAGACATTTAATGAGTCTTCATTTTTAGACTCATCTTTAAGCTTCCTTCAGGAGGTACCTGGAGCCTTTTAGGGAATTCTGTGGGTTAACACTTGGTTACCACTTGTTTTTTCCTGCAGCTGACAGTATTCAACATCCTTAGGTCTTTTCAGTAATCACTGATTTCTAGCTTCCAAAATCATGTTGCTATGTCTCCTCACAGGTTCCCTTTGTTCTTACTTATTTATGTCTATTTACAAATTCCTCCACCAGCATATTAGTGGATTCCAGATGGGGATATATTCATTGATTTCTGCCACCTTTTTGTTGTTGTTATTTTAACTTTTACGTAGAGAAATACATTTGACTCTCAAACGGGGCAACAAAACCCCTGGAGAGTGGCACATTGACCCCCTATAAGTGACATGTTCGTCCAGTTTGAGTCAGGTGTTCCCCTCTACCAGTTAATTTTGGCCAGAAGGGTACAGCACCATGACTGGTGTGGGAATAGGTCCCTGTCCCAAGAGGGACCATCAGTGTGGCAGGGACAGTGGAGACATGTTATACACACGGTGGCTCACACAGTCACAGAGATAGAGATGGACAATCCCTAGAAAAGGGACCCTACCCAGCTCCTGGGTAGGAGCTGATGTCCACAGGAAACCTGATGCTCACTGCACCTGGATGGGATGAGGGAGCCAACAGGGCCTCTCTGTCTGTGACTGTAGGTATGATATAATCCTATTTGGAAATAACATCACGAGTCTAAATTCGAGACCTGTTGTGAAAGTGAGACCCAGACCCCACTGCCCTTCTGCCTGCCACCCTATACCCCTCCATGCTAGGGCCAGGATTGGAGCCATTTGGGGCCTGGAAAGAAACATGGCCTGCTTGAGAACCTGGTCAAAATGACCCTTTCCTGGAATTTATTTTGGCTACATGAATAAACAGAGATGTTTCCAAATGTCTAATCCTCAGTCTTCTGCTCTTTTCTCTCTACGCAGATTCAGTGATTACATCTCTATGGGTATCTGTAAACCCCCGCCGACCTCTCCCTCACCTTCAGTCCCACACTTCCACCCGCCTGAGGAACTCTTCCACTCCGTTGTCTCACCCATGTTGGCCCCAAGGTTCAATGCTCCAAATTGACCTCATCATTCTTGCACCTCCCAGGAATTATTTTCAACTCCTACCTCTCCCTTGGCACAGGTACCCAATTAGTCACCATTTTAATCATCCGCTGCTGGTAATGACTGTGACATTTATCCTATTGTATCTGGCAGTGAGATGGCTGTGGCTGTCAAGCTGACACACAAATCAGGCAGAATAAAACCCCACCCAGAAAAGGCTGGCATCAGCATGGAACTCTGTTACGAACATCAAAAGCAATCTGTGGGCCGGGTGCATTGACTCATGCCTGTAATCCTAGCACTTTGGGAAGCCGAGGCAGGAGAATCACTTGAGCCAAGGAGCTCAAGACCAGCCTGAGCAACAGATTGAGACCCCATTTCTTTTATTTATTTATTTTTAAAAATTTTTTTTAATTTGTTTTTGAGACAGAGTATCTCTCACTGTTGCCCAGGCGGGAGTGCAGTGGTGCGATCTCGGCTCACTGCAACCTCCACCTCCCAGGTTCAAGCGATCCTCCTGCCTCGATCTCCAGAGTAGCTGGGATTACAGGCATGTACCACCATGCTAGACTAATTTTTTGTATTTAGTAGAGACAGGGTTTCACCATCATGGTCAGGCTGGTCTCGAACCCCAGGTGTGAGCCACCATGCCCGGCTGAGACCCCATTTCTATTACACAAATAATTAGCCAGGTGTGGTGGCTTGCACCTGTAGTCCCAAACATTCGGGAGGCTAAGGTGGGAATTTGAGGCTGCAGTGAGCCATGATCATACTACCACACTCCAGCCTGGGCAACTGAACAAGGCCCTGTCTCAAAAAAAAAAAAAAAAAAAAAAAGTGGTATTATGGGGCTGACGGGAAGGGATGGGGAGATGTGATGTGATCAAGGCCAACACAGAGTGAGAGCAGATCCAATAAGTGGAGTGAGCAGAGGAATGAAGTCATGAGCTGAGAGCCCACCCAGCAGCTGAGTTCAACCTTGAAGGCTCTGGGGGAGAGTACCTAACATTTGCTGGGCATCTGCTAAGCAATCAAGGCCTTTTGTATATTTTGTCACCTTCATCCTGGCAGCAAGACATGGGATAGATGGTGAATCTGACATTTGCCCGGCACCTTTGGTTTTTGTTTTCTTTTCACAAACTCTAACTCATTTGATTCCATGGTAACCCAGTGAAGTGGTCAGAGCCCTCTTTGGTGAATGAGAAAACTGGATCCAAAAGTCCTCCATATCCTCGTTACTCAAAGTGTGGTCATCAGTATCACCTGGGAGCTTGTTAGAAACACAGATCGCCCGCTTATCCCAGGCTCACCCACTGGAATGTGCATTTAAACAAGAAGCCCAGGGATTCGTGGGCACATTAAAGCTGATCTATGTGACTGCTGGAGGAGTCTGGACCAGCCTTACACAGCTAAGTCTGCCCCGGTCAGCAACGTTTGGCACAAACGCCAAGGTTACCTGCAACTCTGAGACAAGCTCGGCCATCAGCGGGGAGTGAGGCTGACAGAGCTGGGGATTGGGCAGTGAGAGGAGAGTGGAAAAGGGAAGTCAAGTCACGGGTTGTTTGTGGGGATTACGCTGTGTGCCCGTCGCTGTGGCTCCAGGCATCAGGTGCTCCAGGACTGACGATGCAGCTGAGGATTGGGAAGCAGGAGACCATCAGGGAAGATGGCAGCCCAGCCCATGGAGGCAAGCAAAGTGGAGTGGCTGAAGAGTTAGTGCTGGAGGAGGCACAGTCCCCTGGGAGTGGAGGGCCTCCCTGAGTGACAGAGAAGGCAGGAGGAGGTGAGTAGGCCTGGGATGTGGAGGGCCCTGCACACCTGGCCGGGGAGTGCAGGCTTGGTCTGGGGGCAGTGGAAAGTCTGCTCTGGAGAGGTGTCCTGTGCCTCTTCCTCCAGCCTGTTTCCCTCACCAGCGTCTCCTCATGGAAACATCTGTCTTGATAATCTTGACAGTCTCCTCTGGGACATTATAGCTCATAGACCTGCTCCCAGCCAATTCTCAACAACCAGAATTGAGCCCAGCCTGTCCTTTCCCTCTTCCTGAGCCTCCAAAGAGCCACCACTTTTCACCCAGTCACTGGCCACTCACCTTGGGAGTGATCTCAGACTCCTCCTGGTCCTGTAACCTCCACATTGCATTGCTCTTTGAGTTATCTCTGCTAAAAACCCTTCATCATCCCTAAGCAGCCTCCCCACCTGCAGCGTCTCCGACCCACTCTCAGGCTTCCTTTGTTGGGTCCAAATTCGTCAGCCTGAGCTATTGTTCATAGCTCTCTACACCTTCCTCCTACCTTATCTTACCTGTCACTGCTCCCAGGGTCCCAGTTCCCCCTCCTCCCCACCCTGCCTCCACTCCTGCCCTTTGATCTCCTTGTCCCTTCCTGCTTGTCTGTCCCCTGCTGGTGAGAAGTGAAGCCAGCTGGACTTCCTGGGTGGAGTGGGGACTTGGAGAACTCTTCTGTCTTACAAGAGGTTTGTAAAACGCACCAATCAGCACTCTGTAGCTGGCTAGAGGTTTGTAAAATGCACTAATCAGTGCTCTGTAAAAACGCACCAGTCAGCACTCTGTGGCTAGCTAGAGGTTTGTAAAATGGACCAATCAGCAGGACATGGGCGGGGACAAGTAAGGGAATAAAAGCTGGTCACCCCCAGCCAGGAGCGGCAACCTGCTCAGGTCCCCTTCCATGCTGTGGAAGCTTTGTTTTTTCGCTCTTCACAATAAATCTTGCTGCTGCTCATTCTTTGGGTCCGTGCCACCTTTAAGAGCTGTAACACTCACAGCGAAGGTCCGCGGCTTCATTATTAAAATCAGCAAGACCACAAACCCATCAGAAGGAACCAACTCCAGACTCACTGAGAGAGACCACCTCTCTTTGTTTTCTCTGGCCAAAGCCTGCCTGTCTTTCTATGCCCATTATACATGCCTTTACTTCCTTCCTGTTGCGATTAGAAGATTAGAACCCAGGATTTGTGACTAGTAGCCAGGTTATAATTTTTTTTTTTTTTTTTGAAACTGAGTCTTGCTCTGTCATTCAGGCTGGAGTGCAGTGGCATGAACATGGCTCACTGCAGCCTCGACTTCCTGGGGTCAAGTGATCCTCCTGCTTCAGCCTCCCATGTAGCTGGGACCACAGGCATCCACTACCATGCCTGGCTAATTTTTTTTTTTTTTTTTTTTTTTTGAGACGGAGTCTCGCTCTGTTGCCCAGGGTGGAGTGCAGTGGCACGATCTTGGCTCACTGCAACCTCTGCCTCCTGGGTTCAAGCAATTCTCCTGCCTTAGCCTCCTGAGTAGCTGGGACTGCAGGCATGTGCCACCACTCCCGGCTAATTTTCGTGTTTTTATTAGAGACGAGGTTTCGCCATATTGGCCAGGGTGGTCTTGAACTCCTGACTTCATGATCTGCCCACCTCAGCCTCCCAAAGTGCTGGGATTACAGGCATGAGCCACCACGCCTGGCCTCCTACCTGCTTTCTAAACATACTTTCTTGTTTTCTAGGCTGAGCATGTATTATGTTATAATTATAGGATGAACATAAACCTTTCCGGAGAATGAATTGCCACTAGGGAGAGGCTGAAGGGCAGGGTGCGGGACAGGAAGGTGGCTGTGGAGCACATCTGGGAGTGGAGCCATTGACTAGTGTTGGCCTTGGGAGGACGGGGAGGGGGAGGTGGAAAGCTCTGTGGCTTCATGCCATGTTTAATTCAGACCTGGGCTTGAACCCCAGCTTTGCCTTTGCTCCTTAATCTGTGACCTTGGGAAAATTAGTTAACACTGAGTTTCTACATTTACTAAATTATGTGGCCTTAGGAAACTAATCTAGCCTCTTTAAGCCTCATCCATTCAACAGTTTTAGTATCTAGGAAATGTTAAATCAAGTTTAATCTAAAGCTGCCTCCTTACAATTTTTCTTATTTCTTATTTATTTATTTATTTGAGACAGAGTCTCATTCTGTTGCCCAGGCTGGAGTGCTATGGCATGATCTTGGCTCACTGTAACCTACGCCTCCCAGGTTCAAGTAATTCTCCTGCCTCAGCCTCCCAAGTAGCTGGGATTACAGGTGCATGCCACCACACCCGGCTAAATTTTGTATTTTCAGTAGAGACGCGGTTTCACCATGTTGGCCAGGCTGGTCTTGAACTCCTGACCTCAGGTGATCCACCTGCCTCGGCCTCCCAAAGTGCTGAGATTATAAGCATGAGCCACTGCGCCTGGCCTCCTTACATATTTTAAGTTTGGCCTAAAGGTTTCTCTGTACATCATGAACTACAGCCTAAATGGAAGCATAAACAGACCGTAATCTACTCTTGGGCCAATCACTGAGTTTTGGCCAATCAAATGTGGCCAACTCTTCAAACTGTGTTCAAATAAGGCAAACGCAAAACTGTAACCAATCCGGCTGTTTCTGTACCTCGCTTCTGTTTGCTGTATGTCTCTTTCCTTTTTCTGTCCATAAATCTTCTTCCACCACATGGCTACACTGCAGTCTGTGGGCCTACTCTGGCTCAGGAGGCTGCCTGATTCAGGAATCGTTCTTTGCCCAGCTTTTACATTTAAGTCAGCTGAAGCTTTTCTTTCAACAGGAACTATGTACCAGACACTGTTCTACCTGCTAGGCCCTAGCAGGAAATAATTCAGGCAAATTCTTCATCTTCATGGAGTTTTTATGGTTTAGAGAGGAGAGGGACATAGTAAATAGCCAAGAAGAAGCGCAGTGGCTCATGCCTGTAATCCCAGCACTTTGGGAGGCTAAGGCAGAAGAATCACTTGAGCCCAGGCGTTTAAAACCAGTCTGGGCAATATAGTGAGTAGTGAGACCTCCCCATCGCTACAAAAAATTAAAAAATTAGCCAGGCATGGTGGCTCAGGAGGCTGAGGATGGAGGATGGTTCGAGCCTGGGAGATTTAGGCTGCAGTGAGCCATGATCCCACCACTGCACTCCAGCCTCAGCAACAGAGCATAAGACCCTGTCTCAGAAAAAAAAAAAAAAAAGGCCAGGCGCAGTGGCTCACACCTGTAATCTCAGAACTTTGGGAGGCCAAGGTGAGCGGATCACTTGAGGTCAGGAGTTCAAGACCAGATTGGTCAATATGGCAAAACCCCACCTCTACTAAAAATACAAAAATTAGCCAGGCATTGTGGCAGATGCCTGTAATCTCAGGTACTCAGGAGGCTGAGGCAGGAGAATCGCTTGAACCCGGGAGGTGTAAGTTGCAGTGAGCCGAGGTCGCAGCACTGCACTCCAGCCTGAGGGACGGAGTGAGACTTCTTTGCTCCTATCCAGCGGGAAGTAGCTAGAGTGATCATCGCCCAATTCAGGAAATTCGGAAATTTGTGACATTTTATTTTTATATATGTGCACTCACGTGCACACACACACACACACACATATATGATACAAAGAAAATGCAAAGAGGAGGAATCTAGAATGTGGAGTGTGGGAAGATTTCCTTGTCTTAAAGTAGTGTGGGGAGGCCTCACTGAGGGGTGACATCCGAGCAGAGACCAGAAGGAAATAGAACAGCCAGCTCTGTGAGTGTTTGGGGGAGAGAATTCCAGGCTGAGAAGTCAGCAATGCACTCAAGGCAAGAGTGGGCTTGCAGTGTCTGAGGCCATTGCGGCAGGGGTCAAGGGAAAAGTCAGTGGCAGGAGATGGAGCCAGGGAGGTGGCAGTGGGCCAGATCACACAAGGCCTGGTAGGCTGTGGTCAAGACTTCAGTGGCTAGGATTAGTGGCAGCAGGGCCAGTGGTGGGTATATTCTGAAGGTAGAGCCAACAGGGTTTGCTGATTTTTTTTTTTTTTTTTTTTGAGACAGGGTCTTGCTCTGTCACTCAGGTTAGAGTGCAGTGGTTGCAATCTTAGCTCACTACAGCCTCGACCTCCTGGGCTCAGGTGATCCTCCCATCTCAGCCCCCCTAGTAGCTGGGTATACATGCAAGCACCACCATGCCCGGCTAATTTTTGTATTTTTTGTAGAGACAAGGTTTTGCCATGTTGGCCAAGCTGGCCTTGAACTCCTGTACTCAAGTGATCCTCCTGCCTCGGCCTTCCAAACTGCTGGGATTACAGGCAGGAGCCACACGTCTAGCCCTTGCTGGTATATTAATGTCGATTGTGAGTAAATGAAACAGGTCAAGGAAGAGTCCTTTGTCTGGTTTTGGTCTGAGCATGGAGAGGGTGAAGGTATCATTTACTGAGCTAGGCAAGGCTGCAGAAGGAGCAGGTCTGGGGTAAAAATAAAAGTTTAATTTTGGATATTGTGCCAGCTATGTCTATTAGACACCCAGTTCAAGGTGGTGATGAGGCAGTTGGATATTCAAACCCAGAGTTCAGGGGACAGGTCAGGGCTGGAGATACAAATTTGGGAGAGGTCAGCATAGAGAGATTGATCTTAAAGCCATGAGCCTGGATGAGGTCACCTGGATTGTGAACAAGAACAGAGAAGAGAAGGACTGACTCCTGGGGCCCTGCAGTATTTTGACATCAGGAAAATGAAGAGAAACCAGAAATATACATGGGGAAGGAGGGGCCAGTGACATAAAAGAAGGTCCAAGAAAGGGCGGTGTCTCAGAGACCAAGTAAGGATGTGTTTAATCAACATGATCCCAGCCAGGCATGGTGGAGCACACCTGTAATCCCAGCTACTTGGGAGGATTAGGCTGGAGGGTCACTCAAGCCCAGGAGCTCAAGGTCAGCCTGGGCTACATAGCAAGATCCTGTCTCTAAAAAAATAAAATGTGAACCCTTGTGTTTCTGTTTCTAGTGTTGTTGATAGACTGAATTCATGCTATAGGTGGGTGATTCTGCTAGCACTTTGTCAACAGTTACTCTGGAGGCCTGGTGTCATTATGGCTATATTAAAGAAAGGCTGCCTTTTTTTTTTTTTTTTTTTTTTTTTTTGAGAGACAGGATCTCACTCTGTTGCCCAGGTTGGAGTGCAGTGGCATGATCACGACTCACTGCAGCCTCCACTTCCCAGGTTCAAGTGATCCTTCTGCCTCAGCCTCCTGAGTAGCTGGGATTACAGGCGCACACCAGCACAGCTGATTAATTTTTTTTAATTTACTTTTATCTTTTTTTTTTTTTAATGAAATGGGGTCTCACTATGTTTTCCAGGCCTGTCTTGAACTCCTGAGGTCAAGCAATCTGCCTTCCTTGGCCTTCGAGAGCACTGGCATTACAGGTGTCAGCCACCACTTCTGGCCATTAATATTTAAAAAAATTTTTTTGTTGAGACGGGGTATCTATGTTGCTCAGGCTGGTCTCAAACTCTTGGGCTCAAGCGATCCTCCTGCCTCAGTGTCCCAAAGTGCTGGGATTACAGGCATGAGCCATTGTACCTGACAGAGGCTGCCATTTTTAGTGGCCAATGGTTGAACAGCCAATCCATCCAATGTAATCCAGCAGTCTTCCTCTTCCCCCTCACACAGCCACCTGCAGTGAAAATCGGGAGGGAACAGGCAATGAGGGTGCCGTGGGGAGCAGCACTTGGCAGGAGACCATGGATGGAATTCCAGGTAGGCAGGTGGGGCCTGACAGCCACAGTAGAGCTTTGGTCTCTGGGGAGCCTGGTGAGTGTCAGGTGAGACCCTGGCCCTTCAGTACAGTGACACCTTGGGCAGAATGAGAAGGCAGGAAGGGGTCCCAGGTGTTAGAACAGATGAGTTCTTTGGTGAGTACACAAATTTTCAGGTGGTAGAAACACCAAATGGAGGCTCCAGATCCCTTCTCTGTGACCCATGGCCCGTTATACCGTAGATTTGCCATCCCCTCACCTTTCTCCATCCTTGGGAATCCCCTCTCTGATTCCAGCCCTGTGACTTGACCTGTTCTTCTCCCTCCAGCAGCAGGGGCTTCTGATCCTCTCAAGTCAGAGCCTCTCTGGTTCATGGGTCCCTTCCCAGAGTCTCTCACCCCAGTGATGTCCTCAAACCCACCCTAGAACTGAGCCTGGTTTCACAAAACAGCCGTGGAAGCTACTTTCTGTTCTCTGAAATAAATAAAAGTCTCCTCTTGTCCCTGTTGCATTACTAATCAGCCACAGCTCATACCCTCTGAAGCCTTCTTATTATCTTATTTCCTGAGAACCTGATTCTTCCAGGCACTCTGTGATGTTTAGAGAGAGACCTGCTTTATTTTATTTATTTTTATTTTTATTTTTATTTTTATTGTGACAGAGTCTGACTCTGTCGCCCAGGCTGGAGTGCAATGGTGTGATCTCAGCTCACTGCAACCTCTGCCTCCCAGATTCAAGCAATTCTCCTGCTTCAGCCTCCCAAGTAGCTGGGATTACAGGCATGTACCACCATGCCCGGCTAATTTTTTTTTTTTTTTTTGTATTTTTATTAGAGACAGGGTTTCACCATGTTGGCCAGGCTGGTCTCGAACTCCTGACCTCAGGTAATCCACCTTCCTTGGCCACCCAAAGTGCTGGGATTACAGGTGTGAGCCACTGTGCCCAGCCAAGCCCTGCTTTATTGAAGTTAGCTTTTACGTCAAAGACAGAAAAATAGATGAGGGCTCATCTCAGAAAAACCGCACGGATCATAGAGGTGGGGTGAGAAGGAACTGGGAGGAGGAAGGGATCGCAGGAGGAGTCACCCTTTCTGCTAGAGAACTGTGCATTTTCCATTTCGCAGAGGGACAGTCTCTTTTTGTCATCCTTTTGTAATGTGCAACACTCTGTTCAGTTCATGGCCAAGGAACAGAATGTCTCACCACGGGAGGCCTTACCCCCAGGGAGCCAACCCACGGCCTTGGTCTTCTGAGCAGGGGCATTAACAGAGCCAACTGCACTAAAAAGAACCCATGAAGCACAGGGCCCGTGGGCCAGTGGGTTTGGTGGCCAGGGATGTGTTTGTGTGTCCTGGGAGAAACCGCAGGGCCTCGGGGTGCCCCTGGAAGAACAGCAGACCCCCTCCCTCTCTCACTGCATTCAGCCAGTGTCCTCAGCCACTGCTGAGGGGATTCTCTGGGGCCCAGCTCGAAATCCAGCTCACAAGAGATGACCCGAGAAGAAGAGTCCTTGACCCTGTCCTTGAGATCTCCATAGACAAGTTGTGGTGACATATTTAAGAACTCAAGGTCATTTACAAAGCGAAGAGAAGATAATAGGGAAGTGGGGCAATGATATGAAAAACTGAGGGTGCCCCAGTTAGCTGTGACCTTGAGTCTCCTTAATTCTTGGATCCTCAGCTTTCCTAAGAAACAAGGAGGCCAATACCATCTGTTCTTCACTTCTGCCTTAGGCGTCCAGTGGGGTAACAGGTGGAGGGCTGTGAGGGGAGAGAGAACTGGAGCGGGGGCCTGTGATGGGAAGAGCCTGTCTCTGGTCATTTCCTTTTGGTTCTCAAGGAATATTCAAAGCAGAGGAGTTTGTCCTTCCTCATCCCAAGCAAAAGAGTTAAGCGAGTTGTGACCTTGCTGTGTGAGCTCAGATAATAAAAAAATTCAGTGGTTAATGGAGCCTTATCTTTGGAAAGACATACAAAAGACTGGTAGCACTGCTTGCCCCTGGAGGGTGGAGAACGGGACAGCTGAGCCACAGGTGCGTGGGGGGAGAATTGATTTTCTCTGTATTATACTCTTTTGCACTTTTTAAATGTAATACCAGGTGATTGTAACATCTAGTAACAAATAAAGAAAATTCAAACTTAAAAGTGATTCAAGTGAGCCAGGCGTGGTGGCTCATTCCTGTAATCCCAGCACTTTGGGTGGCTGAGGCGGGCCAATGACCTGAGGTCAGGAGTTCAAGACCAGGCTGGCCAACATGGTGAAATGCTGTCTCTACTAAAAGTACAAAAATTAGCTGGGCGTGGTGGCGGGCACCTGTAATCCCGGCTACTTGGGAGGCTGAGGCACGAGAATCACTTGAACTCGGGAGGCGGAGGCTGCAATGAGCTGAGATCATGCCACTGCACTCCAGCCTGGGCACAGAGTGAAACTCCGTCTCAAAGAAAAAAAGGAAAAAGTGATTCAAGTGATTCAAGTGATTGAAGTTTCTAGGAATTGGTTGAGGGTTGGGGCAGAGTCAGGAGTTAAAGTTTATTCTTTTTTTTTTTTTTTTGAGATGGAGTTTTGCTCTTGTTGCCCAGGCTGGAGTGCAATGGCATGATCTCAGCTCACCGTAACCTCCACCTCCTGGGTTCAAGCGATTCTCCTTCCTCACCCTCCCAAGTAGCTGGGATTACAGGCAAGTGCCACCACACCTGGCTAATTTTGTATTTTTAGTAGAGACTGGGTTCTCCATGTTGGTAAGGCTGGTCTCAAACTCCAAACCTCAGGTGATTGCCCGCCTCGGCCTCCCAAAGTGCTGGGATTACAGGCATGAGCCACCACGCCCAGCTAAACTTTATTCTTTAGATCTCTTCTCAGTGAAAGGACAGGAGGGTAGGAGGACTTGGAGTGCTCAGCAGGCCGGGCCTCCTCGTCGCTCTTTCCAGCAAGCCCTTATCTGCACCGCAGGCCTCCCTGTCAGGCCTAAGTCTGGGAGAGGTGGGTGCAGTTGGCCTCCTGCGCAGGACCCCATGTTCTCACCTGCCCATGGGTCCAGCTGCCTGAGTTCACCAGCAGCAGAAGTTGCATATGCTGCAAGAGCTGCTGGGAGGGTTGGCCGGGAGTCATGAAGGTGGGTGCATGGTCCCCCAGAGACGGTAAGGTGGGGTTGAAGAGAAAGGGAAGGCCCCAGATACAATGGGCAGACTGGAAAGGCCTTGTTCAATCCTGGCATCAGCAAGGAGGCCAGTGATGGCCACGGCCACTGGTCCTTGGCCAGAACTGGAGGAGCCGGTCCTGTAGCCAGCCTCAATCCCCAGGCAATAGACCCAATCCCACTGGTGCCAGCCTGAGCTCAGCAGGACAGTTGAGCATTGTCTAAGCAAACAGCTATAGTAAAGGGAGGCACAGCTCCAGTGCTCCAGGTACCCTCCCTGCTCCTCAGCCTGTCTCCAGTCCCTCCCAGACAGGTGTGGCTCTGGCATGCCACTACCCTAAATCCACAAGTCCTGGTCTCCCAGCCTCCTACATCTGCCACTGCCCATGGGAAACACTGTTCTCTGCTCCCTGTCCCAGCTGGTGTCCTGTGACAGTCGAGCATGTGGCGGGAAGCCTGCCTCCTGCTAAGTGCATGTGTATGGGGCAGGACTAAAGTAGCAGGAGGATATGGGAAGACCCTGTGGTGTGACTACTGGTGCTGCCACTTCAGCTCGCTGGGCCTCAGCTTCTCCACCTAGGGCCTCTCTACGTTACAGCATCGTCACTAGGATCCCTCAAAACACTAATCACAAGAGCACTTTGTAAGATGAGGCATGCATTTGATATGCGTCGAGTTGTTATTTGTCACATTCTCATTACAGAGCTCTTAGTAAGCAGATGCTGAATGAATCCTGGTCCTGAGCTGATGACACCTGAGGGCTGTTGAAGAGTGATAGGCCCCAGCCTTCCTACACTGGGCAGAGCCCGTAGGGAGCCCCGCCCCTCTATTCCACTGCAGAGGTTCCTGGAGGCAGGGCTCTGGTCCCTGCACTGCTCTTAGGCTGCCCATGCAGAGGTGCGGGGTTGACTCAGAGACGCTCAGAAATGACCTGGAAATGGAGGGGCTGAGGAGCTCCAGGCTGCCCTGCTCCTCCTTGCCACCCTCTCCCTGATAGCAACAGATAAGGCCAGGAGGCTCCTGGGAACCTGCTGCCTAATTCCCACCCCATCCCCCAAGCAAGGCCTGCTTCCAGATCCTTAGGTGGCCCTCCTATGCTTTCAGAAGGAATAGTGCTGGACCCTAGGAGGCTGAGGCAGAGGGGGCATGAATAGATGCATTTTCAAGGGCATACCAGGTGCAAAGAGGCTCTGGGTGCTGGGAACAGGCTGAGCTCACCCACCCCTGGCCTTGCATCAGCTGCAGGGCTGGCTGCCAGGCCCTGGGAATTAGGCAGCAGGCTCCCAGGAGCCTCCCGGCCTTGTCTGTTGTTATCAGGAAGAGGGTGGCAAGGAGGAGCAGGCCAGCCTGGAGCTCCTCAGCCCCTCCATTTCCAGGTCACCCAGCTGTCCCAGCTCCCAGCTTCCCAGGCAGCGAACATTCTGTGCAATCAAGGGCAGGCACAGCCTAGGGCTTGGGAGATCACCCAGTCTGCCCAAGGCCTCTTTGCTGGAAGCCTTCCTCAGTTGGTGGGCATCTCCCAGGCTGATCTGGGAACTGTGGGGCTGGTTTCTCTCTGGTCATGACATCATTGCTTTAAAAATGATCCTCCAGCTGGGTGCAGTGGCTCATGCCTGTAATCCCAACACTTTGGGAGGCCAAGGCAGGAGGATTGCTTGAGGCCAAGAAGTTCGAGACCCACCTGAAAAACATAGTGAGATTCTGTCTCTACAAAAAATTTAAAAAACAACCAGACATGGCGGCGTGCCCTGTAGTCTCAGCTACTCAAGAAGCTGAGGCAGGAGGATTCCTTGAGCCAGGAGTTCAAGGCTGTAGTGAGTCATGATTGCAGTACTGCACTCTAGTCTGGGCAAGAGAAACCTTGTCTCTAAAAAATTAAATATAAAAATGAGCCCCCACCAACAGCTGCAGGTGCCGCAGATGCAAGCTGACAGTATATGAGAGAGGCTTCCAAAGTGGCCATGGATTATTGCCATTGCATCTCAGGGCTGAAGGTGACGGGAGGTTCACAGATGAGACACCTGGCTCAGTTGTTCTCCCTGGGACCCAGCCCCAGTGTTTGGGATTGCCTGGTACCTTCTTTATCCCTGGATCCTCTTGGGGTGCAAAAGTGGATGTGCCCTGGGGAGAAAAGTCTGTTCTGAGCATCAGGGCTGCTATCTGGGATGTCCTGAGAGCAGAGCTGAGGTCTACAGGCAAAGGAAAGGAGACCGGAGAAGGGACTGGAGCAGAAAGCAGGTGGAGGAGCAGGAACACAGGCTCACGGGAGCCTGGGGCCCTTGTCCTGGTCAGTCCTAACTTAGTGCCCCGGCCTCGGTTTCCCAATCTCTCTTCCTTGATTCCTTCCCACGGGCAGGACTTTCCCTTAGCCGAGGAGCTGCTAGAGGAAAAATGTAGTTACCCTCTCCCCTCCATTCATAGACTGCTCTCCCCTCCGTGGGCGTTAATTTCCTCATCTATAACCTGAGGAGACAGGACAAGGCAGCCTCGGAGCCCAGCAGCTCAGATGTCCTAGGAATCTATGCTATTATGACTCGGCCAGAACCTCCCTCTCTTTCAATGCTCTTTCCCCACCCAGCCCCTACCCTGGTGCCTGTTGTGCTTTTGCTCCTCATCTCCCACCTTCTGTCCCTCCAACTTCCTGGCTGCATGGAAGCTGGGCAAATCCACATTAGAATGTCTGAAACCCATGTTTGCCTTTTATCCACTGTATCTCCTGGGAATCCAGAGTGCGTGGTGAAGGGGCACTTCTCCCCAGAGGACACTTAGGAGGGCACACATTGTGGAGCTAAGTAGAAGGGCTGGTGGGGGGGCATAGGGGAGCGGGTGCTGGGGTGAGTAGGGTGGGAGTTGGGAGGTGGCCCAGGTTATGAGAGAGGCATAGTCTCAGGCAGCGTGCATTTGGCCCCAGTAGGAATACTGGAGTTGGAAAGGCCCTTAGGGATCCTTCAGGCCAACCACCCTGCCCATCTCACCCCATTTTAAAGATGAGTAAACTGAGGCCCAGCAAAATCAAGTGACTTGAAAAAATATATATACACACATATATATGTGTATATATACGTGTGTGTGTATATATATATATATACACACATATATATGTGTATATATACGTGTGTGTGTGTGTATATATATATATATATAGTTTTTTTTTTTTTTGAGATGGAATTTCACTCTTGTTGTCCAGGCTGGAATGCAGTGGTGCGATCTCAGCTCACTGCAACCTCTGCCTCCCGGGTTCAAGCGATTCTCGTGCCTCAGGCTCCCGAGTAGCTAGGATTACAGGTGCCCGCCACCACGCCCAGCTAATTTTTTGTATTTTTAGTAGAGACGGGGTTTCATCATGTGGGCCAGGCTGGTCTCGAACTCCTGACCTCAGGTGACCCGCCCGCCTCGGCCTTCTAAAGTGTGGAGAATACCAACCACCACCACCTCACCCAGCCAAGAAAATATAATTTAACACCAAGAAAGGAGGAAGAACTTGACTTCCATTTAAAAGATGGCCCTTAAATGGAATAGTTTTGCACAGAAAAAGCTCATGCCAGTTGCAGTGAGCTGAGATCGCGGCACTGCACTCCAGCCTAGGTGACAGAGTAAGACTCTGTTTCAAAAAAAAAAAAAAAAAGCTCATGCCACAGGTTGTGTTTCTCTTTTTTTTTGTCACCAATGATGACATGGTGATCATCATCATGGTCCATGGGTGTTCTGAGGACCAGACTTGGAAACTACTGTCCTGACATCCTTCTGCTGCTGCCACCTCTCTTTCTCTTCAACCAGCTTTGCAAAGTAAAGAAAGGGAACACTCAGGAGAATTTAGATCAAAAGTACTTTTATTTATTTACAGAGACAGGGTCTCACTATGTTGCCCAGGCAGATCCTGAACTCCTGAGCTTGAGTGATCTGCCCACCTCAGCCTCTCAAAGTGCTGGGATTACAGGCATGAGCCACTGTGCCCAGCCCAAAAGCACTTTGAAAACAAATTCAGTATCCCCCAAAATGATCACTACAGACATGAGGGCAACAGGAGCACAGTTGCTCAGAGAGGTGTGCAGGCAGGGGCCCAACTGGGGTCCCTGGGCCAGGGCTAGGACTTACTCCATGCTGGGCAGAACCACAGAATGTAGGTAGGCAGGTAAGTATGAGGGTAGGTGGGTGGGTAGCTCGCTGGCTCTTCTTGCATCCTTAGCACTTAAAGAGTTCTGGAAGTACTGATTCTGGGAAGACAGCGAGTGTGCTGGGCTCTATCCTGGTAGAGAAAGGCTGTTTCTTTACCTGGCTGTCTTCCCCTGACTCAAGGGTTCCTAGAGACCGGTAGTGAAGCTGGGGAGGGAGAATCTTTCAGCAGATGCAGAGGAAAAATGAGATGCTGGTTTGGTGCCTGGCACATAGTAAGCACTCAATTATTATTTGTGAGTGAACAGTGGAATGTATGGTATAGTTTATGGTAAATTCAGAGACGACCAGACAAGTCTAAGTTCTATTAATAGTTCTACCACTAACTATTCTGTGCTTCAGATGAATCTCCTGACCTCCCTGAACTTCAAGGACATGAGTGCCTGTACTGGGCAGGAGTCTTCCTCTTCTTCTCTTTTTAAAAGATGGGGTCTTACTATGTTGCCCAGGCTGTAGCGCAAATGGCTATTCACAGATATGATCCCACTATTGATCAGCACAAGAGTTTTAATCTGCTCTGTTTCCTACCTGGGCAGGTTCACCCCTGCTTAGGCAATCTGGTGATCACCCACTCTTGGGAGGTCACCATACTGATGCCACTAAGTTCAGACACCAGAACGGCATAGCACACTACAGTCCAGAACTCTCAGGCTCAAGCAATCCTCTTGTCTCAGCCTCCCAAGTAATTAGGACGACAGGCACACATCACTACTCCTGCTAATATTTTTCTTTTTATTTTTTTGTAGAGACAGGGTCTCACTATGTTGCCCAAGATGGTCTCAAACTCCTGAGCTCAAGCAATCCTTCCTCCTTGGTCTCCCAAAGCACTAGGATTACAAGTGTGAGCCACTGCACCCGGCCTGGAGTCTTCTTTACAAAGATCAGAAGCCATATTCCCACTAGCTTAAGCCAAAAAGGAAATTTCTAGCTCACATAACTGGGAGGGGCACTAAGGCAAATACTGTGGCTTTGGGGCAGGACCCAAAGTCTCCAAGACTCTTTTTCTTTGTCTTTGCTTCACTTCTGCTCTATCCACATGGCAGGGAAGGTGGCCATTTGCAGCTCAGATTTGGAAAGAGGGCTGGCTTCTCTCTCTCAACATCAAGAGGTTTTCATGGGCCCTGTTTGGTCCCAGTCAGACCTAGGTCACATGCCTGATCTATAGTGGGGGAAGTGGATTGTGCTACCAGAAGGGGAACAGGAAAGCCCGGTGGGCAGACAAAACAATAATTATTAATGTTACAGCTCTTTTAGTATTCGTCTAGCAGCCTTTCCAGTTTTTACCAGAAAGCCCCCTGAAAAAAATTAAAAAAAAAAAAACAACAATAATTATTACAGTACCTACAGTGCCTAAAGACGTCATAAGTATTGTGTATATTGGGAAAGACTGAGTCCTTAAAAATGCGGCACAAAAGTGACCTGAACCAAGCTTTGCCAAATCAGTTATTAATATTATTAGGTACCAATCCTATGGCTCCTATTACATGTCAAGCTCTGTATTAGGCTAAGTATACGGGTTTTTGTTTTGTTTTGTTTTGTTTTTGTTTTTTGAGACAGAGTCTCGCTCTGTCACCCAAGCTGGAGTGCAGTGGCATGATCTTGGCTCACTGCAGCCTCTGCCTCCTGGGTTCAAGCGATTCTCCTGCCTCAGCCTCCCAAGTAGCTGGGACTACAGGTGCACGCCACCACGCCCAGCTAATTTTTTTTTTTTTTTTTTTTGTATTTTTAGTAGAGACGGGGTTTCACCATGTTGGCCAGAATGGTCTCGATCTCCTGACCTCGTGATCTGCCCGCCTCAGCCTCCCAAAGTGCTGGGATTGCGGGCGTGAGCCACTGCACTCAGCCAGTATATGGATCTTGTTAACTTTTAAGTTCAGGGGCACACATGCAGGTTTGTTACATAGGTAAACTTGTGTCATAGGGGTTTGTTGTACAGATTATTTCATCACCCAGGTATTAAGCCTTGTACCCATTAGCTATTTTTCCTGATCTTCTCCCTCCTCCCACCCTCCCCTCTTCGATAGGCCCCAGTGCGTGTTGTTTCTCTCTACACATCTATGTGTTCTCATCACTTAGCACGGGCACCTACAGGTGAGAACATGCGGTATTTGGTTTTCTGTTCCCGTGTTAGTTTGCTAAGGATAACGGCCCCCAGCTCCATCCATGTCTCTGCAAAAGGCATGATCTCGTTCTTTTTCTATGGCGCCAAAGTATATGTTAAATCCATGTTTTGTTTTTTGAGAAAGGATCTTGCTCTGTTGCTCAGGCTAGGGTGCACGGTGACGTGATCATGGCTCACTGCAGCATCAACCTCGAAGACTCAAGTAGCTGAGACTACAAGCACACACCACCACACCCAGCTAATTTTTTTATTTTTTTGTAGTGATGGGATTTTTTTATTGGCCAGGTTATTCTTGAACTCCTGAGCTCAAGTGATCCTTCCACCCTGGTCCCCTGAAGTGCTGGGATTACAGCTGTGAGCCACTGCGCCCAGCCTATACATATTATTTACGTCATTTCTCATCCTTGCAACAATCCTCAGACATATGTATTATTAGCCCCATTTTAAAAGTGGAGAGACTGAGGCTAAGGTTACACAGGAAGTGAGTAGCTGAGCCAGAATGAAACTTGGGTCCTTCTGTCTGTGTTTTCACCAAAGATCAGGCTGCCTCTTCAGAAACCAAAGCTGAAAGCCTGGCAGAACGTTGCTTAGACCATGCTCTGAGCCCCGGCAGGTGTGGTTTTGCTGAGGCTTTCATGCCCTTCTCAGCTACACACTCCTTCAGCTCCCCTGTCCTACAGACCCTCCCCAGCCTCTGGAGACAGGTAACCCACTGTCTGTTTGTAATACACGGGCTTCTTCACCAAAAGGCATTTTTTTTTTTTCTTTTTGAGACAGGAGTCTTGCTCTGTCTCTCGGGCTGGAGTGCAGTGGCGCGATGTCAGCTCACTGCAACCTCCACCTCCTGGGCTCAAGCAATTCTCCTGCCTCAGCCTCCCGAGTAGCTGGGATTACAGGCATGTGCCACCAGGCCTGGGTAATTTTTGTATTTTTAGTAGAGACAGAGTTTCACCACGTTGGCCAGGCTGGTCTCGAACTCCTGACCTCAAGTGATCTGCTGGCCTCAGCAGGCTAGGATTATAGGTGTGAGCCACCTCACCCAGCCTCCAAACGGCACTTCTCAAAGACTTAATCCCCTAGTCGGTGACCCTGCCTAGAATTTTCTAGAGTCTGGCCTACTGGGTGGGAGGAAATGGGGATGGGGTGCTTGGAGGGATGCTGGCATGGTGAAAAATCAAGGGGAGTCATCTCTCACCCGAATGATCAGAATACCTGTAGCCCCTAAATGTTCCCCTGGCCTCTGTGCGGCCCTTCTGGCCCATTCAGCACTACACAACGAGAGTGATGCTCCTAGGATACCATCATCCCTCCTGCATCCACCCCTGCTCAGAGCCTCCATGGCTCCCCAGGGCCTTATGGAGGCCTCCCAGGCTGCTCCAGACCTAGCCCCTGCCGACTTCTCCAGCTTTCCCCACTGCCCCTCACACTTGCGAAGGCATGAGACTTGGAACCCTGGCCATATGTGGCTATTTAAAAGTAATTAAATCGTTAATGAACAATTCAGTTTCTCAGTTACACTAGTCACATTCCAAGTGCTCAATGACCCCCAGTGGCTGGTGGCTACTGTACTCGACAATGCAGATACAGAACGTTTCTATCATCACAGAAAGTTCTATTGGACAGCACTGGATTGGACTTTTCACTTAACAAAGGAGGCCCTGATAAAAGAATGTTATCAGCTTTAGAGGAATCCAGAATAGACTTGACCTATTTGATCACTCTTTCAATAAATATGCGCCACCTGCTGTATTCCAGGCCCAGAATATCCAATAGTGGGCAGTAGTAGCTGGTCTGTCCTGGGAGTGAAGAGACGATGGCCTAAGTACCTGGGCCCAGGCTGGGGGAGTGGTGAAGGCTCCCTGGACAAGGGGCCATCTGCTCAGGCCTGCAAGCTGAGGAGGCACTGGGCAGGCAACAGGTTCCTTTTTGTCCTCAAGAGCCTGGGTTACAGACTGTCCCACTGCCTAGCTGCTCCTCCTCTCTTTCTCCCCAGGGAGGGGAGGAATGGAGGCTAGTTCCTTGAAGTTAGTCCCTAAGCTGGGAAAAATCAGAGTCCCTGTTGGGCCATTAACTTCAGGAGCTCTGGGCTGTAACTTCTACTCCCCCACCAAAGGCCTCATGGCTGCGGGGCTCAGTAACAACAGGCCTCTGAGTCCCGAGGCCTTTGTGGCCACAGAGTGGAGAGCTCCTCTAGGGAAGTGGAACCTGTAGAGCTGTTGTGGGGATACTAGGGGGCTGACTGTACCCTGAGTCCCGGCCCAAGGTGCCAAGCTCCCCAGCCTCCACAGCCCCTGCGGGCCTGCGGGATGAGGCTGGGGAGGGTGTGGAGGACAGAGGCCAGGGTCTGGAGGGAGCCAGGGCTGGGCCGGTGGGGCTGAGGGCATGTCTGGGGGGTCTCCTATTCTCCTGTTTCTGCTAGAGGCCTCCGCTGCTGGTCCCTTCCTCACATACACACACCGGTGTCCACCTGCCCCCCGCACCCCACCCCTATGCCAGCTGCCCCAGCCTGTGCCCCTTCCTGGTGCCCTGGCCGATAACTGTGTCTTCCCAGCGATTTTGACAGTGGCAGCTAATTGGCCCGAATTTGGTGTTTCCTTCTCCCCATCAGACACCCCTTTACGCAGGCATCCCTTTACGTGGCATGTCTCACTTAAGCCTCCTAACCAGAGGACGATTACGTAGGGACGATTACCTTCCCCCTTATTACAGGCAAGAAATGAAGGTTCCGAGGCGGTAAGCCGCAGGAGCCGGCAGTGACAGAGACCGTCCACGCCCTGCAGCCCCGCACCCCCCCCCCCGCCCCCAGCCTCCCGCCTGCATCCCAGTGTCTTCAGTGCCTGCCCGCCGGCCCCATCCCCCGCGGGGTTCCTGCGCCTCCCGGCCCTGCCAGAGCCCGGGGTCAGAGGGCAAGCAGAGCCGGGAGGCCCGGGGGTGCGAAGTGGGATGGGGGTCCGGGCCCTCGGTGCCAGCCTGAGCTCGAGGCGGCCGCAGAGCCGCCCTTTGTTTCGCTGCGCTCGCGGCTTCTGCGGAGTCACGGTCACATGGAGCTTCCGGCACGGGGTGTTCCGGGCGCCACGCCAGGGCCCGAGACGCCCCCGCCCCCTGGCCTGCCCTGTGCCGCCCGAGGCCCTCGCCCGCCTGCAGGCCGCCGGCCACCCGGAGCTCCCTGGGCCTCGGGGTCCGCGCCCTGTCCCGGAGCTTCGCCTGGCCGCCTGGGGACCTGAAGTGCCCCTCCACCTCCCACCGCCCCCCAAGCTCTTGCCCGCCGTCCTGTCTTCTCTGAGCGCCGCTGTTCAGCTTTCCCTAGCTTTGACCCTAGACTGGAGCATCAGATCTAGTTGTTTCCCGGGGCCCACCGTCTCCCCTCCTCTAGACAACACCAAGCTCCCAAAATCAGGCTCATCACTCCCCCGGGAGCACGGTACAGTAAGTAGGTGTTGGAGGAGTAGGTAATGGACTCCATTCTCCTCATTTAATAGGGTGTCAGAGACAGCACTGAGCCTCCCTCCCTTCCCCACTCCAACTCCCACAAATCAAAACAAAAATCAGCCACTCAGCCTGGCCTCGCTCGGCACAGAGCATCAAAAGTAAACGCCCCAATCTGGGGTAGAAACGGCTGGCCCTTTCTGCCTGGGCCTAGCTCCTGCATCTCCATAACTGCAGGCTAGTCTGCCCTGTGACACTTGAGAACCGTGGGGCCTCCCTTGTGCAGGCCACCTCTGCTTCATTTAGCAGATTCAATAATGCATTCAACAAATGTTTATTGAAAGCAAACTTGTGCAAGGCAGGCCAGTCCCTCTCAGGATGCTCTAGGCCCACAAGTAGATGTGAGAGGATCCTTTGCTGTTCCGGCAGTGCCTGTGCTGTCCCCTGACTGGTCTAGGCCACCGCAGTTCCTTCATCCAGGACCTAGTGAACTGGGCGGACACCTGCATTCCTGGAGGCCAGGAAGAGGGTGTCAGCCTTGGAGAGGCAACAGAGAGGGCAATGGGAGGCTCTAGGTGAGCATGGGGTGGGGTCTCCAGGACCCTTCCCTGGGCCTCCAGGCAGCCTTTCCCCATTAATGCTGCTTGCAGGCACTGGAAAAGGCTAGGGCGAGGAGGGGTGGGGAAGGAGAGAGGAAGACAGCCCAAGGTGGGGCAGGGCAAGAAGCAAACTGGGGCCAAAGGCGGTGTGTACTTTGCTGTGGCCTCAAGGCTTGGTGGGGAAGAGCAGGCAGGTGAGTTCCCGGCTGCCGCTGTGTCTGTCCACAAGGGGCAGAGGGTGCCGCGTGAAGTGCTGGACCATGGCGGCCATGGAGGAGAAGAGCTGGCCAGGGAGGCAGGGCATCCGTGAGTCCCATGAGCCTCATGCTGGGAGCAACTTCCTGAGGCAACTGTGGGACTCTGACAAGGGGACTTTTGACATTTTTCTAGATATCTTCCTTCCTGTTTGCCCCATGCCGTTCCACTGCCATTTTGCTGCCCCATTCCAGGCCTCAGGCAACTTTCCTGCTGCTGCACCTATGGGCACGCCACTGGCCAGACTCTTATGTCCAAGGCTAGATCAAACTGACTCTGGGGTGCGCCTCTGCCCTGGTCCTCCAGCGTGGGGAGCTGTGTGATGGGTGTCTCTAGTTTGCATCCTGGCAAATGCTGGGTGCGATGTTGAGTCCTCGGGGGAGGTAGACAAGAGTCTGAAGATCCTGGACCCCGCCCTCCTCCCAGCTGGGTTCATTAAAGGCACAAAGGCCCCACCTCGACTCTGTGCAGACTGAGCCATGGCAGGAGGGGCACCTCCCCCACCAGAGGGCCTGGCGTCTGGGAAGGAGTTCAGGGCTCTGGGCTCTGTCATTTCTGCCCACCCCAGAAAGATACAAAATGAAGGTTTTTCCATAGGCAAATGCTCTTGGCTGGGCCCGGGGTACAGCTCTGCGGTCCCTACTTAGGCCCCTGCCTCCTCAGGCCCCTGCCTCCTCCAGCTCCCACCTCCTCATGGTTCCTGCCCTCCCGGCCCAGGGCATAGTGGCGTCCGCCATCCAGCCGCCGGATGGGAATGTTGAAGACCCGGCCTCGGAGAAGCACTGCCAGGGTGAAGGGCTGGGAGCCATGAGGCCCTGAGCTGGGGCGCACGGTATAGGCCCCATCCTGTGGAGGAGACCCCAGCCATCAACCTCATCTTCCAATGGCCCTCCCACCGCCCTGACCCATGATGGGGCCAGAACCCTCCTGGCTCTCCTGCTCCCCACTGCTCGGCCAGCCACAGCCTGTGAGCAAAAGGGGTTTCGGAGAAGACCCGGGGTCTGTGGCTGCCCACCTTTTGTAAGTGGAGCAGGGCACTCTCAACAGCATGGCGGTCACAGTTCCCTGAGTACCAAGGCTGAGCCAGCAGATCACCGTCCTGTGCATACACACAGTCACTCAGAGACATGCCAGGGCACTCGATCAGGCATGGGGAGCCGAGGACCCAGGGTGCAGTTATTTGTGTTCCCATCGCCTTTGCTCAACTGAGTCCCCCGCAGGCAGAACAAAGAGGTGTCCCTGTGTGGGGCACGGCGGGGTGCTGCACACGTGTGTTCAATGTGTTCTTGCAGTGGTGCACCCTTCAGCCCAAGAGGGTTCCTGGGTGAGGACTCTCAGGCTCTGCTCCCGGAACCTCTCCCTACAGCCTGCTCCCAGCCCCTCCTCACCTCAGCAGCTGAGGCGCTCCCAGTGGGGGCTACAGAGGGAAGAGACGATTTCCTTCCTGCTAGAAGAAGCAGATTATTGAGCTGGGGTAGGGTGGGGGTGGTCAAAGGCGGCTTCTAGGGGACAGCTGCAGGGGCAGGGGGTAGGAGGAGGCGTACATGGGCCCGAGCCCAAACCCGGGCACCCAGTGCTTCCTCCACTCTCCAGATCCAGTGCCCTGGTAGGACCCACCAGCCAGGCCTCGTGTGACCTCCAAATGAGGCATGATTTTGGGGCAGAGACTAGGAGCTTCCTGATTTGGTGCAGACCCTGGAAAATGCCCAAGAGGGTGGCCTCAGGCCTGATCTCAGCTGCAGTCAGAGCTTCAGGGACATCCTCAGTAACTTGGGGCCTGAGGGAGTCTGGCCTGCAGGGCTGGGGCTGGGGCAGGCCCTGGCAGGACTAGCCGAATTCATGCTGAAGATGCCTGCATTCACCTACTTTTTTTTTTTTTAAGTCTAGTCAAGTGCAGTAGTGAGAAGTGGGGAAGGGGTAGAACAATGAGTTTGATCTGTAACTGCCTGTGAACAATCAGTTGGGATAACTCACTACCTTTGGACCAGACTTTACTCACCTTTAGAGGTGGCATCTGCTGCTCCCTGGCATACAGGAGGTCTGATCAGAAGAGGCTGGGCCCCAGGTCCCACCCCGACCCTCCCTCCCTGCCTCCCTCTCTTCTCCCCTGACCATCAGCCTCTTACATTCCGAGCTTCCTGGGGCGCTGTGGTAAGCCTGTGGGAAGCAAATTGGGGGACAGAACTCAGGGTCTTTATGTTTTTCAAGAGAAAGAGCCAGTGAACCCAGCATCCCAAGCTGCCCCTGCCACCACTGCAAACAACCGGAGGACAGTGCAAGGAGATTCCATCCCAGGGTCAGGGCTGGGGAAGCCTGAACTGGGGTGCTGTCTCTCTCTGTGTCTCACATACATACATACAGGTGCACACCTGGTGGGGCACTTACCTGGGCACCATTGATGTCCTGGGCAGAGAGCCTGAGGGCCTAAGGACTTGGAAGCTGAGAGTCTGAGTCAAAGCCAGGACTGAAACAGGGAGGGCAGGCTGGGCTCGGCTGGGCACCAGGCAGGGAATCCATGCTGGCCAGGGTGGGGCTGAGAATAGCTGCAGGGCCTGCTGCTTCTCTGCAGCCTGGACTTTCTGGGAGTGCTTCCAACTAGAGGCAGATGCTATCCTGGCCGCAGCAGCTGGGGAGCCCCACCCAGCCCATGCTCTAAGGGGAGCACCTCCCTTGCTGGCACAGTGTGGGTCAACCTGGACGAAAGGCTGCTGCTCCCCGTGATGTCCATGCGGTGACTGAAGGCAAATGCATGTCGGTGGGGGTGGAGAGGCAGCAAGGGAAGCAGATGGAGCCAGGAGAGTGTGTTGTGCTGTGAGCAGCTGAGGGCCTCGGGCAGGGGGGGTCTGGAGCTGAGGGAGGGGCTCACCTGGATCGGGCTCACATTCCAAGTAGAGGTCCTCAACAGGTTTCTCTGGAGGGCCTGGCACCTAAGGTAGGGAGGGGTGTATGAGACCATGGGTTTGACCAGTCCTGAGGCTCCATTTAGGACTAGGGGTTTTGCGGGAGAAGCCATCGATTTGAAGGGGTAGCAGGCACCTCACTCCCTCCTCACATGGTGACCCTCTTTCTGGGAGCTAGCTTGAATGATTGCAATTTCTCCTCTGTCTCAGAGGGGGCATCCCATGAGCACCTTCCCCTTCAGAGGCGCCCATGGGCCCCAGCTCTCAGAGAGTGTGAGGATCCCTGGGCGGCACCCTCAGGACAGCTGCCTCATTGCCTGCCAGGGGCCTGTGACTGAGGGGCAGGGGCCCTGCTCTGGGCCTTTTCCCTTGGTTTCAGGAATATTTCTTGGCCCTCCCTAGCTCCCACCCCACCCGTGCCAGTTTCTTAACCAGAACCCTGGAAAGTGAGGGGAAATGGAGGGGCTGCTCACCACTCTGGACGATGCACCCTGCTCTGGAAGGAAAAGGAGAGAACCACCTGTCATGCACGGCAGGGAGCAGAAAGGAATTCAGTGGGACTAAGGCTGAAAGAGCAGAGTCTCCTTAGGGCGCCCCCGAGGAGAGCATCTCAGAGCCAGCTTTGAAGCCCCAGGAGAAAGCTTTTCTCATCCCCTGATGGTTCTCTGCACAGCCCTATGGTGTCACCTTTCCTGACCTCCCAACTGACTTGCCAGGCCTGGCTCCAAATAACTTTGGACTGTTCAAAAAATCATAGCAGCCAGGCACAGTGGCTCATGCCTGTAATTCCCAGCACTTTGGGAGGCCGAGGCGGGCAGATCACTTGAGGTGAGGAGTTCGAGGCCGGCCTGGCCAACATAGTGAAATCTTGTCTCTACTAAAAATACAAAAATTAGCCAGAAATTGCTTGAACCCGGGAGGCAGAGGTTGCAGTGAGCCAAGATCGTGCCACTGCACTCCAGCCTGGGTAACAGAGCGAGACTCTGACTCAAAAAAAAAAAAAAAAAAAATCAGAGCAGCCAAGCCAAAAAAAAAAAAAGAGCAGATTCTGCTTCTGTGTGATCTTAGGCACAGCATTTTGTATCTCTGGGCCTCAGTCTCCTCATTCATTTCATTAGAGGCAACGCCACCTGCCTGCCTACCTTAGAGGATTGGTAGGTTAAAAAGGGGCACAGCCAGGGGAGTGCCGTGAAAGGGCATGTCAGGCAAGCACAGCTCTACCCTGTGGCGGGAAGACTCCCCGTCCCAGGGTGGAGCCACAGAAAGAGAGGACGTCCCCATTACCTCGCCTTCCGAAGATAGGTCCCTGCTTCCCGGCCACCGGCAGGCTCACTGCTCCCTTCAGCTGTGGGCACAGTGGGGCCGGTGAGGGCGGATGGGGGAAGGAAACTGAGGCACCAGTTTCCTTCCAGGAGGGCAAGGATGGGGCGGGATAGAATGAGATGAGACCACTTATATCTGTGTAGCTTTAAAAAATGTACAAAAGGGATGACTCTTCCCTTTGCTTCTACCCTGTGGCTCTTTCTTTGTTGTGAATAGCACCCTGCTTTTTACCAAAATTCTAGTGAAATGTATGATAAAGGTAGTAGCTTTCAAAATCCATAAAGTCCCACTGGGATAAAGGTGGGAATGGGAGCTGGCAGTGACTGACAGCTGAGGAAGGGATTTGTTTGTTCTGGAGGTGGGGAGGGGTCCTCAGGTCCCAGAATCCAAGGGAAGGGCAGCTGAGCCCCTCCCCTCCCCTTCAGAGAGATGAGAAGGGCACCGTGGGTGAAGCTGAAGGGGAGGCTGGAAGGACCAGGCCAGGCGAGTTGGAGGAGTGACTGACAGCAGCGGCAGGGCTCTGGCTTCTCATGCATCTGGCATCTGATTTTTCAGGGGCCCCTTGAATGCAAATGTGGGGGAATCTTGCAAATGAGATGACTCTAAGATTTACTCACTGGGAAATGGCAGCCTGGGATGGGGCGGGTGGGGAAGGAGGGACTTCTGGAGAGGCCTCTCACCATGGTGGGCTGAGGCAAGGGTGGCGATGGCTTTGATGGACCCAGGGGGCCAGAGTGATCTGGAAAAGATCGCATGCGTTGTGACTTGGTGGGTTACTCCCAGGTGGGTTCCCATTTTCCTCCCACCTCCCCCCGACCAGCCTCCATTTCTTCCTCCTTCCCTCGCTCCCCTTGCTCATTGGCTTCCTGACAGCCCAGTCTCCATGGCAACTGGAGGCGGGCAGTTTCCCTGCCCCCACCTGGCCGAGGAGCGGAGCAGTGGGGGTGGGATGCCAGCGGCAGCCGGGGCTCTCCCAGCACCCCCGCCCTTGGCCTGAAGAAGTGTTGGGATCTCAGAAGGGGAATGCCAGGCCCCCACTGTTGCCTTGGTTACACCACCCCTCCTCTTCCCTTCCCACTCTTCTTCCTCCCTCCCACCCTCCCTCCCTCCGTTCCTTCATCTCTCTCTCTCTCTCCCTGCCCAGCCAAGAGGCCCTGATGATTGCCAGCTGAGGCCTCCTTTGCTGCCTCAGTGCGGGCAGGGGAGGAGAGGCGAGGCCTATGCCCTCTTGTCTTGTGGGGACCCTCCTGCCCTGCCCAAGCACCTGGTCTTCCTGCCTCCCACCTCCCAGCCCTCACCCAGGTACAAGGAGTCCTCCTCAGTGCCAGGAAGATGGGCAGGGGCTAGACTGAGGGGCAGAGCCTCACAGGGGGGCAGCTCATACTTATTTTCCTCCTCGTCCTCCTCCTGGGCCTGGAGGAAGGGATGCTCAGCACAGCAGGAATGGAGGGGAGCGGGTGTTCAGCGCAGGCTCTGGCCGCTGCCTCCCCACCCCAACCTCAGTAGCCAGACTCACCTTGTGTCTCCAAGTCCCTGGGGCAGGCAGAAGGGAAGGGCTGGGAGCATCTTCTCTCCAACCTGGGGAGTCTGGACACACAAGCTGGCCTCACCTCCTCCCTGCCCACCTTTCCCCAGTATAATAAACCACCCACCCTTGACAGCTCCAGTGCTTCAACTCAAAGGAACCACTCATCACAGGCATTGCCAATGCTGCCGCAGGGCCACTGAGGTAGGCAGTTTGGAAACAAGGGACCCTTCCACCTATGCCCATCCCCTGTCCCCTGCACCCTTGATTCTGGCCAAGACAGATGGGAGAGCTAGGCCCCTGTGACTCAGCAGTGCTGGGCTCTGGGAGGCAGGAGGTGTGCAGAGTCACTTAGGGGGAATCTGACTTGCAAGGGATCCCAGTCTGTTGGGCCCCTCTGACCCCCTGTGTCACTTACCCACACATCTGGGGGGTGGGAGCGGTGGCCCCAGCCTGCAAGCACATTCTAGTCAACTCTGCCCAAGGGGCCCTGGAGTTTGTGTGAGACAGATGCTGTGTTCTGGGACATTCACATCCATGACAGTGTGACTGACAGATGCCCTGATACCAGGGCAGCAGAGAAGGAGGCTGGGGGCAGAGCTGGTGCCCATGGGCGCATAACTGCATGAGCTGGTGCCCTGGGGAAGCCGGGACTCGGGGAGCCCTAGTGCTGACAGGAAGTGGAGGCGTGTGAATGGTCTCCCTGGGCAGAGAGGGGCCAGGCAGAGCCAGCACAGCTCCTGGGATGGCTGTGCCCAGGAGAGGAGAGGCAGAGAGAGAAAAGAGGGGAGGGCAGGGGAGAGAGGAGCCCCAGTACTCACCGGGGCCTGCTCCCACTGAGCTTGTCCTGGAAAAAGCCAGGGTGGGGAGTAGAGGGGTGAGTGCAGCCGCCCTGTGGCCGAGTCCTGGGCCTCCCAGGTGGGCAGGTTTACGTGCCTGGGGCCGTCCTGGGACCACATCTTACCATGGCAGAGGCAGAGGAGCTTTGCCTCCCTGGAGCCCAGGATCTGCCACAAATGGCCTGGGGAAAAGGGCTCCATTGTTCCCATCATTTGCATCTCTTAAACACCGGGAAGGTAGATCTGCTGTGGCCTCCCACAGACCAACTTCATCCAGGACACTCCCAGGGCCCAGCCCCAGGTCTCTGAGCCTCCCCTAGGCAGGCCTCCCCCAGCTGTGGTCTCCAGCCCCTCTGCACTATAAGAGGAAGAGCTAAGCTGGACCAGGGTTCTCAGGCTTCCTTCGGCTCTCTGATCAGTGTCGCCTTTCTCAACTCATAGACAACATTACATTATTTGGCAGATCCAATTAAAAACAGCAGGCTGGCCTTGCAGACACTTTTATTAAACCCTTTACTACTGTTGTCATTTGCTGGTGAGTAATGACCAGCGATTAAGGAAATGAAGGTGAGGGAAGCGCTTAGAAAGAGGTTCTAATATTTAGTGTGGCAGCTTCATTTTTTAATGGATGTATTTATCCATTCAGTGGGTATTTATTGAACATCCACTGTCTGCCAGAGGCTGTTCCAGGCGTTGAAGATGCCGTAGGAAGATGAAGCAGGCAGGCATTACGTGTGTTTCCTCATTGGATTCTCACAATAACGTCATGCCGCAAGTACTAGTTTTATCCCTGCTTTTCAAATGAGGAAACTGAGTGCATTAGTCAACTCGGGCTGCCATAACTAAAACCCACAAACTGTGTGGCTTAAGCAACAGAAATGTCATTTTCTCACTGTTCTGGAGCTAGAAGTCTAAGATCAAGGTGTCATAAGGGTTGGTTTGTGATGTGGCCTCTCTTCTTGGCTTGTAAACAGCTGCTTTCTCTGTGTCCTCACATGGCCTCTTGTCTGTGCAGAGAGAGGCGGTTCTGGTAACTCTTCTTCTTATGAAGACACCCACACTATCAGATTAGGGCCCCACCCCCATGACCTCGTTTATTCTTAATGACCTCCCTAAAGACCCTATCTCTAAATACTCACATGGGAGGTTAGGATTTTAGCATAAGAATTTTAAGGGAACACAATTCAGTCATAACACTGAGGCTCTGAGAAGTTGAATAGCTTTCCTGAGGTCATGCAATTAGCAAGTGTTGGAGGTAGGATTCAACCTGAGCTCTGCCTGCCCCAGAGCCTGTACCCTAAAGGCTAAGCATCCTGTACCTCACCAGGATTGGGTCTGGACCCTCCTTTCCTACAATGGAATTAGCAGTGCTAACTGTGACCTTCCTTAAGGAGCTCATGACTTCCAGGGGCTCTGTTACCTGAATGAATTTCAGAACTTTGACTTTCTGAGAAGGGTCGCAATAAAAAGGAGGGCCGGGGCCTGGTCTCTGACTCTGTTTAAGTCAGGGAATGAGGAAACACAGACCACGATCATGAATGATGACATGAGAACTTCTAAGGCCCTGGAGCTTTCTTGTGCTTATTATTTCGGTGGCATCCTGGCTGTTGGCACAAAGGAGAAATAAAGCCCATGTGCTTGCATCTTCGGAGGCCGCCAGGCTGGGGGCACTGAGGAGATACCTAGGAATGAAGAGGAAGACCAGACAATTCCTGGGACGTGCAGGCAAAAGGGCATCCAAGAAACCAAGAAGAGTCACTGGGGTGGCTTCACAGGGAGCCCATTTGGTACAAAGGGAAAAACTGAAAAAACAAAAATAACAAATCCTCATCCAGAATTGTTTCTACTGGGTCTATTCTTTGTCTTCCACTCTCAGCTGACCTTTCTTCCACATTTGAACCATAAGGTAGTGGCAACTTCCCTCACCCAAGGGGACCTCGTTTGGAATCAGGATCAGTAGGAGGTTCTGGACACCACCCCGCTGTAAACCTCCGCCTGAGTGAGTTTCCCAGTCCATGCTGCCCTCAGTCCAGCCACCTCCCTGCTCTGCTTAGGGCTTTGCATAGGCAAATGCCAAGGCCTGGGTGAGTGAAAGGGCCCCAGGCAGAGGGCAGAGTCCATGCCATCTGGGTGGGGGCACTGGCCTGGGCAGATCTGGGAGAAGGGGAAGGAAAGAGGCCTGCCTCAGTGGCCACGTGTTGTCACACAGGCAGATTGGGACATCTTCTTTATCCATCTTTGGCATAGAATTGCTCTGTGCACACCATAGATATTCCCTGGGGATGAATTCCTGGAAGCGGACTTACTAGAAACTCACATTTTGAAGGTATAATGCCCCATTGTCCGGCAGCACCTGAGTGCCTGTTTTATGGTCCTTCCATAGCACAAAGTGATTTTCCAAATTTTTCAGGTCTCAGCTACTGAGAACAGGCCATGGGCCCAAGGTAGTCTAAATCCACCCTCAGAAAACACACAGTGGTGTTTAGATAAAACTCAAATGGATTTTTCTGCTGCTCTCACACAACAACAGTCAATACATAGCAGACTTCTGTGACCAAACGTGGTGGCAGGGTGGGCAGTTCTCCCCACCACCCAGTGAGCAATCAGTTCTGCAGCGGACACAGCGGGGTGTCCTCCAATCCAATTCCAACACTACCTACCTGGAGACAGAGTCAGATCCTACAGGTTGAGGGGTCAGTCCCCAAGACGCCTGCCCTGCCACCCCAGATACCAGGCCCAAGTCTGGGCCTCCAGAACTTCTAACCAACTGGCTTCAAGCTGGGGTTCCCACAACCTCCTCTTTGGGTTTGATTAATTTGCTGGAGCAGCAGCTCACAGAGCTCAGTGAAACACTTACTTATGTTTACTGGTTTATTATGAAGGATATTGCAAAGGATACAGATGAAGAAATGTGTAGGGCAGAAATAGTGGGAAAGGGTGTGGAGGCTCCATGCCCTCCCTGGGCACACCACACTCTAGGAGCCTCCACATGGTCAGCTATGGAGAAGCTCTCTGAACCAGGCCTCTTAGGTTTTTATAGAAGATTCATAACCACAGCATTCCTTCCCCCAGAGTATGGGGCAGGACCCTCTCTGGAATTAGGGTCCCACGATCAGAAAGGTGGAGGAAGATTAGAGTCCGGCCTTGGGCGGGTGAAAGGAGGACAGGAAAAGGCCAGAGAGATTCTGTTTCCCAAGGCCCGCTCCTGAGGCCAAACACAGCCAACATCATAACCAAAGGCTCTAAACAGGGCTGTGGGAGTCATGAGCCTGCAACCGTGGACGAAAACCTACATATGAAGAAATACCCGAGGCCATTCTTGCCAGCAGACAGAGAAGATGGCGAAGTGTAGCCGGGACCTGTGGTGTGAGTGGAGTGGGATTCACTGCAAGGAGGAGGATGGAGGTGGCTCTGAGGACCTGCAGCGGGACAGGTGAGCAGGCTGAGGTCAGAGGTCTCAGAGGTGGGAGAGCACAGCACGTGGAGGAAGAGCCGCGGAGATGTGGGTGGCTGGGCTCACCAAGAACAGAAGGGGACATCTGCCATCCTTTTTGGCTGCTAAACATGCCCTACGTTTGGGGAGTTCACCTCATGAATCCTCGTTTCCAATTGCAGAAGCCAGGTGAGGCCTTCCCAGCCTCCCCTTGCCACTGAGGTGCAGGCTCTGCCAGCCAGAGGCCCCGTGCCAGACTCTGAACCTGCATCAGGCACCAAGACGAACGCACCCTGGGAAGGTGGTGACAGCCAAATCCTGTTTCCAGAGGCTTAGGGGGGTAAGCCCTTAGTGCCACCATCCAGAGCCCAAATCAGTGGCATTGGCAAACAGTGGTATCAGTGTCCAGGGTGGCTCTGCCAGGCTGGCTTGGCCGTGACCTTTGGGACATTATTCCTGGCTAACTCTCTGGCCCTGCTGGAGATGCTATGAGCTACAGAATAGTTTTAATAAATTATTTTCCAGCTTAAACTAGCTAGAGTCTGTTTCTCTTACTTTCAGTTAAGAACTTTAATCTGGCCGGGCGTGGTGGCTCACGCTTGTAATCCCAACACTTTGGGAGGCTGAAGTGGGTGGATCACAAGGTCAGGAGTTTGAGACCAGCCTGGCCAACATGGTGAAACCCTGTCTCTACTAAAAAAAATACAAAAAAATTAGCCGGGCATTGTGGCGAGTACCTGTAATCCCAGCCCTCAGAAGGCTGAGGCAGAAGAATAGCTTGAACCCGGGAGGCGGAGGTTGCCGTGAGCCGAGATCGCGCTATTGCTCTCAAACCTGGGCAGTAAGAGTGAAACACAGTCTCAAAAAAAAAAAAAAAAGAAAAGAAAAGAACTTTAATCTGGGGATGAAACCTCAGAGTCAGTGGGATCACTAAATGGATGCCAAGAAACTCAAACAGTGAACCCAGGTATGGGTGTCTCCCGGGAAGGTGGAACCAGATAGAACTAGTGTCATAGCGTTTTACTTGTATAGTCTTGGGACTATTTATTTATTTATTTATTTATTTATTTTGAGATGGAATCTCCCTCTGTCACCCAGGCTGGAGTGCAGTTCGCTGCAACCTCCGCCTCCCAGGTTCAAGCCATTCTCCTTTTTCAGCCTCCCGAGTAGCTGGGACTACAGGTGCGCATCACCATGCCTGGCTAATTTTTGTATTTTTAGTACAGACAGGGTTTCACTATGTTGGCCGGGCTGGTCTCAAACTCCTGACCTTGTGATCCACCTGCCTCAGCCTCCCAAAGTGCTGGGATTACAGGTGTGAGCCATCATGCCCGGCCAGGACTATTTATTTTTAGAGACAGCATCTCACCCTGTCACCCAGGCTAGAGTGCAGTGGCACGACCATAGACCACTGCAGCCTCAAACTCATGCCTCAGGTTTAGGTTAGGACTCAAGTGATCCTCCAGCCTCAACCTCCCAAGTAGCTAGGACTATATGCTCACACCACCAGGCCCAGCTAATTTTTAAACACTTTTTGTAGACGAGGCCTTGCTATGTGGCCCAGGATGGTCTGAAACTCCTGGCTTCAAGTGATCCTCCTGCCTCAGCCTCCCAGTGTTGGGATTACAGATGAGACCTACTGTGCCCAACCATTAATTTTTTTTTTTTTTTTTTTTGATACAGAGTCTTGCTTTGTCACCCAGGCTGGGGCGCAGTGGCGCGATCTCGGCTCACTGCAAGCTCCGCCTTCTGGGTTCACGCCATTCTCCTGTCTCGGCCTCCTGAGTAGCTGGGACTACAGGCGCTGCCACCATGCCCAGCTAATTTTTTTGTATTTTTAGTAGAGACGGGGTTTCACCGTGTTAGCCAGGATGGTCTCGATCTCCTGACCTCGTGATCTGCCCACCTCGGCCTCCCAAAGTGCTGGGATTACAGGCGTGAGCCACGGCGCCCGGCCCATTAATTATTTTTATAAGTAAAACAAATCAATCGATATAGATAGAAAGAAAGAAAAAGAAGGTAGGAAGGGAAAGAGGGAGGGAGATGTGACCTGGACTTCAAATATAAGGAAGAGCAGGAAGACAGAGGCACTAGGGGAAGGCAGGGCCAGGGAGCAGGAGGCCAGGCCAACACGAGGTTATGTGGGGGCCACCACGGGAAAGCCAGGTTTCCCTTCTTGAGGGGAGTGGAAGAGAGGTACTGATGACACAAGGATTCCTCTCCCAGCAGAGTGGGAACCCACAAAGGCAAGTGAAGTTTAGGTGGGGTAGAAAGGAAAGAACTTTCTGAACATGAGGTTAGGGCCAAGTGCGTGGGGAGAGGTCTGTCCCTGAGGAAATAGGGGGACAGGAGCTGCGGAGCTCAGAAGTTCAAGACCAGCCTGGAAACAGGGGGACAGGGCAGGGAGCTGCATGTGGAGAAGAAGGCCCCACGAGGGTAAGGGGCCTTGAGTCCTCAGGACATTTTTGCCAGAGCAGGTGCTCAGGTCAGAGGCCCAAGACGTTCCTGGTGGAAGGGCCTACAGCCAACGGAACTCTGTGGTTGGGTTCAAGTTAAAGCCAGGGGCAATGCCGGGGGACAGCAGTTTGCAGTAGGGAGGGAAGGGGCTGTCATGGGCCAATGGATGATGGGGCTGGCCTCACACAAGCTAGCAGAGGCCCCTGTTCCTCCCTCGCCTGCTGCTGTCACAGGTCTGCTGACTCAGCTGACTCGGGACAGCTGTGATAGGTGATGAAGGGCTGACAGAGCGAGGGACAGATGGCTCCCTAGGAGAGGCCTCTGCCCCATCTCTCCCTGGTGCACAATCATTTCTTGCCACAGTTTCAGAGCTTTGTGAGAGACCATCCCTCTGTCTCCCCTGGCAGTGGGTAGAAAGTCTGGTGTGTAGTTTGTTGGCCAGGTGCAGTGGCTCACACCTCTAACCCCAGCACTTTGGGAGGTCAAGGCGGGTGGATCTGTTGAGGTCAGGAGTTCGAGACCAGCCCGGCCAACATGGTAAAACCCCATCTCTACTAAAAATACAAAAAATTAACCGGGCGTGGTAGCACACGCCTATAATCCCAGTTACATGGGAGGCTGAGACAGGAGCATCACTTGAACCTGGGAGGTAGGGGTTGCAGTGAGCCGAGATTGTGCCATTGCACTCCAGCCTGGGCGACAGAGTGAGCAGAGTAAGACTTCGTCTCAAAAAAAACAAACAAAAAAAAAACAGGCCGGGTGCAGGGGCTCACGCCTGTAGTCCCAGCACTTTGGGAGGCCAAGGCAGGCGGATTACCTGAGGTCAGGAGTTCGAGACCAGCCTGGCCAACATGGCGAAACCCTGTCTCTACTAAAAATACAAAAATTAGCCAGATGTGGTGGCATGTGCCTGTAATCCTAGCTACTAGGGAGGCTGAGGCAGGAGAACTGCTTGAACCTGGGAGGCGGAGGTTTCAGTGAGCCGAGATCGTGCCATTGCACTCCAGCCTGGGTGACAAGAGTGAAACACCATCTCAAAACAAAACAAAACAAACAAACAAAAGTGTGGTGTGTAGTTTGTCTCTGTTTTTCCGGAAGGCATTCCACTAGTTCTTCTCAGGTTCTCCTAGGGTTAGGCTGGGGGATGAAAGTTGAGGTCGGTTTTCCCCAGCCTCTAGGGTACAGTGTCCCAGCCAGCAGCACCCTCTTCCCTCTGTCTCACCCAGGTGGTGTGCCTCTGTCCCACTCACCTGTCCTGCCCTGCCCTGCCCTGTTCCGGAACCTTTGCTCATAGTATCTCTGGTAGTGTCACGGCTCTGCCTAAAACCCTTCAGTGACTCCTCATGGCTCCTTGAACAGAAACCAAATGCTTCTTGATGCCTGGAAAGATCAGGCCCCTCCTACCTCCCCATCCCCAGTCCCTCCATTGTTTCCCAGGGACTCTCTCACACTCACCTTCTCTCTCTGCTCTTCCAATGTGACTGAGGCCCAGGCAGACCATTCTGTGTCCTGTTGACTTAAGGAAATTTTAGTGGAATTTCTAGATATTTACTCAATCTTTACAGAATATGACAAACAGAGAGAGCATTCTTTTTAATTTTTTAAATTTAAAAACAGATATGGGGTCTCACTATGTTGTCCAGGCTGGTCTTGAACTTCTGGGCTCAAGCAATCCACCTGCCTCAGCCTCCCAAAGTGTTGGGATCACAGATGTGAGCCACTGCACTCGGCCAAGAGGGCATTCTTAATATGCAGCAAAACAGTAAAAAGAAAAAAAAAAGAAATAAAGAAGGAAAGAAAGAAAGAAGGAAAGAAAGAAAGAAAGAAAAGAAAGAAAGAAAAAAGGACTCTTCTATATGTATATCACACTTCAAAAAATGTTACCCCCAAAATGGCAATATCCTCTTCACAGATGTCCCCATCTCTCAGAGCCCAGCCCTCTCCCCTCCACCTTGGCTCTTTATCCTGCACTCAGCCACAGTCTCTTTAGCTGTCTTTCAGCTTGATCCATTCCCCCACTGCCCAGATTCTGCCCCCAAGAAAGCCCAGGAGGTGACCAAGTACACAGGATACCCGGGTGAGGCTGGGTGTGGGGGAGAGTGGTTGCGAACACAGTGTGACATGGCTTCTTTCCACCCTTTCTAATCTCCACCAGGCCCTTCTTATCTGGAGTGTACACTTGCTATTCCTCCTCTGGAACATCCTGGCCCCTTTCCTCCCTCCTCCTGCAGGCCCCAGCTTAGGTGACCCTTCCTCAGCAGCGGAGGTCCCAGACCAGGGCAGTCTCCTACCCTGCTCTCTGAGCTCCCACCATAATTAAACCTACAGGTTTATTTCACAGCTAGACTGTAAACTCCCACACTCGACTACACACTATGTAAATGGGCAGTCACTGTGTCTGCTAGGTTCACGGCCAAATTCCAAGTGCCCGGCCCACAGCCTGGCACACAGCAGGCTCTCAATCAATATTTGTTGTAGCTGCTATTCAGATCTTACTCATTCTTTACAGGTTGTGCAAAGCCTACCTCTCTGCAAACATCTTTGGTCTCTCTTCTCTAAAAGGCCTATGTCTTGCCCATTTCCTGTCCATATGTCTTCGACTACCAGGCCTAGGCTGAGGCACAATCCCCTGAGGTCCCGGCTGTGTTTACCTGCTGAAAACCTTTTCCCCCAGTGCAGATGGATCACCAAGGGCTCCTTCACACTGACCTTCTCTGGTTCTCTGGATACCTCTGGCCGACCTTCCCCACCCCACTGGGTCCTTTCCTCTATTTGCCTTCCTTAGCGGGAGAGGCCGGCGTCTGTTCCTCCCCTACCCTCTCCCTCTTCCACCAAATGTAACATGGCCCTGCTTAGGCTTCCTTCTTCAGCACACAGCCTGGGAGCCAAGCTTCTCCTGTTCCCAGCCGGTCTTCTACCCTCCCCGTTAGGAGAGACTGGACACAGTGGCTCCCCGACGTCTCCAACCCCACCTCCTTCCTTGATGGGCCTGGAGGGCCCTGAGATCACCCTCCCTCCCTTTTGCCAACAGAAAAGCCGAGGCCAGAGAAGAATGGATGCTGGCCAAGGCCGTATGATGTATACAGAGCCAAAGCCACAGTCCCCTCACCCCGTCCCGGGCCACTGTGGGGACCTAAGCAGTCGTTCCACGGGAGAGGGCGACTCCTGGTGGTGAGGAGGGGCATGGCAGCCTGTCGCTCATTTCCTGGGCCCGGAGGCTGACGGTGGAAGGGGCGTGGCCTGGAGGACCACCGACCCAGGCTTTAGTTATCAAGAAGATAAATGAAGGCAAGGCCCGTAGAGCGAAAGAACGTGGGAAGTTAAGACAAGTTTTGCTGGACTTTGCCCTTCCTTAGCCACATTCCCTGTAATGACCTAACAACACTGCTCTGTGACTTTAACTGCACCCTGCTGATTGCTGGTTGGATCTTCAGGGAGCAGGAATTGGCATTCAACGGCTTTTGGCACACTGCGTGTCCCAAGGGTCATTACTGACTTGGGGGTCTGGTACTAAGCCCTGGAATGCGGAAGCTCACATTCTGATAATAAGATTTCTAATAATAAGAGAAGGGGCTCAGTCTGGGCGTGGTGGCTCACGCCTGTAATCCCAGCACTTTGGGAGGCCGAGGTGGGCTGATCACCTGAGGTCAGGAGTTCGAGACCAGCCTGGCCAATATGGTGAAACCCCGTCTCTACTAAAAATACAGAAATTAGCCAGGCATGGTAGTGTGCGCCTGTAATCCCATAATCCCAGCTACTGAGGCTGAGGGAGGCTGAGGCAGGCTGAGGCAGGAGAACCCCTTAAGCCCGGGAGGCAGAGGTTGCAGTGGACCGAGACTGCGCCACTGCACTCCAGCCTGGGAGACGGAGCGAGACTCCGTCTCGGGAAAAAAAAAAAAAAAAAGAGAGAATGGGCTCTTATTAAAGAGTCCAGGGACTGAGTCAATAGCTGTCTCCAAGTTTCTATGGTACCTATCTCTCCTCTCTAGGGGCAGAAGGGCTACTCAACAAAAGGCTGATTGTTTTAACAGAAACACTCAGAAAACCAAACCTTTGAGAACTTCCCAGGCAGAAATGGGCATGCTTAGAGACCACGTGATCAGTTAATATGAACCCCACATCTGCTGTCAAGAGAATCTGAGCAATCTACTTTGAATATCCCTTTTGGAGCTGTTTCTACATGTTTAGAGATCAAATGAAATATTTCTAGGAAGTAGCTCGCCTTGAACTAACCACACAAGAATGAAATCTCACTGACATACAAGGTCATGGCTAAACCTTCATTGACTAGGTATTTTCCTCCTTCCTTGATGATCCAGGATGTAGCAGTATATGCCCAGATCAGGAAGTGTAAAAGCTGAAAATGGAGTTGGAGACAGAAAGTCCAATGTGTAGCTGGCCACTGTGGTGTCACTGCTCCCGATACAGGTGTAACCTGAGTCTCCCGCTTGGGAGCCAGAAATCAGCTGAGAAGAGGCCTCTGGAAAGAGGCTGCCCTGGCCCGGAAGGGTGGATGAAGTAGGGCCTCAGCACAGCTCATCCTACCGAGCAGGCCGGACCCTGAGTTCCTGGCTTGCACTGAAGGGTCTGGGTAAGTCCCTTCTGTAGCGCCTCAGAAGCTCCTTGGGCAACCTGGGAAGTTAGGACAAGAGTTCTGACATTTGACCTTGAGGTGTGAGGAGAGTGCTTTGAGAGAGAGGATGCTGAATGCAAGCGCCCTGGTTATTACCTTCTGGCAGCCTCCTAACCTCACCTTGACTCTGCCATGTAAAATTGATGCCTGGGCGCAGGGTGCTGACGATGGTCAGATACCGCTGCCTGAACACCCTGGGACCTACATCCCTGACCTGGAGGACCCAGGCCTTCCCTGGGCTTCGCCATGAGTCCTGCAGGCTACACAGGGACCCTAACAGACCTAGTCCAGTCTCAGAGTCTGGGCTGCTCCTTCCTCCAGGAATGGGAGTTTGCTCTAGGCGATGGAGGAAGGGTTCAGGAGGCCACTCTGCGTCCTTACCAGGCTGTGGGCCCAACCCCCCACCCACCATCTTCATCTCCCACGGCCCCAACCTTGTAGGGAGGGCAGGGAGGGGCTCAGGTTCGCAGAGGAGGGCTCGGACCAGCGACTCCAGGGCAGAGCGGCGCGTGCAGGGGTGGGAAGCTGGGTTTGCGAGGAGAGAAGGCCATCTCCTTCCCAGTAGGGGAGCCCCCACCTAGCCACCGGGATCCCACCCTGGCTGGTGCAATCTTTGCGTCCGGATCAGCACCCAAGGCCCCGCCCAACGGCCCGCTGCCTGCCGGGATTTGTAGTTTGTAGGGGAGCGGCCAGAACGCGCGCGCGTGTGTGTGTGTCTGTGTGTGTGTCCGGGGGTCTTGTGGTGCTCCCGTCGCGTGCGAGCGTGCGTGTGAGTGTGTGTGTGACTGTGTGCGTGAGAGACTGTGTGTGTAAGTGTGTCCGGGGGTCTGTTGTGGTGCTCCCGTCCCCGAGGGCCCTCCGGACCTGGGCTCAGCAAAGGCACCACAGGCCGCAGCTTCCGAGACCCCGCCCCGCGGCCCACTGCCTGCTGGGATTTGTAGTTCGTAGGGATTTAGAGCCCAGGCTGGGGCCGGGTTGGGGCCTCACACGCGGCCTGGCGTGCAGCTCTCCTGCGTTCTCGTTTTTCTCATGAGCCTTGGATCTGGACAGTGGGCCCCGCGCGAGGCCCGCAACTCCGGCTGGGCTCCCGGTGGCACTTTCTGCCGACCCTGAGATGTACCCGCCACGCCTGCGGGACTGGCCTCTAGGTGGGCAAACCGAGGCACAAAGAGGGGCGCGCTCTGGCCGGAGTCGGCCCTCTTGTGAGAATTTGGGCTGGGAGACACAGCTCAGGCCTGGCAGGCAAGGCTGGGCCAGACGAGGGTCCTGGGCCCTTTCGGTGTAACAGTGTGCAATCAGTAGTGTTTCAAAATAATGAACAGGCCTGCCCAGGACTGGCTTTGCACATTAGCGCTGGTTACCTTACAGGCTTGACTGATCAAATTTTTATTTGGCACCACTACAGAGGGGAGCCCAGGGAGGGAGGAAGTCTTTCGTGACCAAGAAAACCTATGGTCCACCCTGGCCTACAACTCTGCTTTAACGACAAAAATAGAACGAGTTTGGGAGGGGGTGAGGAGGAGGGGTGTTTTGTAAACTGTGAAGTCCAGGGTATGAGTGAGGTGTTATTATCATCAGGATCAGACCTCAAAGCACTGGAGAAAAGGTCTGGGCCTTCAAGAGCCTCACCTTAAAAGGGAGGGTATGGCCGGGCGCAGTGGCTGACGCCTGTAATCCTAGCATTTTGGGAGGCTGAGGCAGGCAGATCACCTGAGGTCAGGGATTCAAGACCAGCCTGGCCAACATGTCGAAACCCCATCTCTACTAAAAATACAAAAAATTACCCGGGCGTGGTGGCATGTGCCTGTAATCCCAGCTACTCGGGAGGCTGAGGCAGGAGAATTGCTTGAACTCAGGAGGCGGAGTTTGCAGTGAGCCGAGATGGTGCCACTGCACTCCAGCCTGGGCAACAGAGCCAGACTCTGTCTCAAAAAGAAAAAAAAAAAAAAGAGAGCTGAGATAGCTGTTTGCATGTGAAAGGACTCACAGCTGGCACTAGCATGCGGTGATAGTGGGGAGGGCATGGATTCCCACTACATGGTTCCCACCTATCCTCTGCAGCTTACTAAGTGGGACCTAGAACAAGTGATTTTGACCTACTTTATCTCTCTTTATCTCTGTTTCCTCATCTGTCAAAGGAGGATAATAAGAGGATCCATGTTAGAGAGTAAATGCGAGGATTAAATGAGAAAATCATATCAAGGATAGCACCTGGCATATAGTGGCAGCACGCAATAGTGTTAGCTGTTATGGTGTTGAGTACCCAGTGTGACGCTGGCTGTACAGGGGTAAACCTGTCTTCTGGGGGACTAGTCCCCCCCATCCCAGGCACCTGGTGCCCTCCCCAGACCACTCATGCTGTACTGGACAGTCCCACTTTCCCAAGAAGTCACAAGGAATTCCAGCATGTCACTGTTCTGGTTGCCCCTGAGCACCTAGCAGTGATTCAAGAAAAGGCAAAACCAGTTTTGGTTTTGAGCGTTATTCGGAAAATATGGTCACCCAGACCCCTGGCCATTCCCCAGGGCCTGTGAAGTGATCCAGAAAAATTCATTTGCAAATCAAATTTAATGGCCAGAAGCATCCTGAATCAATGTCTTCAAAAGAATATTTGGGGCTGGTGAGGTGGGCTCACACCTGTAATCCCAACACTTTGGGAGATGAGGCAGGCAGATCACCTGAGGTCAGGAGTTCGAGACTAGCCTGGCCAAAATGATGAAACCCTGTCTGTACTAAAAATACAAAAAAATTAGCCGGCATAGTGGCCTGCACCTGTAGTCCCAGCTATTCGGGAGGCTGAGGCAGGAGAATCACTTGAACCGGGGAGGGGAAGGTTGCAGTGAGCTGAGATTGTGCCATTGCACTCCAGCTTGGGCAACAAGAGTGAGACTCTGTCTCAAAAAAAGAAAAAAGAAAAAAAAAAAGGAATATTTGGGGGAATTTTGATGTTGGAATTAAGCATTGCAAAAGATCCCTGTCAGTCCCCCGTGAGGAGGAAATGCAACTGCTCAGCCTGAGCTGTGCCTCTGGGTTGGAGTTAGAGGAGCCAGAAGGGACCCTTCGAGTCTAGTGCTTTCATTCACAGATGGGAAACTGAGGCCCAGAGAGGGCCACATGGCAGGGTAGTTAGAAGACAGGTCAGGAACTTGCTAGGAAGAATCTTTTGCAATTTCAGAACTTCTCAGCACTGGAAATGAGTCCATACCCCGAGTTTATGGACACAGAAGCAGAAAGCTGATTGTTCTGGACATCCCCAGACCTTGGCCAGAGCCCAAGCAGCCAAGCCCAGAAGCCAGTGTCCAGTGCTTCTCTCTCCTGGGTTTCTTCAGCCAGATGTTCATCCCAGAAGTAGGAGTTTGTTAATAATGGCGATGGTACCTTGCATTGTCCAGGCCTTCATTCTTTTTGCAGATCCTCTTGGCTGGGCACAGTGGTTCACTCCTGTAATCCCAGCACTTTGGGAGGCCGAGGCAGGAGGATCACTTGAGCTCAGGAGTTCAAGGCTGCAGTGAGCTATGATCATGCCACTGCACTCCAGAGCCTAGGTGACAGAGCGAGACCCTGTCTCTTAAAAAAAAAGAAAAAAGAAAAAAAGCAGCCTCTCATTGAATCCTCACAACCTTCCAAGGTAGGAGGACTGGGGCTTCTGTTCTTGTTTCACAGATGAGGAATCTGTGGCTAGGAAGTCTTAAGGGATTATCCCAAGGCAATAGAATCTGGGCAATATTAGAATGTGGGGGTTTTGCTGTCTAATCTGTTAATGCATTCAGTAAAAATTTTTTTGAGTGCCTATTACCTGCTGGGTGCTATGCAGGGTGCTGGGGTTGCAAGGATGACACGTTGACACGGTCCCTGGCTAGAGGTGCTAACATTGTGGTGGAGGAGGCACATGGTGGCGAGGGAACTTTCTGGTGTGTTTTATATCTTGGTAGGGATGCGGGTTACATGGGTGTTGCATCTGTCAAAACTGATTTAAATGTACACATGATTTGTGCATTTCACTATAAATTTGACCTAAACAAAACAAAACAAAACTGAATGCTCTGGGAGGACTATGCCTGGGCACAACCTTGGAGAGGCCTAGTTGTCTGGAAGCAGGCCAGGTTGCCCATGGATCCAAATCCACTTTTGCTATCAGGTGTGCCTGAGAAGTGTTCCCATGGGGGTGTAGGTGCAGGTGGCCCAGTGGCTTGATGTCCAGAATACCTGGCGAGCACTGCAGAGGGAGTTTCAGAGGAGGGATATTTAAGCTGAGTCTGCAGAGTGAGCAGAGTTGGTCAAAGGAAGGCAGACAGTAGGCAGCGGGAGGTGGTTTCCGAGGACTCCTTGCTGGAGTGTGCTTGTCTGAGGTCACCCAGATAGAAAGATTATTTCCTTACCCCAGGCCCCACCCGTGGGCTTCAGAGAAACTCATTCTGGTTGGGATTTTCGAAGCTGCCTCCCACAAAAGGATCTTACCACTGTGTCACAAGGCCATGGCCTGATCCTCATGTGCCTTGTCAACTGACATCTCTCATGGGTTGGCTATGCCACATTCAAGAGCCAAGGCGGAAGTGTGGACCCATCGCTGTCCAACACATTTCCAGAAGGCCTGGCCTCCTGGTGCAGACACTTGCTGGCCTGTTTTCCTCTGAATAAAGAAGAGAAGGGTCAGGTGTTGCAGGTGAGATCAGCCTGGGTTAGAATCCTGGTTCAGCAGTTGGGTGCGGTGGCTCATGCCTATAATCCAGCACTTTGGGAGGCCAAAGCGGGAGGATCGCTTGAGCCCAGGAGTTTGAGACCAGCCTGGGAAACAGAGTGAGACAGTCTCTCCAAAAAAAAAAAAAAAAGTTAGCTGGGCGTGGTGGCACATGCCTGCAGTCCCAGCTACTCAGGAGGCTGAGGCTGGAGGATTGCTTGAGCCAGGGAGGTTGAGGCTGTAGTGAGCTGTGATCACACCACCGCACTCCAGGTCCCGCGACAGTGTGAGACCTTGTCTCAAAAAAAAAAAAAAAAAAAAAATTCTAGTTCCGCTACAGAACTAGCAGTGTGACACTCTAGACAAGTTACTTACCCTCTCTGAGCTTCCCCAAGACTTCATGTTTCCAGCAGGAATAATGATAGTAGATGTGAGGACGCACCAAGCACATAGTAGGCTCTCACTGAACAGTAGCTGTTCACAGGGTGATTGAGGCCGGGGGCCTAACGATTGAATGGAAGTGAACACTGCAATTCTCTCGCAAAGTTTACAGCATAGTAAGCTTGTCCTTAGCTTCCCCTATACCCTCCTTCCCACCCCCAATTCTAGGACCCTTTCGGGCGCCTCAGCCTCCCATAGGGGCGCCCCGCCAGCTCAGACCGGCCGGGCCCCTCCCTCTGACTCACTGGGGGCGGCTCCTGGCCGCGCACCTCCAGGGGGCGGGGGGCGGCTGAGACAGCGCCCAGAACCTCGGAGCAAGGCGTTGGCAGGCAAGTAGCGCGCCTCGGGGTCCGGTCGCCGGGGACCTGGGCTGCCCCTGTAGGGGTCGAACGAGCTTAGCCGGTTCGGGGGCGCCCCGTTCCCTCTTCTTCTCCCACAGCCGGGGGCCGCTCTTACGGGCGCGCAGTCTCCTGGCTTCCTGTAAGAAGAGGCGGGAGAGGGTGGGTCCGTGCTAAAGAAATGCTTTATTTTACTTCATTTGGGACAAACTAAGCAGTAGTGCTTAGGGGAGACCACAAGGGTAGGAACACTGTGCGTCTGGTAAAAAACTAGTTGTAGAGCGTCGTTACCAGATAACTCATTAGCATGTGCATTGAGTTCCTAGTCGCTCCCGAGAGTCCTAGGCTGAGCGACCGGCCCTTTTGTTTCGCTGTTGTTGTTGTTGTGTGTTTTTTGAGACGGAGTTTTGCTTTTATTGCCCAGGCTGGAGTGCAGTGGCGAGATCTCGGCTCATTGCAACCTTCGCTTCCCGGGTTCAAGCGATTCTCCTGCCTTAGCCTCTCGAGTAGCTGAGATTATAGGCGCCCGCCAGCACGCCCAGCTAATTTTTGTATTATTAGTAGAGATGGGGTTTCGCCACGTTGGTCAGGACGGTCTCGAACTTCTGACCTCAGGTGATCCGCCAGCCACGGTCTCCCAGAGTGTTGGGATTACAGGCGTGAGCCACTGCGCCCAGCCAATTGTTTCGCTGTTAATGTGTAAACCTCTCTCTTTTTCCTGTGGTGATGGGAGAGGCCTTAGCCTAGAGAGGCTGAGTGTGAGGAACAGTGATTCCCATTGATCCTTGTCCCCTCCGTGGGTCACAGAGTCCAGAACTTAAGAGCCACCCAAGGTATGCGCTGTTGTGACCAAAATCTATGAAGCTTTCCAGCGCTGAGGCTGGGGATGGAAATAGGAGAGTGCTCTGTGGTTTAACTTTCTTTCCTCCTGTGGAGAAACCGGGAGCTAGGGGAGGGGCCAGGCACATTTCTACCTCCCGTGCTGCTGGCACATTGCAAACTAAAGGGAAGAGAAAGAAGTCTGGGTTTATCGAGCATGTATTATTTGCTCATTAATCATAGGCTCTCATTTCATCTTCACATTTAACTGTATGCACGTGTTACAGATTGGGGCGCAGGGAGGCTCCAGGAGGTTAAGTCACTTGCACAGCTAGTAAGGAGCTAAATTGTCTAGCTCTTATCACTCTACCAGGTTAACCGCCCAGCCTCTGGTTTTGTGGGGACTAGGCCCTACTGGGATTCTAACCCAGACTATCCTTTTTTTTCTTTTTTAAACTTTTAAGTTCACGGGTACATGTGCATGTTTGTTATATAGGTAAACTCGTGTCATGGGGCTTTGTTGTACAGATTATTTTGTTTCCCCGGTATTAAGCCTAGTACCCATTAGTTATTTTCCTGAATCTCTCCCTCCTCCCACCCTCCACCAAACTACCCTATTATTATTGTTATTATTATTATTTTTTGAGACTGAGTCTTGCCCAGTCACCCAGGCTGGAGTGCAATGGCGCAATCTTGGCTCACTGCAACCTCCGCCTCCTGGGTTCAAGTGAATCTCCTGCCTCAGCCTCCTGAATAGCTGAGATTACAGGCACACGCCACCACCCCCAGCTAATTTTTTGTATCTTTAGTAGAGATGGGGGTTTAACCATGCTGGCCAGGCTGGTCTCGAACTCCTGATCTCGTGATCCACCCGCCTTGGCCTCCCAAAGTGCTGGGATTACAGGTGTGAGCCACCGTGCCCGGCCCATATTACCCTATTTTTAAGGCTGGCAGTTTGGCCATGCAGACACTTGGATGCTAGCTACAGGCCATGTTCTTTGGGGAGAACATTTAACTTCCTGTCTTGCTCTAGTGAAATTTTATCAATTTCGTTTCAATGAGAAACATTAATCCAGTATTGTATTTTTTTTTTTTTTTTAATTTGAGATGGAGTCTTGCTTTGTCTCCCAGGCTGGAGTGCAGTGGTGCCATCTCGGCTCTCCGCAGCCTCCGCCTCCTTGGTTCAAGTGATTCTTCTGCCTCAGTCGCTCCAGTAGCTAGGATTACAGGCACCCATGACCATGCCCGGCTAATTTTTGTATTTTTAGTAGAGACAGGGTTTCACCATGTTGGCCAGGCTGGTCTTGAACTCCTGACCTCAGGTCATCTGCCTGCCTCAGTCTCCCAAAGTGCTGTGATTACCGGAGACAGCCACCATGCCCAGCCAATCCAGTACTGTATTTTCTCCAGACTTTTCCCACGCAGTCAAATAATGAGGTTTTGTTTGAAGGTCTGCTAATTAGGAAGACTTGTTCCAGATTTTGCTCCAGGGTCCCCAGGCCTTGACCCTGAACCTGGAGCCTTGTCTCAAGCCAGCCTGCTGACCAGTACCTTTCCAGGACAGGCCGGCCAGGTTCTGGGCAGAGGAGCCACGCTTGTGTGGCTGCATAACTGGGTGCTCATTTTCTCCTGGAGCCTCATACCGAGTCCGCTCATCCTTCCCCCAGGGATTCAGAAGGGAATGGGAGCCTCCCTTGCAGGGGCTTCCGCTCCCTGTGTGTTTGTGGGCAGTCTCTTGTGCTCTGAGGACCTCGGTGTCCTCCAGAAAGCCAGCGAGTTGGAGGAGACATGCTCTAGGGTCTAGTGACTGTGATGTAGGAAGGATAGTTGCCCTGGGTCAACCCAGGATGGGCTGTCTCTCAGAGGGCCCAGGGCCCAGAAGTCATGATGATAAACATCTGGTGAATGTGAAGCAGACCAAAGGGTAGAGACCCGAGAGGCATCAGCGTGGCATGCGGAAGTTGGCAAAGAATGTTTTATGGCTTCAGCCATTCCCTGAGAACTGAGCTTAGCCAGGCGCCGTAGCCCACGCCTGTAATCCCAGCACTTTGGGAGGCCGATGTGGGAGGATTGCTTCAGCTCAGGAGTTCTAGACCAGCCTGAGTAGCAAGACTCTGTCTCCAGAAAAAATAAAAAATAAGTCGGGCGTGTTGGTGCAGGCCTGTGGTCTCAGCTGCTCAGGAGGCTGAGGCAGGAGGATCGCTTGAGCCCAGGAATTCAAGGCTGCAGTTAGCTGTGATCATGCCACTGCACTCCAGCTTGTGTGACAGAGTGAGCCCTGTCTCAGAAAAAAAAAAAAAAAAAAAAAATCCAAAAAACTGATCTTAAAAAAAATCAAATACTTGCATTCTGGGGCAAGGAGAAAGACAAGTTGAGGGAGGAGGAAAAAGTGATGTGGAGCCAGTGACCCTGCCCAGGAAATGTGACTAACCCAGCAGTGGTGGGGGCTGTGCAGCGCCTGCCCCAGGCCCTGAATGGAGAACATGGCTTTCCTTGCTGGTCTCAGACTCAGAGATGCCCTACCTGATTTGCCTTGGCTGTGACCTGCAGCAGGCTGAGGCTACTGTGGTGGGCCTGTGTGGACCTCCAGCCTTCCTGTGGGCCCCTCTGAGGAGACGGCCTGGCATACCCACTGCCCACCCCAGTGACTGCTCTTCTGCTTCAGGCCTGCTGGCCTCCCAGCACTGCCTGCCCCTCCCTGTCGGGGGACATTGCCTCCACACTGGCTGGGGAAGGAGCCCAGGGGTGGGGCTGGTGGGTGGGGCAGCCAGAGAAGTAAGAGGGAAGTGAGAAGCCGGGTGGGGCAGGCTGGAAGGAAGACGAACCTACGAAGCAGAAGTAGGAGGAAGAAAGGAAAGTAGGAGTGTTGAAAGGTGAAGGTGGCAGGGTGGCTGCCAGCACGGCTGGCTGGTACCCTCCTGGGTGGGCAGGTGAGGGCTGGCTGTGGTGGCCTGGGAACAGAGACCCACATTTCTGGATACCACTTTGTGCCACGGTGGAGTTCCCCCAGCCTGCTGTCCTGCCAGCCTTATGCCAGGCTCCAGGCACCTGATCTGATGGTAGCTGTGAAGCTGCCCGGGAGGATGGGTGGGCTGTGCCCACACTGCACATGGAGGAACTCTTGGGTCAGGGCTTGTCCCAGCTGTGTCAGACCTCCTGACAGAGGCCACCACACTGCTCCTGAAGGCCCTTAGCCAGACTGGAGGTGAAATCAGATTAGAAGCTGCCTGTCCCCAAGACAGGACTGTGGTGTGATGCTATTTGGGTGGGAGTGGCTTGGGGAGGGGGCAGGGCAGTCCTAGCCATTTGAATTCAAATGCAAGTGGCACATTTGATTATTTTGCAAACTCTGGAAGACCTTGGCTGAGGGTCCAGGTGGACTGTCTCAGGTAGGAGGTGGGGAGGGAGGAAGTGGTGGAACCTGGAGAAGGGTAGGAGACCTATTTGGTGTCAGGGGAAAAACCATATGGAATCCCCAAATGAGGCCTCTGGACCCAGATTCTGAGAATGCCATGTCCCAGGCTGGGAGATTCAGTTTGGTTTCTAGAGTGGGCACCTACCTCCACCAGGAGAAGCGGAGGTGCTGTTTCATTTCACACCTAGGGGCAAGCAGGGACTGTGAAGGGAAGAGACCTATTGGAGGTCAGTGGAATCAGGGTCTGAGGAAGGCAAAGGTACCACTGGACCCCAGCAGGATTTTTGTCCCTCTGATGGCTGTCAAGTCTTTCCTTAAAGGTGTGTGTAACGGTGACCTCCTCTCCGAGGTCCCTCAATGTGTCCTCAAAGACAGCCTAAGTCAGGACCATGGGACAGCCGGCAGGACTTGCCTCCTCCCCACCCCCAGCCCCATGGCAGTCTGGGACCCCTACCCCCTGCTCTCTGCCTCCTGGGGCTGCTCCAGCCTGTCCCAGCCTTTTGAAATCCTGGGCTATCCCTTAGGTGCCACCCCAGTCTAATAATCGGAGCCCAGCAGGTCCAGTTAATCAAATGCATTCTTTGAGCACCTGCATGAGGTTCCAGCTAGATTCAGAGGCAAAATACACTTCCTGCCCTACAGGACCCTATAGCGTAGTAGTGGAGGTGGGCAGGTCCATAACTCACCACAGTATGGCAGAGTGGGGAAAAGTAAAGGCTTTAAGAGGTGTAGAAGAGGCTGTTTGGTAAGGTGGTGAGTTTCCCATCACTGGAAGCCTTCAAGAAGAGGATGGTAAGGGATGCTATAGAAGAGATTTCTGCACTATGCGTGTATGGGTATGTGTAGGGCAGTGCAGGCAGAGCAGGACTAGATAAGAACTTTAGCGCTTTCTTTTTTTTCTTTTATTCCTCCCCCCGCCCCAGCTCCCCTCTTCAACTTTAGCACTTTCTAATGCTGACATCTGTGATTCTGTGACATTCCCCACCTAGAGGAAGTTCGTCTGCGGTTTCACTGGGTATGATGGCTCCCTTGTTCACTGCACCCTGCAGCCAAACCATAAAACGTGGGCTATTCTTTGTCTCTGTGCATGTCACCCCCAGTGCCAAGCCCCCAGCACAGACCTTGAGTGGAATTGAATAGACTCTTTCCTGGGCTGCTTGAGGAACAGAGGCATCAGGTGTGTCCTTGCTCCAGTTGAGATATGAAGCAGCCAGGTTATGCTATAAAACAGGCTAAAGTATGTGCTCCCAGGGGAGAGGGCTGGGAGAACTCCCAGAGAAGGTGGAGGCCACTGAATGTCCTGGAAGTTTCCTTGGACAGCAGGGGCTTGATACGGGCCTGGAAGGATAAGGGGGCTTTTTTTTTTTGAGACGGAGTCTTGCTCTGTTGTCCAGGCTAGAGTGCGATGGTGCCATCTTGGCTCACTGCAACCTCTGCCTCCCGGGTTCCAGCAATTCTCCTGCCTCAGCCTCCTAAATAGCTGGGACTACAGGCATGCACCACCATGCCTGGCTAATTTTGTATTTTTAGCAGAGACGGAGTTTCACCATATTGGCCAGGCTGGTCTTGAACTTCTAACCTCAGGTGATCCACCTGCCTCAGCCTTCCAAAGTGCTGGGATTACAGGCGTGAGCCACTGCGCCCAGCCTAGGATGAGGGGGCTTTAATGGATGTAAGAGTGAACGTGGACACTGAGGAAGCTCAAGGAGCTGTGGGCTTGGACAGAGGGCTGGGATAGGGGAATGAGTGAAAGGCCAGAGGTCAGGGTGGACCCTTCCCCGGGGGAGACTGGAACAAAAGGTCTCAGGACAGAGATCTAATGAGGCAGCAGGAGTTTCAACCCTGACCAAGCATTAGAGTCATCTGGAGCTTCTCAAACACTGACATCCAGGCTCCACCCAGAGAGTCTGATTTTAATGAGTCTAATATGGAAGCTAGACACTGGGGTTTTTCTTTCTTATTTTTCTGTAAATTACTTTTTTTTTTTTTTTTTTTTGAGACAGAGTCTCGCTCTGTCACCCAGGCTGGAGTGCAGTGGTGTGATCTCGGCTTACTGCAACCTCCACCTCCCAGGTTCAAGCAATTCTTGTGCTGCAGCCTCCTAAGTAGCTAGGATGACAGGTGTGCGCCACCACGCCCGGGTAATTTTTGTATATTTTATAGAGACAGGGTTTCACCATGTTGCCCAGGCTGGTCTTGAACTCCTGAGCTCAAGCATTCCACCCACCTCAGTCTCCCAATGTGCTGGGATTACAGGCATGAGCCACCATGCCTGGCTGGCACTGGGGTTTTTAAAAAACCCCCAAATGATTCTAATGTGCAGGCGAGCATTTGACACTGTTCTGGACAGAATTCACTGGCACTACTACCATCACTTCGAACATATGTTCAAAATATGGGTGATCAAGCCCCACTCCAGACTTGTGGAATCAGAATCCCCAGACCAGGGGCTTGGGCACTGTTAAAGAAAAAAAATATGGCCCAGGCGCAGTGCCTCACGCCTGTAATCCTAGCACTTTGGGAGGCCAAGGTGGGCGATCACTGGAGGTCAGGAGTTCAAGACCAGCCTGGCTGACATGGTGAAACCTCACCTCTACTAAAAGTACAAAAAATTAGCCAGATGTGATGGTGCACGCCTCTAATCCCACTACACAGGAGGCTGAGGCAGGAGAATTGCTTCAACTCAGGAGGCAGAGGTTGCAATGAGCTGAGACTGTGCCACTGCACTCCAGCCTGGGCAGCAGAGTGAAACTCTGTCTCAAAAAAAAAAAAGAAAATTACTAAGAGGAAACGTCAAGGGTAAAGAGATTCTGGCTAGACTGACCTAACAGGATTCCTTTTTATTTATTTTTTTTGAGACGGAGTTTCGCTCTTGTTGCCCAGGTTGGAGTGCAATGGCATGATCTCAGCTCACTGCAACCTCTGCCTTCCGGGTTCAAGTGATTCTCCTGCCTCAGCCTCCCTAGTAGCTGGGATTACAGGCATGCACCACGACGCCCAGCTAATTTCGTATTTTTAGTAGAGATGGGGTTTCTCCATGTTGGTCAGGCTGGTCTCGAACTCCCGACCTCAGGTGATCTGCCCGCCTTGGCCTCCCAAAGTGCTGGGATTACAGGCATGAGTCACTGTGTCCGGCCCCTAACAGGATTCTTGCTGAATACAGGCCAGAGTGACCAGACATCACAGGGGTGGCGGGGGGCAGGGAGATGAGGAACCCAATCAGATATCCACGATTATCAGATTGACCGGATATCAAGGGTGGGGGGTTCTGGGTAAATGGCCTTAGCAGGGTTCTTTTGCTAAAATCGATTTTACAAGCACACAGATGGGCCTATGGGGGGTTCAGAAGCCTAGTTAAAGTTTGGCCAAGCAAAGAATCTTTGTCAGTAACGACATTTTAATAAGGTCCCAAGGTCATTCTAGTGGGCAGCCAAACTCCTTTCTTTTCTTTTTCTTTTTTCTTTTTTTGAGACTGAGTCTCACTCCATTGCCCAGGCTGGAGTGCAGTGGCACAGATCTTGGCTCACTGCAACCTCCGCCTCCCAGGTTCAAGTGATTTCTGGATAATTTTTGTGCTTTTAGTAGAGACGGGGTTTCACCATGTTGGCCAGGCTGGTCTCGAACTCCTGGCCTCAAGTGATCTGCCCACCTCGGCCTCCCAAAGTGCTAGGATTACAGGCGTGAGCCACTGCACCCGGCCTGCCAAACCTCTTTCATCCAAACCCTGATGTGGCTCTCTGGCATGGGAGCTGCCTGATTTTGAGTTAAACACAGAATGAAAAATAGTAAAGCTGACAATTGGCGCGCTCCATCTCTCATTCTTGAGCGCTCCCTGAAGGCTTGAGCTTGGGACAGCCACTTCACCAGCTCAGGCCTGAGTCACAGGCTGGGCTGCCTGTTGCAGGGGATGTGGGCACAGCATGTGATCCTCTGTGGGATGGAGAAACGTTAAAGTTTCCCTCCGCAAACCTCTGCTCTCTGCATCTCCTCTTCCGGAATCGTGGTGCCAAAATATGCCTTCCACTATTTTGTAGGTTGGGAAAGGAAAAGGAAAGTCATAATTCACATAGCATTTCACATCCATTATCACTGCCCTTGACCTGTCCCTCTTTGTTTCCTACTCAGACTTAATACCTTCTGCTCTGTCATCTGCCTTCCCCCTACTCTTGATTTCCCTGGCCCCCGCCAAATACTGCACTTCCTGATCCTGCTGCCCCAGACCTCAAGAATCTCCTAATGGTGCCAACTTGCATTTTTACCCTCCAATTCCCCAAGCCCTTACCCTGTGCCACTGGGGCTCATCTTACACAAACTCTGTCTGAATGGATGCACAGCATGAATTGTATTATGTACGAAGTGCATGCTGGCTCTGTGATCTCTGCATTTTGAGCCAAAAGAAGAAATCCTCTAGTGATGGGAACCTATGAAAGCAACAGTGAGTGGAGCCATAGCTGGTGCATTTTCTGAATTTTTTTAAAAGATAATATATTTTTAAAAAATACTTGCATTTAGCATTTTTTCCCTTGAATGACTTTTGTCCAGAAAAAGTGTTCATCATTCTGGCATTTGAGGGAAGCTGGGCATACAGAATTGATAGCTGATGCCTGGGAGTGGGTGAAATTTCTCAGGGAGGGAGTTTAGAATTAGAGCAGCCATTAAGTATAATGTTAGGTGAAGGGTTTTTGTTTGTTTGTTGTATTTTAATAGATGCCTTTTTAACAGGTTAAGGAAGTTTCTTTCTATTCCTAGTTTGTGGGTAAAAAAAAAATTTTTTTTTTTTTGAGAGGGGGGTCTCACTCTGTCATCCAGGTTGCACTTCAGTGGCATGATCTTGACTTACTGCAGCCTCTACCTCCTGGGCTCATGCGGTACTCCCTCCTCAGCCTCCTAAGTAGCTGGGATCTGGAATTACAGGCTTGCGCTACCACATTTGGCTGATTTTTATTTTTATTTATTTTTTTTGAGACAGAGTCTCGCTTTGTCACCCAGGCTGGAGTGCAGTGGCACAATCTTGGCTCACTGCAACCTCTGCCTCCTGGGTTCAAGCAAGTCTCCTGCCTCAGCCTCCTGAGTAGCTGGGATTACAGACTCACGCCACCACACCCACCTAATTTTTGTATTTTAGTAGAGACGGGGTTTCACCATGTTGGCCAGGCTGGTCTCGAACTCCTGACCTCATGATCTGCCCACCTCGGCCTCCCAAAGTGCTGGAATTACAGGTGTGAGCCACTGCGCCTGGCCTTGGCTGATTTTTAAAATTTTTGTAGGGTTGTATAAGCCCAGGCTTGAAAAAATTTTAAACTAGGAATGGATGTAGAATTTTGCTAAATGCTGTTTCTGCATCTATTGAGCTAATTACCCATACATGCTTGTTAATAGGGTGGATGGCATTGATTTTCAAATTTTGGTGTTTTTTTTTTTTGCATTGTGAGCAGCTTTATTTATTTATTTATTTTAAATTTATAATTGACAGATAATAATTGTACATACTTAGCAGGTGCAGTGTGATGTTTCATTGTACATATACAACGTATTTGTGTACATTGTATAATGACCAAATCAAGGTAATTAGCATATCCATCACTTTAAACATTTATCATTTCTTTGTGATGATAGCATTCAAATCCTCTCTTCTGGCTATCTTGAAATATACACTGCATTATTATTAGCTATTGTCACCCTGATTTTCAGATATTAAACCAACCTTGCATTCCTGGGATAAACCTCATTTGGTCATCATGGTTTATTTTTTATGTATTATTTGATTTCATTTGCTAAAATTTTGTGAATTTTTTTTTTTTTTGAGTCTCACTCTGTCACCCAGGCTGGAGTACAATGGCATGGGCTCAGCTCACTGCAGCCTCTGCCTCCTGGGTTCAAGTGATTTTCCCACCTCAGCCTCCTGAGTAGCTGGGACTATAGGTGTGTGCCACCACACCCAGCAAATTTTTATATTTTTAGTAGAGATAGGGTTTCACCATGTTGGCCAGGCTGGTCTCAAACTCCTGACCTCATGATCCACCCACCTTGGCCTCCCAAAGTGCTGGGATTACAGGCATGAGCCACCATGCCCAGCCAAATTGTGTTAATTTTTGTATGTGTATGTTCATGAGAAATATTGATCTGTAATTTTCTTTCTGTATAATATATTTATCTGGTTTTGTTATCAGGAGACTGGTGGCAGCATAGGATGAATTGAGAAGTGTTCTGTCATCTCTTTTTTTGAAGATTTTGTGTATAATTGGTATTATGTCCTTTTTAAATTTTTGGTAGAAATTACCAGTGAAGCCATCTGGGCTTGGGTTTTTTGGGGGGGAATGAGTTTTTTACTACAAATTTATTTTCTTTAATAGATATGGCTACTGTTCAGATAATCTGTATCTTCTTGAATGAGCTTTCATAATTTGTGTCTTTGAAGGAATTTGCCCATTTTATATAAGTGGTTGAATATATTGGCATAAAGTTTTTATAATACTCCCTTTATCCTTTTAATATCTGTAAAATCTGTGGTGATCTCACATCTCTTATTTCTATATTGATATTTGTGTTTTCTCATTCTGTTAATCAGTTTGTCTAAAGATTAATCAATTTTATTGGTTTAAAAAAACAACTTGCCAGGCACGGTGGCTCACGCCTGTAATCCCAGCACTTTGGGAGGCTGAGGCACGTGAATCACCTGAGGTCAGGAGTTTAAGACCAGCCTGGCCAACATGGTGAAACCCCATCTCTACTAAAAATAAAAAAATTAGCCAGGCGTGGTGGTGTGGGCCTGTAATCCCAGCTACTTGGGAAGCTGAGGCACAAGAATCACTTGAACTCATGAGGCAGAGGTCACAGTGAGCTGAGATCATGCCACTGCACTCCAGCCTGAGTGACAGAGTGAGACTCTGTCTCCAAAAAAAAAAAAAGCCAACTTGAGGCCGGGCATGGTGGCTCATGCTTATAATCTCAGCACTTTGGGAGGCTGAGGTGGGCAAATCACTTGAGGTCAGGAGTTCAACACCAGCGTGGGCAACATGGCAAAACCCCGTCTCTACTAAAAATACAAAAATTAGCCGGGCGTGATGGTGTTGCCTGTAATCCCAGCTGCTTGGGAGGCTGAGACCAGAGGATTACTTGAACCCGGGAGGCAGAGGTTGCAGTGAGGCGAGATGGCACCACTGCACTCCAGCCTGGGCAACAGAGTGAGACTCAGTCTCAAAAAAAAAAATTCATTGCTCTTCTCTCTTGTTTCTGTTTTTTGTTAATTTCTGCTCTTATTTTAATTTCTGTGAGATCTCAGCAGAGGGAAGACCCTGGCCCAGGGGTCAGAGACCTTATTTCCATGAACCACTCACTAGCTGTGTGGCCTTGGACTTAGAATTTCTGAGACTCATTTTCTTTGTCTGCATAATGGAACTAGGGCTCCTAGAGATGAATATGAAAGTACTTGGCTACTGAAAAGGGCCTCTCCAGCCCCACGTGAGAGGTACTTTTTGCGGCATTTGTAATAATAATGGCTTCTTCTTTCTTTCCAGATCTGAAGACAGCATGTACACAGCCATTCCCCAGAGGTAAGCTGCATGCCCCATCTCCTTTCACAACTTCCCCTTCTTCGCCTCCAAGGGCTGCCCCTCCCCACTGCTCTCCTCATCCCCAGACTGCAGTCGCCAGGCCTGCCCAGGGCTGTGCTTGCGCAAGTGGGTCCAGGCTGCTGTCAACCCTCTCTCTTCTCGCAGTGGCTCTCCATTCCCAGGCTCAGTGCAGGATCCAGGCCTGCATGTGTGGCGGGTGGAGAAGCTGAAGCCGGTGCCCGTGGCGCGAGAGAACCAGGGCGTCTTCTTCTCGGGGGACTCCTACCTAGTGCTACACAATGGCCCAGAAGAGGTTTCCCATCTGCACCTGTGGATAGGTAAGGGGATCTGGATGGGGGAAGGTTGGGCCCAGGAAGGGGAGGGAGGGGGCTGGCATGGATCACAAGGGCCTTGCCCTGCCCTCTCCCACTTGTCCCAGGCCAGCAGTCATCCCGGGATGAGCAGGGGGCCTGTGCCGTGCTGGCTGTGCACCTCAACACGCTGCTGGGAGAGCGGCCTGTGCAGCACCGCGAGGTGCAGGGCAATGAGTCTGACCTCTTCATGAGCTACTTCCCACAGGGCCTCAAGTACCAGGTCAGAGCCCACCTCCAGGCACCCCCACCTGCAGCTTCTCTCAGAGCCAGCCCTGCTTCTGGCTAGTTCTTACCCTGCAGAAGACCCAGGTGCCTTTGGGGCTGGGTCCCCACCTTTCTGCCCGTCTCCCAGTGGGATGGGGTGCAGAGGGCTCTGGGTCTCCTGTCAGTCCACTCAGATGGGCCGTCTGGGCTGCAGGAAGGTGGTGTGGAGTCAGCATTTCACAAGACCTCCACAGGAGCCCCAGCTGCCATCAAGAAACTCTACCAGGTGAAGGGGAAGAAGAACATCCGTGCCACTGAGCGGGCACTGAACTGGGACAGCTTCAACACTGGGGACTGCTTCATCCTGGACCTGGGCCAGGTGGGTAGGCTGGCCAGACTGAGCACTCTGTATTGGCACCATCCTTTACAAGGACAGAGGGGCAGGAGGCCAGGAAAGAGGGAGAGAAGCTGAGAAGCCGTAAGCCCATTCCAAGTCAGATCACTCTGACCATTGGAGAATGTCCCTATATTTGTAAGGACTGATGCCAGCCTCCTTCTGCCATCTAGACATTGCCTCTGATGCTCTGGAGCTTTTTCCCTCCTCTTGGAAGCCTCTGAGTTCGCTGCCTGCCAGACCATTCATTAATTCAGTCATTTATCTCTTCGTTCAGTGAATCTATGATGCCCTCTCTGAGCCAGCACAGGGACCATAAAAGCTCACTCTGGGGAGGCAGCCAAGATGGGCCGGTCACTTGCCATAACCTGAGGCAGGATGTGATGAAGGCTTCAAGGGGGATAGCTGCCATGTGCTGGGGGGGCTTGAGCCGGAGAGGGTCCCTCTAGCCTGAGCCGAAGCCAGTTGTCCCAGGAAGGTGACATTGGACTAGACCTATAGGAGGGGAGATGCCACTCAAGGCAAAGGGAGAAGGTGAGCTGAGCCGCCAACTTGGGGAAGGGTGCAGACATGCATACACCAGGGGTCTAGTGAGACTGGGACCCGGGCTGGGGGACAGGAGCAGGGGGAGGGAAATTGCTAAGCAAGGTGGAAGGTGAACCCTAGGTCATGAGGAGATTGGCTGGCTGAGGAGTATGGGCTGCGTCTTGTGGCACTGAAGATTTGGGGCAGGGAGATCAATCCAGGAGCTCTTGGTGAGGAGGACTACACATGTTGAGACAAGGAAGGGGACAGGTGAACAGACCTCGCCATTACCAGAAAAGGAGAGGTGACAGGGGCTCTGCCCGGCAGGGTGGTGGGTAGAAGTGTGAGATGCTGTGCTCAAGGAGCCATTCAGCCATTCACCCATCCAGTCCTTCACTCAGTCAGTCAATATTTATTTTGCGCCTAAATCCATGCCGGGCTCTGTTTTAGCAGTGGACCCACAGCGGTGAGCAAAGCCAAACAAAACCTTCATGTCCTAATGAAGCTCACTTTCTAGTAGGTGGAGATAGGTGGTAAGAGACGTTTAAACATAGGAGATATGTGATGGGAAGAAAAATAAAGAGGTGCCAGGCGCGGCGGCTCAAGCCTGTAATCCCAGCACTTTGGGAGGCCGAGGTGGGCAGATCACCTGAGGTCGGGAGTTGGAGACCAGCCTGACCAACATGGAGAAACCCCATCTCTACTAAAAATGTAAAATTAGCCGGGCATGGTGGTACATGCCTGTAATCCCAGCTACTCGGCAGGCTGAGGCAAGAGGATCTCTTGAACCCAGGAGGTGGAGGTTGCAGTGAGCTGAGATTGTACCATTGCACTCCAGCCTGGGCAACAAGAGCAAAACTCCATCTCAAAAAAAAAAAAGAAAAAGAAAGAGGCTTGAGCCCAGCAGTTTGTAACCAGCCTGGGCAACATAGTGGGACCCCATTTCTACAAAAAATTAAGAAATTAGCTAGGCATGGTGGCATGTGCTTATAGTCCCAGCTGCTTAGAAGCTAAGGTGCAAGGATTGCTTGAGCCCGTGACGTCGAGGCTGCAGTGAGCCATGATCGCGTCTTTGCACTCCAGCCTGGATGACAGAGTGAGACCTTGTCTCGAAAAAAAAGAAAGGAAGACAGATGGCAGGTGGGCAGAGAAACAGTTGCAGAGGGTGGTCGTGGGCATTTTCAGAGAGCCCTCTGCTGTGCTCTGCCTTCGTGGTTGTCCTGCCTCAGGGACAGTTCAGAGAGGAGAGAGGGAGAGCTGTGGGCCCTTCTCTGAGCTGGGGAGCAGGACACAGGCATCTGGCCCTGACCCGGACTTTCCTGCTTCCCTGCAGAACATCTTCGCCTGGTGTGGTGGAAAGTCCAACATCCTGGAACGCAACAAGGCGAGGGACCTGGCCCTGGCCATCCGGGACAGTGAGCGACAGGGCAAGGCCCAGGTGGAGATTGTCACTGATGGGGAGGAGCCTGCTGAGATGATCCAGGTTGGGGGACATTGGAGTGGGTGGCTGGCAGCCTCTGCTTGAAAGTGGCCAAGAGAGGTGGTGATGAGCTGAGGGCTGAGGGTGGCCGGTGGAGGGTGGCAGGGGCCATCTGGCATACTGCCTAGGGCTGTGGCCAGCTCACAGGGTGCCCCTCTGGGTAGATGCTCATCCTCGAGGCTGAGCAGCCTGGCTGCTGGGTGCCCTAGTGCAGGGTGCAGTTTGCCCCACCAGAAGCAGTGGCCCTGGGCATGATGGGCTGGGAAGTTCCAGGGCAGGGGTGCCTATAAACCTGGCCTGCCCCGGCCCCTGCAGGTCCTGGGCCCCAAGCCTGCTCTGAAGGAGGGCAACCCCGAGGAAGACCTCACAGCTGACAAGGCAAATGCCCAGGCTGCAGCTCTGTATAAGGTGGGCCCCCCAAGCCTGCCCTGGGACCCGGCAGCAGGGAGGGTGGGAGCCTGCACAGCACAGCTGCATGCAAGCAGGGTGGAGGGGAGAAGGCAGGGGGAAGGTGGGGCTGGAACCGGGGTGGGAGGTAGGGAGTTATACAGGGCTGGGAGTGAGACGAGGATGGGTAGTGGGCGGAAGGCAGGCCCTCCTGAGATGAGTGCACCTCACTTCCAGCCTATGCTTGGTAAAGGCTTGAAGCCAATGCTGAGCTTTTCTTTCTTGAATTCTGTGCATTTCTTTGTAATTTGGAATCCACCTAATTTCCAAATGGGTTTGGGGCCCCTGTGCTGCAGGGATTGGGGTGATGGGAGGGAGTGGGGCTGCCTGGAATTTGCTTTTCAGGTCTTCACTCTCTTGTCTGCTCCTGGGACCTGGGCGGTGGGCAGCGGGGCACAGTGGGAAGGACCTAGGGAGGACCAGCCTCCCCCTCCTCAGGATGAGGTGAGGGCTGGTGTGTAGGGGGTGAGATCAGGCACTGTCCCTCCTCCCCAGGTCTCTGATGCCACTGGACAGATGAACCTGACCAAGGTAGCTGACTCCAGCCCCTTTGCCCTTGAACTGCTGATATCTGATGACTGCTTCGTGCTGGACAATGGGCTCTGTGGCAAGATCTATATCTGGAAGGGTACGTGGCTCCTCTGTAACAGCCTGAGATGCTTGTAGCTGCTCTGACCTGGGCAGGCTTCCCTTTGCAGGACTCAGCCTGTCTAGCTTCTTGTAAAAGACAGCCTCAGGAAGCCTGCATGCTTCTGGCTGGCCATTTTCTCTCTCTTTAAAAATTTTTTTTTTTTTTTTTTGAGACGGAGTCTCGCTCTGTCACCCTGGCTGGAGTGCAGTGGCGCGATCTCGGCTCACCACAAGCTCTGCCTCCCGGGTTCATGCCATTCTCCTGCCTCAGCCTCTCCGAGTAGCTGGGACTACAGGCGCCTGCTACCACGCCCGGCTAATTTTTTGTATTTTTAGTAGAGATGGGGTTTCACCATGGTCTCGATCTCCTGACCTCATGATCCGCCCGCCTCGGCCTCCCAAAGTGCTGGGATTACAAGCATGAGCCACCGCGCCCGGCCTTAAAAATTTTTTTTTTAAAGATAGAGATGGGTTCTCTCTATGTTGCCCGGGATGGTATCAAACTCTCAGCCTCCAGTGATCTTCACCTTGGCCTCCCAAAGTGCTGGGATTATAGGCATGAGCCATGGCATAGGCCTCGCTATTTTCTTTCTTTCTTTCTTTCTTTCTTTCTTTCTTTTTCTTTCTTTCTTTCTTTCTTTCTTTTTTTTGGGGGGAAGGAGTCTTGCTCTGTTACCCAGGCTGGAGTGCAGTGGCACGATCTTGGCTCACTGCAACCTCTGCCTCCTGTGTTCAAGCAATTCTCCTGCCTTAGCCTCCCGAGTAGCTGGGACTACAGGTGCGTGCCACCACGCCTGGCTAATTTTTGTATTTTTAGTAGAGATGGGGTTTCACCACCAGGCTGGTCTCGAACTTCTGACCTCAAGTGGTCTACCTGCCTCGGCCTCCCAAAGTGCTGAGATTACAGACGTGAGCCACTGCCTCGCCATTTTCTTTTTGCTGTTCCCACCTCCTAAATTCTAAACAATGGCTCTGAAACTACAGCAAGCCTCAGAATCACCCCACGGCCTGTTTAGATGGCTGGGCCCCACCCCCATAGATTCTGAATCACTAGGTCTGGAGTGAGGCAGAACGTGCATCTCTAACAAGTTTCTGGGTTATGTCTGTGCTGCTGGTTCCAGGGACCACACTTTGAGAACCACTGCCCTAGCCCAGCTCTAGACCTTTGGGGCTTCTGGGACCCCGATCCTGGGATTCTGCCTCAAGGTTTGACAGAAATTAATTTTAGACAAATTAAACATCATTTTATGCAGTGAGTGGTGAACCTGTAGAACTTGTTTTTCCAAGAGATTCTATCTTCTGGAAATAGAAACACTGTTGGGCAGAGCCTCTTCTGCTTGGTTTGACCAAAAATGAAACAAACTTGTTCTGAGTCTCTGCCTGGGGTCTGAGAATTTTCAGCAATAGCATTTGCTCAACACCCAGTTGTGGGGTCAACCAAGGTGGAGAAAATGCCAGCCCTTAGCCTGGTCAGGAAGGCAGACAAGTAGGTGGGTATCTACAGATAGTGGCTACCAGGCATTTCATAGTATTGCTTCTGAAACTCAGCAGAGATAGAGGTGAAAGGGAGGAGCTGGGAGCAGCAAAAGAGTGGAAAGAGAGAGGCGTGCGCTGCAGGGCTGCCTTTTCTCTCCTGCCAGAGGGCACATATCCCATGGAACCAATGCCAAGCAGAGGGGGGTTCCCAGAGGCCCACAGAAGCATGTATAAACCGGAGCAAGGAACCCAACCACTATGGAAAGAGAAGTCAGAGGAGAAACAGGAAACTTGGGAGTCCAGGAAGAGAAGGATCTCATGGGTAGGGGGGCAGCTGGTCAGTTGACAGAGGAAGGAACCCAGCATATTAATTTCAGATACATTGTAGTTCATGGCATTTTATAGCCTGCCTAGAGAGCCAACCACATCACGGCATCGTTTTGGCATCATTTCCTTGGAAAAATGTCTGGCAGCTTGGGCAACATGGCAAAATATCACTTCTCTACAAAAAAAAAAAAAAAAAAATTAGCTGAGTGTGGTGGTGTGCACCGGTGGTCCCAGCTACACGGTAGGCTGAGGTGGGCGGATTGCTTGAGCCTGGGAGGTTGAGGCTGTAGTGAGCCATGATGGTGCCGCTGCACTCCAGCCTGGGCGACAGAACGAGACTGCGTCTCAGAAAAAATAAAAATAAAAAAGCCTGGAACGAGCAGTTTGAGTTCTCAGGACTGCTAGCAGAAATGACTGGATTATGTGGGGTCTTCATTTTCGTAAGTGCTTAGTTAGCATAACCGTTAGGCCAGTGTAGCCCTGCCGGCATTATGGGAGTAAGTCACCTCTATAATAAATTGTATGCTTTGTCTTATTTAGTTTTTCAGGAAAGGCTTGATGAATTCAAGAGGTGAGGGGTCCTAGGGGAAAACGAGACCTGTGGCCTCACAGTCTGATGCTAGGGTGAACACCTGTTCCCCTCCCTGAAATAGTCCAGAGGCCCAGGTCAGAGCAGAGGTTTGCATGATCAGACCCGGGCAGAAGAGGGGTTTTCATCTACCTTGGTGCTGCCAGTTTGGGAAAATTCTTAAGGGACTGACTCCACATCTCCAAAGAGCCCCTCAGCATTCTTGGGACCCCTGGTCCATTTATTGTAAAAATTGCTGGCTCTTCTGTGGACTCCCGTAAATTTCCTCAAGAAAAATGGGATGGCGGCTAAAGAGGGTCCCTGCTCTTTTTAAAAATCTCCTTCCTATGATCCAGGGCGAAAAGCGAATGAGAAGGAGCGGCAGGCAGCCCTGCAGGTGGCTGAGGGCTTCATCTCGCGCATGCAGTATGCCCCGAACACTCAGGTGAGGAGATGCGCATGCCCCCAGCCCTCCTCCTAGGGCTCTTCCTGTGGCCCCTGAACCCTCAAATTGGCCAGGAAGGGCAGGAGAGCCTTGGGCACTGTCAGGAACACCCAGGCCTCCCTCTTAGACCCATCCAGTGGGAAAGCCCATCTCAATCCTTCAAAATGTCAAAATACTTAATATTTTCAAAGAGGATGTTGGGCAGCACTCTCCTGGGCGCCCAGAGAACTGGGTACTCCTCCTCTGGGCCATTGTCCCTGGCTGGTGCTACCCCTCCCGCCGCAGCACAGTGTCCACAAGTCATCCCGCGGGGAGCTGACGGGGCTCAGCTACAGTTGGTGGCGTTTGTTGAACTGTGCACCCACGCCCTTGAAGCAGTCTGTTGCCTCAGTCTGTGTCCCTGAAATCTTGGTTCTCATCTCGTGGCTCATCCAGGGGAGCTTTCCCGGCCTGGACTGCACATGGATTCAGGCCAGGAGCCCACACCCTCCTCCCTGGCTCTGGCCCCCTCCTGTCCTCCTGGGCAGAGGCAGAGGTGGCAACTTTGTGAACCAGACTTCTCCCCCGCTGTTCCTGCAGGTGGAGATTCTGCCCCAGGGCCGTGAGAGTCCCATCTTCAAGCAATTTTTCAAGGACTGGAAATGAGGATGGGCGTCTTCCTGCCCCATGCTCCCCCGCCCCCCACCACCTGCCCGCTTGCTTCTCTGGCTGCCTGGTCAGTGCAGAGGTGCCTCCTGCAGATGTTCAATAAAGGAGACAAGTGCTTTCCCAGCTCTTTTCCTGCACCGCCTGCCCTGGGCTGATTCTCACAGTCACCCACCTATTCACCTGGGTTCATCCCCATGCTGGGGGTGGAGTAGCACAGAGATGAAAATTGGACAGCCTTGGAGGGGCCAGAGCTGCTTTGCATGACTGAGGAGTCCCAGCCGGGCTTGCAGGGACTGCCGTGAACCCAATAGGGAGGTGGCACAGTGCCAGGCCTCAGGATCACTTTCATCCGGGGGTTCAGTTCAGTCTCACGTTCCCAACAGGGAGAAGGTTGTGGCAATGGGCTTGGGATGCAGCTCCATTTAAGCCAGTATTTCTTCAGATGCCCTAATAAAGCACTGCCAGACAGCTTCAAGTGACATATGCTCACTGAGCAAGAGAGGACAGCTTTTCACAACTGTACCAAGCCTGGCTTATTACTTCATAGGCACATTGCACTGCATGTTTGGCTGGTGAGCCCAGGGCCACTGCGGGGCTGTGCGAAAAGCACCAGGCTAGCATGGACAGTCTTCAGTCTGATTCTTACCCTGCCTCTGTGATCCTAGGTAAGTTACTTTCCTTTGCTAGACCTTAGTTCATTCTCTTGGGTAATGAAGTGGTGGTGGGATGTCAGAGGCTAGAGAGCTAAATAGCAGGGAGAATGCAGTAGCCAAAAAGAGGTCCCATCTGAGAAGGCATGCCCAGGGGCCAAGAGCAGGGTGTCAGTGAGCCTGTGTCAGCTTGGACCAGAGGCCGTGAGGCCTGGCAAGGCTGCAACCACCCTGACTCACCCTCACCCCCAGGTCCTCTGGACTATGTGGCTTCTGAGCTCCAGAAATTGGATTCTTTCATCCCAAAACAAAAATTCTGATCAATTGGCAAGTTGAACTTGCTGATTTTGTGCCAAGAACCATAGATACCCCAGCCGGGTGTGGTGGCTCACGCCTATAACCCCAGCACTTTGGGAGGGCGAGATGGGCAGATCATTTGTGATCAGGAGTTTGAGACCAGTCTGGCCAACATGGAAACCCAGTCTCTACTAAAAATACAAAAAATTAGCCGGGCGTGGTTGCGCATGCCTGTAATCTCAGCTACTTGGGAGGCTGAGGCAGGAGAATCGCTTAAACCCGGGAGGTAGAGGTTGCAGTGAGCCGCGATTGCACCACTGCACTCCAGCCTGGGTGACAGAGACTCCAACTCAAAAAATAAAAATAAAAAAGAAATGAGCTCCTCTGTGGATCTGCCTCCATGTCTTCTCCATAGACTTCTTAGCCCTACTTGACAGCCTACACAAAGAGCAGGTGCCAGGGATGGTTTTTTAAAGGGGAGAGAATAAAGGTTGCACTACATTAGTGGTTCTGACAACCTCTGTAGAGATGGGGAGTATTTTAAGTCTCCTATGAAAGGCCTAGGCCCTTTCCCTATGAATATACACAGATTAAGATTTTTGTGGCTGGGCACGGTGGCTCATGCCTGTAATCCCAGCATTTTGGGAGGCAGAGGCAGGCGGAGTGCTTGCGCTCTGGGGTTTCAGACCAGCCTGGGGAACATGGTGAAACCCCATCTCTACCAAAAATACAAAACTTAGCTGGGTGTGGTGGCACACACCTGTAGTCCCAGCTACTCAGGAGGCTGAAGTGGGAGGATGGCTTGAGCCCGGGAGGTGGAGATTGCAGTGAGCTGAGATCGTGCCACTGCACTCCAGCCTGGGTGACAGAGTGAGATCCTGTTTCAAAAAAAAAAAAAAAAAGATTTTTGCATCTGCTTTCAGAGGGTTCAGGTACCCCTTACAACCAGTTCATTAACAGAACTGTAAATTTAAAATTGCCAGACTACATTATGGCTAATGTTCCAGGGTCTGAAGCTATGAGTACTCTGTCATCTGGGGGGCACTAAACAGGTGGAAGGTGGGCAGAAAGGACCCTGCAGAGGGAAGAACCACCCAACCTGATACTCCAAAATAGAGGCCGAGCTGCAGCTTTTCTCCCCCGCATTCCAACTCCTGCCATGCCCTGCCCAGCAATCTCCCTGCCATCTCTGCAGGTTAGCTGAGGACCAGACTGGAGGAAGTATTGTGAATGAAGGGGTTAGTTCAGGTCAGGCAGATAACACAAGGCAAACTATGGGGTTTGTTACCAGCCCCACCCTTGAGGCATCCTGCTGACAGCAGTCAGGAGTTCCCCTCCACGCCTGGGTGGCCACCTCTCTTCCCCACCTCTGTGACGGTTCCCCCTGCAGCAGTGGGTCAGACTTAAAGAGGCCTGCAGGGCTAGATAGTGGTCTTCCGTAGTATTCCACTAGAGGGAGTCCAGAAGACAGAAGGCAGCATAGTGGGGCTCTCACCTGCCCCCCACTCTCCAGCTCAGGTACCCTGGCCTGGAGGCTCTTTTTTTTTTTCTTTTTTTGAGACAGAGTCTGGCTCTGCTGCCCAGGCTGGAGTGCAGTGGCACAGTCTCGGCTCACTGCAAACTCTGCCTCCCGGATTCACACCATTCTCCTGCCTCAGCCTCCTGAATAGCTGGGACTACAGGCATCCGCCACCACTCCCGGCTAATTTTTTTCATTTTCAGTAGAGACGGGGTTTCACCGTGTTAGCCAGGATGGTTTTGATCTCCTGACCTTGTGATCCACCTGCTTCTGCCTCCCAAAGTGCTGGGATTACAGGCGTGAGCCACCGCGCCCAGCCTGGAGGCTCTTTTGGGAAGGAACCAACAGTGCTGGCCTTCGCCAGAAGCAAATGCAGGAAAAACGCTGTGCGGATGCCTTATACCAGTCAATCTTAACAAGAGCTGGGCTACCTCGTCCACTGGCTAGAGCTTGCAAGGAGTCTCTGGGCTTGTAAGTATAGCAGAGGATGGACATCCTATGAACCCAGCAGGGTTTGGCTGCAGCACAGGCAAACTTTGTCTCCTGGAGCCCATGACCAGGCTGGAACCCATCTATGCCTTCACCCTTAGGTGCGCCTGGCTCTAACCAGGTCCCAGAACAACAGGACCACAGGATGGTGCAAGACTTGTCTTGGAAAAAAACACCTGAGACGCTTAATTAGAACAATTCTTTTATTTGAAAACTGCTGGTACGAATTTCCTCCTTCCCTCATTTAGGCCAGAAACCCATCATGGGGCGTGCACAGCATCTACAGGAGGAAGCCCCAGCTTGTGGGGGCTAGGATGGAGCAGCTGTGAGAGACACCTAGCCAAATGTCCATTTTTCCATCATAAACAATGGAGCGGGGGTCAGGGGGAGAAGAGAGTGGGTAAGTGAATGGCCAGAAACTCCAGAGGGGGCCTGACACCCACCTGGTGAGGTACCTCCGTGCCCCACCCCCACTTAGGCCTCAGGCCCCTTGCTTGGGTCATGCTGCCCCGTCAGCTGCTGCCCCTGCCCTCTTCCTTTGAGTTCTAACAACACAGACACCGGTGCCTGAAAGCCCCGCTGCTGCCAGGGAGTCAGAATTCTGGCTGCCTCTACTTGGGAATCTCCTCCCATGTGGGGATCTGCAGAACATCCAGATGGGGCCATCCCACCTCATGGTCCATTCACTCCCAGTGGGATACACTGGAATTCAACCCGGAGACTGGAGCCCAACAGATTAAGGCAGAATTCTCCTTGCTCTGGAAGCAGGTCTGCGGGAAGTGGGTGAAGTCTAGCTGCCCCTCATGTCCCATGCTGGTGAGGGTACTTGGCTTTCCACAGCTAAGCCCAGGAGCTTCCTATATCCTGTCTGCTGAGACAGCAAGGGGTGCGGCCTGGCCAGGCTCCTGACATGGTTTCCACTGACCCTCTGAAAGCCCCTGCAGCTCAGCCTTTGAGCCTCCCTTCATCTCAGAGGTCAGATCAGCCATATGCCTTCAGATGAGTGAGACTGCAGGTCACTCTCGCCTGTGAAGGTGAGATCCTTGAAGGGTGGGGCTTCTGGCCCATAGCACTTCTGTGCTCCCAACAAGGAGGCCTGTCCCTTTGATACCCTGGCCAAGTACAGCTCCAGGGTCTTGAGCAGCCGCCGTGGGCTCTTCTTGGCCAATACTTCCAACTCTGCAACAGAGAGAATTGGGGAGCAGAAGGCTTGAGGGGGCTCTGGGTGACACAATAGTCAGGGCCTCAAGTCTAGCAGCTCTAGGGAGCACCCCCAACCCCTATCCCATGGAGAGAAAGGTGAAGGAGCCTCAGATGGAGAGATCACCAGAGAGGTAGGCTGGGGAGCCAGGTACCGCCACAAGGACCACACGCTCTACCTCGTCCACACAATTGCAACTTTGAATAGTCCAACTGTTGGACCCTGGCTCCCAATTTTGATCAAAACATATGCTTGTCATAAGTATAAGGCCAGAAAAGGGCGACAGTCAGGGCAGAGAAAGGAGAACTAGCAGACTCCAGGGGGTGGGTGATGGAGATTTTGGTAAGCTGGAATTTGAGAAAGTGTGGATGGGGAAGAACTGCAGCTAAAACCAGTCTAGCAACCACCTTGGGCTCTCTGGACCTGGGACACTGTGCATTCAGGAGCCTAGGCCTCCTCAGAAGAAAGAGCACACCTTTGAGGACAAAGCTCGTGTCTGAGATGGTCTTCCGCTGTGTCCTCCAGACATGTGCGAGGTGGAGGAATGTGGCGGCATAGAAGCTGTTCACCACGGGGATGACCTTCTGCTGCCGATTACACCCTCTGCAGGAAAAAGGCAGGGTGACCTGCTCGGCAGTGGATGAAGGCTGAGACCTAGGTTCCCTCCCGCCTTCCCTCCCCATTTCCCCAGGGGAGCCAGCCCAAACCCAGGATGCCCCCACCATTCCCTAGGAGCCTGATATCTGAGACCAGGGGTGGGAGGAGAGCTGTCCTGGGGAGACTGGTGCATGGGGACTTTGTCTAGGCCCTCCAAGAGCCAGCAGGTGGAGTAGGGCTGGGGAAAATGAAGCCAGAATGGGGACGAACCAGGCTTTGCTGGGTCACTCTAACCAGCTGGTGTTTGGGGACTCACCTGGAGAGACACTCCTCTCTCAAGGCCTGGATGGCGATGTGGGTGATGTTCACAGACATCAAACAGAAAGGGAATTGCTGGAATGGAGGGGGCACCCAGTCAGCAGCAACTCCAGCTCTCACTGTGTTTCCTGTCATCTGCAGCCTGGTGTGGCTCGCAGGCAAGCACAGCCCCAGAGGCAACAGCTGATATTATTACTGCCTCCACTTAATTTCCCCAATAATCTTCTTCCCGTCTTACAGATGAGGAACTAAGGCTCAGTGACCTTAAGTAACTTTCCTAAGGCATGGGAACCAGGATACCAACTAAGTTATTTGCTCCAGAGCTGGTGTGCACAACCCCCGTGCTAGCTCTCCAGCCTCTTCCATCAGCTCTCCTTGGCCTGCAGCAGACCCAACCCCTGGGCCCACATCACCTCCTGGCATCAGGATGAAGACAGAAGTGAGATGCTCAGTGCTTTAACTAGCCCTACAGGTTCTTAAAGTCTCCTCTCCCCTTCTTTGGGCTTCTGGTTGTCTGGCTGCTCATGAGCACCTCATCCTCAGGCAGATAGAGAAGATGCATGTGGGTAGAAGGTCATCCTGACTTGTGGGCACACCCCATCTCACGATAACACAGAGGCCTGAGAACCGGCTGTGTGGGTCAGACCCCGAGAGGAGGCAGCCTGAGTCTGGCAGGGGAGCTTCACCAGGACAGGCCTCAGAATCCCCTACAGGGACAGCTTTAATGCTCTATGTTTAGTCAGGCAAGCTCCTTTCTTTAATAACAGTGAAACCAAGCTTGCAAAATCGCTGAATGGAAAGGGCCTTTTTTTCAGGGAACTTGCAGACATGACATGTTATTTTCCCCTGTTGCACATACACAAGGACACCCAGTGAGAGGAACACATAGACCAGTGCATTCCTTAGTACAGAACAAGAACCAAGGTCTATCTATCCCACCTGCTTCCCAACTGAAGAAAAATCCATTACATTATAGTACAGAACTGTACTGCCCAGTATGGTGGTGACCAGCTGCATGTAGCTATTTAAATAAATTAAACATTAAAAACAAATAGAAATTCAGCTCCTTAGTGGTACTAGCCACATTTCCAGTGCTCAGTAGTCACGTGTGCTTAGTGGCTGCTGTACTGGATGGTGCATTTCCAATATCTAGACCACTTCTGTCACTGCAGAAAGTTCTGGACAGTGCTGAACTGCAGAAGGTCTTCTGGCTCCACAGAGATTTTTCTCAGGGTCTTCCATGACACCTGAATTCCAGATCTTGGCCTGGCTACCTGGTAGCTGTGTGTCCTTGAGAAGGTCACCTAACCTCTGTGAAACTCAGTCTTCCCATCTCTCAAAATCAAAAAGGACATAAACTTTGAGTGCTGTGCAGAAAAAAGTTAACACAGCAGGCCTGAGACTCCTTAGAACCTAAGCCTTAGAAAATGCTTAGATCAGGCCATGGCTGACAGCTGAGAACTTGGATTTTAAGATGGTTCCCATCATTCCCTAACATTGTTCCTCAACTGCTCACGCAAACAAGATAGTTTTTGCTGGCTTGGCCCGGGGCTCACAATCTAGCACTTTGGGATTACAGGCGGATGGATCACTTGAGTCTAGGAGTTCAAGACCAGCCTGGGCAACATGGTGAGATCCTGTCTCTACAAAATTTTTTTTTTTTTTTTCAAAAAAACAAACACAAAAAAGATACTTTATGCAGAACACCAGCTTTCCCTCTGTGATTCCAGAATTTTGGTATGTGCTAGGCAGAGGGTGCCTACATGACCAGCATGTCATGGTAAAAACCTTGAGTACTGGGTACCTCTAATGAGCTTCCCGATTGGTGACATTTTACACGTATTGCACAATTTGGCAGTGGAAGAATGAAGTGCGTTCTGTGTGATTCCATTAGGAGAGGCCTCTTGGACATCAGCACCTGGTTTCCTGCGGAATTTGTCCCATGTAATTCTTCCCTTTGCTGATTTTGCTTCCGTTGTACTAAATCAGAACTGTCAAGTGTAACTATATGTAGAGTCCCTTGAGTCTCTCAGGAATCATTGAACCTGCAGGTGGTCTTGGGAATCCAGCGCTAGTGCCACACTAGGCAAAGTCAAGTCACTAATCATTACAACAACTCCATGAGACAGATTTTTTTTTTTTTTGAGATGGAGTCTTGCTCTGTCGCCCAGGCTGGAGTGCAGTGCAGTGGTGTGATCTTGGTTCACTGCAACCTCTGTCTCCTGGGTTCAAGGGATTCTGCCTCAGCCTCCCGAATAGCTGGGACTATAGGCACGTGCCACCACACCTGGCTAATTTTTGTATTTTGAGTAGAGACAGGGTTTCACCATGTTGGTCAGGCTGGTCTTGAACTCCTGACCTCAACTGATCTGCCCGCCTCAGCCCCCCAAAGTGCTGGGATTACAGGCATAAGCCACTGTGCCTGGCCTTATGAGACAGATTTTGTCAACACTTAACATTTTATCCCACTACTCACCTCACAGAGTTGCTGTGAGCATTACTTAAGATCATCATGTGCAAAATACTAGGCACAATACCTAGCCCAAGTAGGTATTAACAAATGTTTATTATTATTATTATTATTATTATTATTATTATTATTTTTGGAGACGGAGTCTCGCTCTGTCGCCCAGGCTGGAGTGCAGTGGCGCAATCTCGGCTCACTGCAAGCTCCGCCTCCCGGGTTCACGCCATTCTCCTGCCTCAGCCTCCCAAGTAGCTGGGAACTACAGGCGCCCGCCACCACGCCCGGCTAATTTTTTTTTTGTATTTTTAGTAGAAACGGGGTTTCACCGTGGTCTCGATCTCCTGACCTCGTGATTCGCCCGCCTCGGCCTCCCAAAGTGCTGGGATTACAAGCGTGAGCCACCACGCCCAGCCTACAAATGTTCATCATTATTATACTTGCCTCAACATGGGTAGCTGAGTACAGCATTAGTGCTGACCTTCATGTATACTTCTGTACCTTCAGATATTGCCTATTTAATGATCATATATACTTGCATAATATCATCCCTTCCCTTGATTTCTTTCAATCTAAAAATAAATATGAGAAAAACAGTATGGTAACAACATTATTAACAGAGGACCTGAACTTAGTGTTCATCCATTCTCAGGAACATTCTAGTTTTGAGACAGAGTTTCGCTCTTGTTGCTCAGGCTGGAGTGCAGTGGCACGATCTCAGCTCACCGCAACCTCCGCCTCACAGGTTCAAGAGATTCTCCTGCCTCAGCCTCCCGAGTAGCTGGGATTACAGGCACGCGCCACCATGCCTGGCTAATTTTGTATTTTTAGTAGAGACAAGGTTTTTCCATGTTGATGTGTTGATCAGGATGGTCTCAAATTCCCAACCTCAAGTGATCTGCCTGTCTTGGCCTCCCAAAGTGCTGGGATTACAGGCGTGAGCCACCATGCCCAGCCCGGGGAACATTCTTAAAAAGCCCACTTACTGGCCAGGCATGGTGGCTCACGCCTGTAATCCCAGCATTTTGGGAAGCTGAGGTGGGCACATCACTTGAGGTCAGGAGATCAAGACTAGCCTGACCAACATGGTGAAACCCTGTCTCTCCTAAAAACACAAAAATTAGCTAGGTGTAGTGGTGGGCACTTGTAATTCCAGCTACTTGGGAGGCTCAGGCAGAAGAATCGCTTGAACTCGGGAGGCAGAGGTTGCAGTGAGCTGATATCGTGCCATGCATTCTAGTAGCCTGGCGACAGAGCAAGACTCCATCTCAAAAAAAAAAAAAAAAAAAAAAAAAAGCCTACTTATTAAAAAATGGTAAAAAAAATTAGATTTCAGATCTAAATGTCTCCTTTCCTTCAGCAGTTCCCTCAGACCTAAAAAGCATTGTTTAGAGCTAAAATACTGCACTGAAACTGACTAAAACACAGCAGAGGAACTCAGACCTGGACATTTTTGTGCTTCCATTTACAATTTCATTTATCCTCATGCCTCATGTTTGGGCTTAGAAACCTTTGTCTGCTGAAGCAGGAAGACCAGAGTATCTTCTGCGGCTGCTGCTGACCTGGCCCCAACCCTGAAGATTCCAATTGAGTGGTTCTGATGGGGAGAGTCTAAGCGTCTGCACTCTCACTGCTATGTGACTCTTCAGGGTGTGCTGCTGGCTGGGAATCAATGCTGTACAGAGCCCACCGCCAGGCCAGCTATCAGGAAACAGGGGCTCCAGGCCCAGCTTCACCACTTATGAGCTATGGCTTTGTTCAGAAACATTGTGACTCTCTTACCTGCACATTCCTCTGCTGGAAGGGGAGATTGACAAGGCTCATCTCGGCCCTCCCTCTCTCACAGGATGGGCATGTTGATGGAATGGAGTGATGGAAACTGCTTGGAAAACTATAAGAATTGTTGTCTGTAAGTAAGCATTATTTGTGTGTATGTGTGTGTGTGTTTTTGAGATGGAGTCCCACTCTGTCGCCCAGGCTGGAGTGCAGTGGTGTGAACTTGGCTCACTGCAACTTCCACCTCCCAGGTTCAAGGGATTCTCATGCCTCAGCCTCCGGAGTAGCTGGGATTACAGGCGTGCGCCAGCAACCCAGCTAAATTTTTGTACTTTTAGTAGAGACGGGGTTTCGTCATGTTGCCCAGGCTGGTCTCGAACTCCTGACCTCAAGTGATCCGCCCGCCTTGGCCTCCCAAAGTGCTGGGATTACAGCATGAGCCACCATGCCCAGCCGGTAAGCATCATTATAAAGTGCTTCCTCGCCTGCCAGCAAGGAACCCAATGCACGGTGCCTCTCTCAGTGCGACTGTGCTGTAGCGCTACTCCTTAGGACAGCGTGGTCGAAGCACTTCCATACCACTGGGATGGATAGGAGTCTGGGAGTCCCCCTAGCATTTGCAATTTTGGACAATTCTCCTTTAGCAGGTTGTCCCATGGGTACCTAAAACATTAACTTTCTCCTTAGGAGAGAACGAGACTGGCTGCTGGCAGGGCTATATCCCCCAGCTGGTATTCTGATCTCATAAATTCTCTCCTGAAAAACTCTTTGTTTTCAAGATTCATGAGGGCTGCCAGTCAAGTTAAACTTTATTTATTTATTTATTTATTTATTTTTGAAACAGAGTCTCGCTCTGCTGCCCTGGCTGGAGTGCAGTGGCACGATGTCAGCTCACTGCAACCTCCGCCCTCCTGGGTTCAAGCTATTCTCCTGCCTCAGCCTCCCGACTAACTGGGATTACAGCCACCTGCCACCACACTCAGGTAATATTTTGTATTTTTAGTAGAGAGGGTTTCACCAAATTGGCCAGGCTGGTCTTGAACTTCTGACCTTAAGCGATTCACCCACCTTGGCCTCCCAAAGTGTTGGGATTACAGGTGTGAGCCACTGTGCCCGGCCTGTTTTACTTTATTTTTTACATAAGTTATTTATTTATTTATTTATTTTGAGATGGAGTTTTGCCCTTATTGCCCAGGCTAGAGTGCAATGGCACCATCTTGGCTCACTGCAACCTCAGCCTCCCGAGTTCAAGCAATTCTACCTCAGCCTCCCAAGTAGCTGGGGTTACAGGCATGTGCCACCACGCCCAGTTAATTTTTTTTGTATTTTCAGTAGAGATGGAGTTTCACCGTGTTGGCCGGGTTGGTCTCAAACTCCTGACCTCACGTGATCTGCCCACCTCGGCCTCCTAAACTGCTGGGATTACAGGTGCGAGCCACCACGCCCGGCCTGTATTACTTTAAAACATTGGAATTACCTATAGTTCAAGGTATTATAAAGTAAAGCTGGAAGGGATCTTAGGCCAACCCCCTCATTTCATAAAGTAGTATACACTGAGGCCCTGAGAGGTTAAGTGACTTGCCTTAAGTCACAGCTACTAACACTGCAGCTTGAACTTGAATCTAGCTTCTGACACCTAAACCAGCTCTCTTATTTTATGGTATTAAACTATTCTTCCTTAAACATGTTTTTTAAAAAAAAACATTTTATTGTGGTAAGAACACATAACATTAGCTCTAATCTCTTTTTTTTTTTTGAGGTGGAGTTTTGCTTTTGTTGCCAGGCTGGAATGCAATGGTGCAATCTCGGCTCACTGCAACCTCCACCTTCTGGGTTCAAGCGATTCTCCTGCCTCAGCCTCCCACGTAGCTGGGACTACAGGCACGCACCAGCATGCCTGGCTAATTTTTGTATTTTTAGTAGAGACGGGGTTTCACTATTTTGGCCAGGCTGGTCTTGAACTCCTGACCTCGTGATCCTCCCACCTCGGCCTCCCAAAGTGCTGGGATTACAGGTGTGAGCCACCGTGCCTGGCCCAGATTTTCCTTTTTCTCCAGAGATTTAGAAATTACGTTTATTGCAGTGTCACAGCTCTTCTATAATTTGTCTAGCAGGTTTTCTGGTTCTTCATGAGAACCCCTCCTCAAAAAAATTATGTTTTATGATTGAAACAAAAATCTTAACATTGCTGGTGCGATTCTGAATATACAGAGAGGATACATTTAAGACAATTACATGATAGATAAGAGAGGGAACAGGGACTTAACTATGTTGCCATACCAACAGACCACCAGTTAATTAGGGGTACATAAAGTTTCCTTTTATCTTTTTTTTAAAAATTTTTGAGACAGTCTTGTTCTGTCACTCAGGCTGGAGTGCAGTGGTGCGATCTTGGGTTCATCCTCCGCCTCCTGGGTTCAAGCGATTCTCCTGCCTTAGCCTCCTGAGTAGCTGGGATTACAGGTGCACACCCCCATGCCCGGCTAATTTATGTATTTTTAGTAGAGATGGGGTTTCGCCATGTTGGCCAGGCTGGTCTCAAACTCTTCACCTCAAGTCATCTGCCTGCCTCGGCCTCCCAATGTGCTGGGATTACAGGAGTGAGCCACCGCGCCCAGCCTTAAAGTTTCCTTTCAAAATTAAGATATTTTCCTATTCTATACAAATATAATTTGATATGGTTTTGTCTATCTTTTTTTTTTTTTTTTTGAGATAGAGTCTCGCTCTGTCACCCAGGCTGGAGTGTAGTGGCGCGATCCTGGCTCACTGCAACCTCTTCCTCCTGGTTTCAAGCGATTCTCCTGCCTTAGCCTCCTGAATAGCTGGGACTACAGGCACGTGCCACCACACCTGGCTAATTTTTTTATTTTTAGTAGAATTGGGGTTTCACCATGTTGGCCAGGGTGGTCTTGAACTCCTGACCTCAAGTGATCCACCTGCCTCAGCCTCCCAAAGTGCTGGGATTATAGGTGTGAGCCACCATGCCCGGCCAATTTGATATGGTTTTGAAAAAAAATAGTACAACCCAAAAACTGGTGAAATGATTCTGTTTCACCCAGAAAGTAAAATAATATATGATAAAATTTTCATAAATATTTTTTAGAGAGGAAAAAACCCAAAAATGCCAGATTCTGTCACATCACTCCAGTGTTTTCCATCTCACTTACAGTAAATGTTTACAACAGCCTAAAAGACCACCAAGTGATCTTTTCTCCTGTCACTTTCATCTCTACCTCAGCCACACTCTGGCTATTTTTCTTTTCTGAGACAGAGTCTCTCTTTGTCACCTAGGCTGGAGTGCAGTGGTGCAATCTCTGTTCACCGCAACCTCTGCCTCCAGGTTCAAGTGATTTTCCTGCCTCAGCCTCCTGAGTAGCTGAGATTACAGGCACGTGCCACTACGCCTGGCTAATTTTTATGTTTTATTTTTTTTCCAAGACAGAGTCTTGCTCTGTCGCCAAGGCTAGAGTGCCGTGGCACAATCTCGGCTCACTGCAACCTCCACCTCCCAGGTTCAAGCAATTCTCCTGCCTCAGCCTCCCGAGTAGCTGGGATTACAGGTGCATACCACCAGGCCTGGCTAAATTTTCTGTTTTTAGTAGAGACGGGGTTACACCATGTTGGCCAGCCTGGTCTTAAACTCTTAACCTCGTGATCCACCTACCTCAGCCTCCCAAAGTGCTGAGATTACAGGCATGAGCCACCATACCCCACCCTAATTTTTGTATTTTTAGTAGAGATGGGATTTCACCATGTCGGCCAGGCTGGCCTCGAACTCGGGACCTCAAGTGATCCACCCTCTTCAGCCTCCCAAAGTGCTGGGATTACAGGCGTGAGCCACCACGCCCGACCTACTCTTGCTATTTTTTAAGCAGAGCTAGCAGGCACCCCCTCAGGGCTTTTGCATTTGCTGCATCCTCCTCCCGGAATACTCCCCCGAGATCTTCCTCCTCATAGCGCTGGAAGAGAACGACCTGGCCTCTCACTCTAGTCCTGGAATCAGAGGCATGAAAAAGAAGATGAGCTACTCCTCCCTCTTACCCTGAAAGCCCAGGTCCTCCCAGCGGTCTCCATGAAGGGCACAGTCAAACTTGGAGCCGGTCAGCTTCTTATAGATGGTCTGGAGGACTCGGCCATGCACTGGGTCTTGGCTATCCAGGCCACCTGCCCCAAAACACACCCACACTGTCTGCCAGATTGCCCCTCATGGGAGAACTGGGTGCTTCTCAGAGAATGTGAGATCTGGACAGTGAGACACCCAGTTCTCAGCTCCCACTCTCACCCGCCAACCATGGTACATGCAATATTCCTGGCTTAGCCTCAGCAACAGAGTCAGCACACGCGGTCTTGCCCGACCACAGATGCAGCAACTGCCCTGTGGGCTCGCATTGCACTCACACTGAGCAATGGTCAGGACCAAGTCCCTTTCTTCCCGAAGGCCCTGGTGGAGCTTTGGAGGCCCAAAGAGGTAGTGTCGGAGGGCAGCGAGCCCAGTCCTTCGAATAGTTGGTTGGATTCTTTTCTGGGGAAGAAGTTGCAGGCAATGGGCAGAATGCTGGTTCATCTCCCTTAATCAACTTCCCATCAGGCTCAGACCAGAGGCAGTGCTTGCAGAAAGTAATTCCCCCAGCTATCTGGCTGGTCTTTGGGCCAGGGGAAGGAGGCAGAAGCTGCGAGGCACCTGTTGAGTCTCTAGAGCCAGGCTCTTCCAGCTCCCAGATTTTTTGCAAGGTGAAAGAGACATCCCCAAGTGTAGGTATTATCAGCCATTATTTGCATTTAGTCCTCTGGGCTTTTCCAGAACTAGGTATTCCACTGACTCCCACGGGGGTTACACATGCCCAGCTCCCCCAGGCAGTCAGACAAATGCCAGGACAGGTTTCCCAGGAGGTGGGGACTCACTGGAGTTAGATGACTCTGAGGGGTAGCTGGAATCTTTTGGTCACAATCAGCACTTTCCAAGTGAGGTCATGTTGGCTTCTCATGGCTCAGGGTCACTACTGCAAGCCTTAGAATATTCTGATTTCGGTAGCTTTTGGCTCTCTGGGTCCTATAAAACAACTTGGTTCCTATCTTTTTAGCCTCTCTCCCCTGAGCCAGGTTTTAGGTAGAAGACCTGAAATCACATTTCTCTAAACGTATTGTTACTCAATACGGCCCAGAAAGCTCCCCAGCTTTTTTTATTTTTTACAGAGACAGGGTCTCACTCTGTTGCCCAGGTGTGATCATAGCTTACTGCAGCCTTGAACTCCTGGGCTCAAGTGACCCCTCACCTCAGCCTCCTCCGAAAGTGCTGGTATTACAGGCGTGAGCCACTATGCCCAGCACCCAACCCACCCCTAGCGTTTATTCCCCCAAATATTCCTTCTTTTTCCAACTTATATCTTTCTTAAGTTCCTAAATAGCTTCTGGTTCCCCGAGGGAATGGAAGGTTTTCCTCTACTGGCCATGAATCACTCAGCTCCCTGAACAGTTTGCCTTGCCTCTGCAAGGATCTACCTAGTACTTGATTCTAGATGTCCTCATCCCTAAAAGGGAAGAGTAGAGAAACAGCTATACAGGCCCCTGAATGACAGGGCCACAGGAGCTGTAAGGGCATAGTCCCACAAAAGCTACCAAGGCCCCAAATGAAGCATGGGTCCTAGGCCACCCATGATCCTGGGGCACCAAGATCTTAGGGGAGATTTGCTTGCCCAGTGCCCTATCCTGGTGGGATAGAAGCTTGGCTCCTAGGGAAAAGGCACTTTGCTTGAGACTCCAAACCCTGCTACCATCATACCTTGAAGGAGGAAAGGTCCACAGTCTGGAAGTGCTGCAGGGCCTCACTGAAGGAGATTAGCTGCCCAGGCTGCTCTGAGCTAGCCTGGCTCCCTGTGGCAAAAGGGAAGACATGGCAGGATTTATAGGAGTCATTCTGTCAACAAACATTTACTGAGGCCCTCCTACTTGTCGCCTCCAAGCCAAGCACTGGCTTCCAGTTGAACATCAGACACCTACAGCTACAACCAATCTTGTTTCAAGAGGCTGCTGGCATTATCGGCGGAGATGACTCTCTTTTTGGACTAGGCTATTCAGTCTTGCTAGGCCAACCTCTGCGGTGAGTATGGGGCGGATCTGCCTCGCAAAACAATCCCTAAATTCTCTCATCTGTGAGGGGGCAAGCCACTGCCTGGGGTGGGTACCCGCAGAAGAGCATGCAACCAGTTTGTTTAAGGGCCTTTCCTAATTTCCACTTTTCCCTTCTTACACCCTGTATAGGAACCTCCAACCATACACCTCTGTTATAGCCAATAGGGAATTAACTGATCAGTTAGCAATATAGGTGATGGCTGATACTATTCACTGGGCCCCAGGAGCTGAAGAGAGGCTCAGGCTAGATATAGGTCCTAGTTCTATCGCTTCATCCAAACCTCTTAGAAAGAAACAGGAGGCAATTTTTACTCAGCCTTCAGAGCCTTCCAGCAGATTCCTTCAGCTCCCATCCCCAGGGGCTTCCTTGTGCAGTAAACAACCTGAGCAGCCTTACACAAGGGCCCTGTCTCCATCCTCCTGCCCAACCTCGCCACTTTGTAGAAGCTGCCCTAACCAAGGTCAACCCTGTCTTCTCTCATGGCTGGGTGGAAGATGGACAGGGATGGCAGCCCTTTCTCCATGGCCTTCACTCTGGTTTCCTCCAGAGGTAGGATGTCATCATCTTAGGATTTGAAAAAGATATTGTAATCTATGTTACAGAGTTAAAATTCTGTCAGAATTTCTATCTCCTAGTCCCAGACTCACAGAAACATTTGCCACATGTGCGGATGGTGCCTTTGCTGGCAGAGGGGCTATGGGGAGAAGCAGCATTCCTAGTTACCTGTCTCTGGCTGGATGGTGTCCACAGCTTCCCATTCTTCTTGGGCTTTCACCACCTCTGTACTCACAACTGCAATAGTGGGAGAAAAGGAGACCCTCTGAGATCTAGGTATGTCTGGGCCTCTACTGCAGACCCCAGCCTTGTCTGCCTGCCTTGGGCCTATTTTTTTTTAAGAGATGGGGTCTCACTGTGTTGCCCAGGCTGGAGTGCAGTGGCTATTCACAGGCATGATCCCACTATTGATCAGCACAGGATTTTTGAACTGCTCCATTTCTGACCTGGGCCAATTTTCCCTTCTTTAGGCCACCTGGTGGTCCCCGACTCCCGGGTGGTCCCCATATTGATGCTGAACTTATAGTGGGGCCACGTGATCGGCATAGCACACTACAGCCCAGAATTCCTGGACTCAAGCAATCCTCCTGCCTCAGCCTCCTGAGTACCTGGGACTATAGGCACGCACTACCACATTCGGCTGCCTTGGATCTTAACACCCTCTGATCCTCTCCTCACAGGTTTGCTAGAGTGAGCTTTTGAAAAGTAAGATTGGCTGGGTGCAGTGGCTCATGCCTGTAATCCCAGCACTTTGGGAGGCTGAGGCAGGCAGATCACGAGGTCAGGAGATCGAGACCATCCTGGCTAACACAGTGAAACCCTGTCTCTACTAAAAATACAAAAAATTAGCCGGGCGTGGTGGCAGGCGCCTGTAATCCCAGCTACTCTGGAGGCGGAGGCAGGAGAATGCCTGAACCCGGGAGGTGGAGTTGCAGTGAGCAGAGGTCATGTCACTGCACTCCAGCCTGGGCAACAGAGCGAGACTCTGTCTCAAAAAAAAAAAAAAAGAAAAGAAAAGTAAGATCTGACATCACTGCTCAAAACCCTCCAGGGATTCTCCACAGTCCTCAAGATAAAACCCATACTCTACAGCACAGTATCCACATAACTTCACAATCTACAGATGGTTCCCTAACTCATGACAGTTCCACTTAACAATTGTTTGACTTTTTGATGGATTTATCAGGGTATTAAATGCATTTTTCTTCTCTTTCTGTTTTAAATTTTTTGTTTTTTTAAAGCCTAGTCAGGTGAAGCAGTGGGAGTGGAGAAGGAACAAAGACATCTGTAACTCGTTGTGATCAATTCGTTGTAAAAATCATTCTACTCGGACCAGGCTTAAATGCACTTTCGACTTTTATTTTTTGTTTCCAATGGATTTATTGGGATGGAAGTTCATGTAACTCGAGGAACATTTGTAGATTCTTCTTACCTCTCTAGCCTTTTCCCAGGGCCATCCAGAACTACCTGAAGTTCCTCCATGTGCTCTGCCCTCTCCCACCCTCGGTGCCTTTTCGTAGACTGCTCTCCCTCTGCTGGAATCAAGACTCCAGGCACTGCCACCTTCAGTTCCAACCCCTGCTGGTGCAGTTCCTTCTCATTCTTCAGTTAGCTCTGACACCATCCTCGCCTGGATGCCTTCTTTGACGTCATCGGTCTGGATGAGGGGCCACTGCTCTGTGAGATCCTGACAACCCGTGCTTATCATAGTGTAGTCATTGTTTCTCCTACTCCACAGTGAGCTACGTGAGGGCAGGTTTTCCAGAGCCTAGCACAGAGCTTGACACATAATAGGTGCTCAACAAACGTTTGATGAATGAATGAATGAATGAAAGCACAATATAAGGGTGAGAAAAAAAGAAGAGCAGAAGGATGGGCTTTCTAGAGCCACCACCCAGCCCTTTTCTCCAAACCAGAGCTGTCATTCTCTGGCTCAAACTGCTAGCGGCATCTTCTGTCACTGACTTTTCCAGTTTGCTACAGAGGACATCAACAATGTGAAGGATGGAGAGACTCCAGTTTAATACCAAAAATATGATCTCTCCAGCCTCAGTGGTATAGTAGGTTGGGACAGCTCCTCTCTGCCTCACAATCTTGGCTGAGAACATCACATGACAATAAACTGTTGGGAGAATATACCTGCAGATTAAATGAAATGCTACCAGACACTAATGGATAATAAGGAAGAGAAAGCGGCTGGGAAGCAGTAGAGGATAGTACTGAAAGCACACTTGAGAGCCAAACTACATGTGAATGCTTCATCTCTGCCTCTTACTAGCTGTATGTCTTCAGGCAAGTTACTTATCATCTGTAACCCCTCATGGGGCTGTTGTGAGGATGGGGTAATTCTTCTACTTCCTAGGAGAGCATGGGGCCAAAGGTAAGCTATTATTATCAACATAGGTGTGGGCTCAGGTCCAGCAGGGCAATGGACAGAGGCAGCGGGTGAGATGGGTCCAGGGTCCTAAATATCTGGACCTCTAGGAAATTCCATCTCACCTGCTCCAGTCCGGAGTAGCAGACACTGAGTCTTGGAGTTTCTAAGACAGCTTTAAGAGAATATTCAACCTTGGAGGATCAAGAATATAAAACTTACCTTCAGCATAGGAGCTAAAAAGGAGGGACAAAGTGGCTGAACAAAAAGGGAAGAGTAGGCCGGGTGCAGTGGCTCATGCCTATAATCTCAGCACTATGGGACGCTGAGGTGGGTGGATCACCTGAGGTCAGGAGTTTGAGACCAGCCTGGCCAACATGGTGAAACCCCGTCTCTACTAAAAATACAAAAAAAAATTAGCTGGGTATGTGGCGGGTGCCTGTAATCCCAGCTACTTGGGAGGCTGAGTCAGGAGAATCACTTGAACTCGGGAGGCGGAGGTTGCAGTGAACCAAGATTGCGCCATTGCACTCTAGCCTGGGCGCCAAGAGTGAGACTGTTTCAAAAAAAAAGGGATTGGGGGAAGAGTAGAACAGCAGGACGCAATGCTTATTATGAAGCTGAACAGGATCCTTCACCCTCTTACCTTCATGCAGCTTTATTGATTTATTGATTCTTCACCTGTCAGAGCCCCATCTACCAGCAACTTAACCAGTCCCTCCCCAATCCCATACACCCTCGCCTACAAACAGCTTGATCAAAGTCTGTGAGCCAGGAGCAGGAACCACAGCGGCAAGGGGGTGGGAATATGCTGTCAAAACAGGTTAGTCAACAAAAGTTCAAGGTTTCCACCAGCAATAGCAAGCTGGTGCTTAAAAACTCAACACAAATGCCCAAACTGCTAAGAGCTTCTTCTCCTTTTCTCTTGGAATGAGGGAGATGCCTCCTACATGTGACATAAATACTGTTTTCCCCTGACCAACACAAGAACACGGGGGCAAAGGACAAACATTCAGGATAATTAACACAGCTCACATTAATTAGGTTCTTTATCTTTTTTCCTTTTTTTAATTGTCTCCTTTATTTCAGCTCTCTTCCACTTACTCATATAGTCAAGAGCACTGCCAATTGAGTCAGCTTATTAATTAATTCTTTTTTACATTTATTTTTATTTATTTATTTATTATTATTATTTTTTTTTTGAGAAGGAGTCTCGCTCTGTTGCCCAGGCTGGAATGCAGTGGTGCGATCTCGGTTCACTGCAACCTCTGTCTCCCGGGTTCAAGCGATTCTCCTGGCTAATTTTTGTATTTTCTGTAAAGAACTCCTGACCTCGTGATCCGCCCGCCTCAGCCTCCCAAAGTGCTGGGATTACAGGCGTGGGCCACCGTGCCCAGCCTACATTTATTTTTTACTTTTTTTTTTTTTTAAGTTAGCCAGAGATATAGGCACATGCCTGTAATCCCAGCACTTTGAGAGGCCAAAGTGGGAGGATCATTTGAGCCAGGAGTTTGAGACCAGCCTGGGCAACATAATGAGATCGTCTCCACATAAATTTTTTTTAAAATTAGCTAGGCATGGTAGTGCACGCCTGTAGTCCCAGCTGGAGCCCAGGAGTTCAAGGCTGGAGTGAGCTATAATCACATCACTACACTTCAGCCTGGACAACAGAGTGAGACCCTGTCTCTGGAAAGAAAATATATATATATATATATATATATATATATATGCATTCAAAGTAAAAATTATTAATGTATTAATGCTGGGTTTGTCACCATAAAGATAAAATTCCATTAAAAGAAACTTCACAGATGTCCAAATGATGTTCCTATATTAGAATATTTTTTAGCTACGCATAGAAGCTCACACTTATATTCCCAGATACTCAGGAGGCTAAGGTGAGGATCAGCCTGAGCAACACAGCAAGAACCTGTCTCTTTTTTTTTTTTTTTTTTGAGATGGAGTCTTGCTTTGCTGCCAGGTGGAGTACAGTGGCATGATCTTGGCTCACTGCAACCTCTGCCTCCCAGGTTCAAGCGATTCTTCTGCCTCAGCCTGTTGAGTAGCTGGGATTACAGGCGTGCACCACCATGCCCAGCTAGTTTTTGTATTTTTAGTAGAGACGGGGTTTAACAATGTTGGTCAGGCTGGTCTTGAACTCCTGACCTCGTGATTTGCCCGCTTCGGCCTCCCAAAGTGCTGGGTTTACAGGCGTGAGCCACTGCGCCCGGCGAACCTGTCTCTTAAAAAAAAAATTAGCTAGGCCTGGTGGTACACAGTTACTCAGGAGGCTGAGGTGGGAACACTGCTTGAACCCACAAGTTCTATGATTGCACCACTGCACTCCAGCCTGGGGGACAGAGCAAGGCCCCGCCTCTAAAAAAAAAAAAAAAAAAAAAAAAAGAGTATTTTTTTAAAGTTCATATTTCTAGATGTGCAGTGGTACAATCTCGGTTCACTGCAACCTCCACCTCCTGGGTTCATGCAATTCTTGTGCCTCAGCCTCCCAGAGTAGCTGGAATTACAGGCACACACCACTACACCTGGCTAATTTTTTATTTTTTTGCACACAAAATAAACATTTTCTAAAAGTAGATACAAACAAAAAGATGCATATCAAACATATTAGGCAGGTTGCACATGGGAAGATGGGGAATAGAGATGGGGGGTGGGAATTAAAGAAAATAAATGAGAGAGGGACTTTGTATGGATCAATGATAATAACTCAATCCTCTATTTGACAAAGGAGAAGGAGAAGGAAGAGGAAGAAAAAGAAAGTGGGATAAAGGATCAGAAAGGGAGGAAAATAGAAAACATTAGAGTATGACTCCAGGGTAGACCTGTTTTGTTGTCGCTTGGTTGGTTGGTTGGTTTGTCAGTTGTATTTTTCATATGTTTCGCCATGTTGGCCAGGCTGGTCTCGAACTCCTAGCCTCAAGTGATCAACCCGCCTCGGCCTCCCAGAGTACTGGGACTACAGGCGTGAGCCACCACGTCCAGCCCCCACATTGTTTCTGGCCTCTGTGGTAGACCTCCCAGACGGGGCGGCCGGGCAGAGGCGCTCCTCACTTCCCAGACGGGGCGGCCGGGCAGAGTCGCTCCTCGCTTCCCAGACGGGGCGGCCGGGCAGAGGCGCTCCTCGCTTCCCAGACGGGGCGGCCGGGCAGAGGCGCTCCTCACTTCCCAGATGATGGGCGGCCGGGCAGAGGTGCTCCTCACATCCCACACGATGGGCGGCCAGGCAGAGACGTTCCTCACTTCCTAGACGGGGTGGCGGCTGAGCAGAGGCGCTCCTCACCTCCCAGACGGGGCGGCCGGGCAAAGGAGCTCCTCATAACCCAGATGATGGGCGGCCAGGCAGAGACGCTCCCCACCTCCCAGACGGGGCGGCGGCCGGGCAGAGGCTGCAATCCCAGCACCCTGAGAGGCCAAGGCAGGCGGCTGTGAGGCGGAGGCTGCAGCGAGCCAAGACCACGCCACTGCACTGCAGCCCGGGAACACCTGGCTAATTTTTAAAATATTTTTAGTAGAGATGGTGATGTGGTTCGGCTCTGTGCCCCCGCCTAAATCTCATCTTGTAAGTCCCATAATTCCCATGTGCTGTGGGAGGGACCTAGTGGGACATAATTGAATCATGGGGGCCAGTCTTTGCTGTGCTGTTCTCATGATAGTGAATAAGTCTCACAAGATCTGATGGTTTTAAAAACAGGAGTTTCCCTGCACAAGCTCTCTCTTTGCCTGCCACCATTCATGTGAGATGTGACTTGCTCCTCCTTGCCTTTCACCATGTTTGTGAGGCCTATCCAGGTATGTGGAAATTAAGTCCATCAAACCTCTTTTTCTTCCCAGTCTTGGGTATGTCTTTATCAACAGCATGAAAACGGACTAATACAATGGGGTTTCACCATGTTGGCCAGGCTGGAGTGTACCTTTCTCCGTAATCACTTGGCAAGTAGAGTGAACTTTAAATATCGTACGGGGAGGCGCCTTGCAAAGCAGATAAAGTAGAATAACTTTTCAAAGGCTTTCCCCATATGGTGTCTCATTTTCATAACATCCCTTTGAGGATAAGGGAGGTACTAATATTAGAGATCATATGGCTTGCCCAGAGGCACACAGTAAACCACTAGCAGAGGAAGATCAGAACTCTGGTCTTTTGATTCCTAATTCAGTGTTGATTCTATTTTTCCCCAAGGAATGATAAATCTACAAAATTCTGAAAGACAAGGAGTGAGAGAAATTCAAATGATGAACAGCAGATGCATGGGAAGGTCTGACTTGGGTCCCACCCAGACTCCAAGGGCCCTGAAGGGAACCTTACCACGTGGCTCCCATTCATTAGCTTCTGTGGTCAGAGCCTGGAGAATGCCATGGTTCTTCAACTCTGAGATCTGTAGAGGCAGCTGACCTTTAGTGTAAGGATAGAATCCACATACTCTCATATACACAAACGCTTCCCATCCTCTGTACTGAATGTCCTTAACACTGGAGGCCAAAAGGATCTAGTGTGCCCTGATGGGTTGACTGAAGTCAATTTTATTTTCTTTTACTTTTTATTTATTTATTTTTTGAGATGGAGTCTCACTCTGTTGCCCAGGCTGGAGTGCAGTGGCCTGATCTTGGCTCACTGCAACCTCCACCTCCTGGGCTCAAGTGATCCTCCTACCTCAGCCTCCCGAGTAGCTGAGACTACAGGTGTGCATCACCACACCCAGCTAGTTTTGTATTTTTAGTAGAGATGGGGTTTCACTGTGTTGGCCAGGCTGGTCTTGAACTCCTGATCTCAAGTGATCTGCCTGCCTCAGCCTCCCAAAGTGCTGGGATTACAGGCATGAGCCACTGTGCCTGGCCTTGAAGTCAATTTTAAATTGAGGTACCTGGAAAATTTCAACTATGATGTGGAAGTTGGGTGATGTTGGGGACAAGTGTATGTCCACCTTGAATGTAAATAAACAAAAATTCATACACTCATTTCAGACTGTGGTGTGCCTTTGGTATTCCCTCTGCATTTTATAGCCTGCTTCATTATGGCAATTATCTTATTAAATAGAAGTTGTTTTGTATGTTTGTGTTCCATACACCCTCCCCTCAAGTATGAGCTCCTGGAAGCTAAGGTCTATGCCACCCTTGTGTCCCCAGGGTCTAGCACAGTTCTGGCACCACACAGTAACACACAACAAAAGCCCTTGCAGAAGGTACCAAGTTGTGGGTGATACACACAGGGATTCCTCTGAAAGCCAGAACACTCTTGTCCTTGTCATATGATGGAGAATACCCAGCAGACACTCTTTCGCCCTGTAAAACAGACAAGGGTCAATCTCCCAGGCACATATTAATCCCCCAAAGATAATAGTTTAAATGTCATACCTTTTTTTTTTTAAACTTTTAAGTTCAGGGGTACATGTGCAGGTTTGTTACATAGGGAAACTTGGGTCACAGGGGTTCGTTGTACAGGTTATTTCATCAGCCAGGTATTTGACCTAGTACCCACTAGTTATTTTTCCTGATCCTCTCCCTCCTCCCACCCTCCACTTTCTTTTCTTTTTCTTATCTTTTTTTTTGTGTTTTTTTTTTGAGACGGAGTCTCACTCTGTCGCCCAGGCTGGAGTGCAGTGGCATGATCTCGGCTCACTGCAAGCTCCACCTCCCGAGTTCACGCCATTCTCCTGCCTCAGCCTCCCGAGTAGCTGGGACTACAGGCGCCCGCCACCAGGCCTGGCTAATTTTTTTTGTATTTTTAGTAGAGACGGGGTTTCACCGTGTTAGCCAGGATGGTCTCGATCTCCTGACCTCGTGATCCACCCGCCTCGGCCTCCCAAAGTGCTGGGATTACAGGCATGAGCCACCGGGCCCTGCCAACCCTCTACTTTCCAATAGGCCCCAGTGTGTGTTGTTCCCTTCTATGTGTCCATGTGTTCTCATCACTTAGCTCCCACTTATAAGTGAGGATATGTGGTATTTGGATTTCTGTTCTGTGTTAGTTTGCTAAAGATAATGGCCTCCAGCTCCATCCACGTCCCTGCAAAGGTAAATGTCGCACCTTTTCCCAGTACCACAAAAAAAGGATGAACTCCAGAGATAACAACCGTAATGAACACTGTAAAGGAAAACTTCTGTTTAATCTGGTCCTAGGAAAAACTGCAAAAAGCTTAGTTAATGTCATCTCAAAAATTTTATACCGATTTCCTGGCTCTTTAAAAGTTTGAGGGTTCTGGGTGAGTGAAGTTTAGTGAAGCAGTTTCCTATGGCCTTTCTGCTCAGCCAAACCTATCCCCTGCTACAGATTAACAACAAAAAACTGACCAAAATACTCGGCCAGTTGTTTGTAACTCATTTCACAGATACAGAGCTAATTTTTCAATGTGTTCTTTTAAAATCCTAAAAATCACCAGGTGTGGTGGCTCACAGCTATAATCTCAGCACTTTGGGAAGCTGAGGCAGGAGGATTACTTGAGCCCAGGAGTTTGAGAGCAGCCTGGGCAACATGGGGAGACCCTGTCTCTACCATTAAAAAAAAAAACAACATCATTTCTATAGTTGGTTACTAGAGAAGTTTCTCTGAACCACGTGGAGCACCACGAAGTATCATGTATCTAAAAAAACCATATGGCACCATTGAAAAGAAGCCCAGAATATTACCAGGTGATACAATTCTGGAGAATGGAGAATTCTACCAATGAAAGAATTTCCTGATCAACATCATTACAGATTATGTAAAAATTTAAAAGGCTTATAAGCCTAAGTTTGTTCCTATGTTACCATATTTACTGAATTTTCTGGAAAAGTAACTTTAATAAAGTTTAATCTCAGAGAAAAAAAAATCATTAAGGCAAAAAAGAAAAACCAGCTGGGCGCGGTAGCCCACGCCTGTAATCCCAGTACTTTGGGAGACCAAGGCAGGAGGATCTCTTGAGGTCAGGAGTTCAAGACCAGCCTGGCCAACATGGTGAAACCCAATGTCTACTAAAAAGTACAAAAATTAGCCGGATGTAGTGGCACATGCCTGTAATCCCAGCTACTCAGGTGGCTGAGGCACGGGAATGGCTTCAACCTGGGAGGTGGAAGTTGCAGTGAGCTGAGATTACGCCACTGCACTCCAGCCTGGGCAACAGAGTGAGACTCCATCTCAAAAAAAAAAAAAAAAAAAAAAAAAAAAGACCAACCCAGTGGAAACATTAGAAAAAGGATAGGTGGTTTACACAAAAGGTAACTCAAATGGTGTTTTTTTTTGTTTGTTTTTTGTGTTTTTTTTGAGATGGAGTTTTGCTCTTGTTGCCCAGGCTGGAGTGCAATGGCGCAATCTTGGCTCATCGCAACCTACGCCTCCTGGGTTCAAGCGATTCTCCTGCCTCAGCCTCCTGAGTAGCTGGGATTACAGGCACATGCCACCACGCCCAGCTAATTTTTAGTAGAGTATTTTTAGTAGAGATGGGGTTTCTCCATGTTGGTTTTTTTTGAGATAGACTCTCACTCTGTTGCCCCACCTGAGGCGTAGTGGCACGATCATGGCTCACTCACTTCTTGGCTCAAGGGATTCTCCCATCTCAGCATTCCAAGTAGCTGGGACCACAGGTGCACACCACCATGCCCATGTAGCCATGGGGTCTACATATGGTTGCCCAGGCTGGTCTCGAATTCCTGGGCTCAAGCCACCTTGGCATCCCAAAGTGCTGGGATTATAGACACAAGCCATCCTGCACAATCACAAATTGGTTTTAAACATATGAACAAATGCTCAACCTCATTCATTTAAAAAAACAACAACAAAAACGAACAAAAAAAAAAACGTCACCGGGCGCGGTGGCTCATGCCTGTAATCTCAGCACTTTGGGAGGCTGTGGTGGGTGGATCACCTGAGGTCAGGAGTTCAAGACCAGCCTGGCCAACATGGTGAAACCCCGTTTCTACTAAAAAATACAAAAAAGTAGCCGGGCGTGGTGGTGCACACCTGTAATCCCAGCTACTGGAAAGGCTGAGGCAGGAGAATCACTTGAACGCGGGAGGCGGAGGGTGCAGTGAGCCGAGATCGCATCATTGCACTCCAGCCTGGGCAACAGAGCAAGACTCCATCTCAAAAACAAACAAACAAAAAAAAGAGTCATGTAAAACTACTGTGTTTCATCAGTCAGATTATCAAAGATCAAAAAGTCTGATAACATGTACATTGGCTACAGTGCATAACACACTGGAGAGTAAACTGTTACCACCTCTACAGCTTAATAGTACCTAACAAAATCATACACGTTTTGTACATGCAGGGCCTGATACTGCATTCTAGTAATTTATCTAACAGATATATTCATCCATGTGCAAAATGACATGTTTACATTTATAGTGTGATTCTTTGTCACATTGTTTATAATAGCAAAAGGCTGGAAAAACCTAAATATTCACTAATGGGCTGATTACATAAATAAAACCACATTCACTCAGTGAGATATTATATAGCCATAAAGACAAATGAGAAAGTGCTTTACAGGCAATATGGGACAATCTTCATGATGTATTAAGTGAAAAAGCAAAGGACAGAGTCTATACACTATTTTACTATTTTATTTTTTAAAAGTACATAAGCACATTTGCTTGTCTCTACAGAGACCATTTTCATAGTTATACCCAAAGAAGCAGTAGCTTTGTCTCCAGCAGAAGAACTGAGTGGCTGGGGGGACAAGGGTGGAAGGCAGTTTCTTCGCAATACGTATATCCTTCTGTACTTTTTGGATTTTGAATCATGTGAATGTATTATGCCAAGGCCCTGGAATCCCAGATCATCCTGTTACTCAAATCCTTCTGCTTTTTTTTTTCTTTCCAATTAATGCTCATTAAACACACCTTTCATTTCTTCATGTTCCAGATGCAAGGATGGGGGCCAAAACACCCCACAGCTGACCAAACTCCCGGGTAACGGAGCTCATGATGGTTAAGCATTTATTTCCCACTGTAATACAATCAACACACCTGCTGCAGATCCTCTCCTCACTTCCATCCCTTCATTCATGTAGCTTTCCTCCAGAATACACCTCCACCCTCTTCTCTGATCAAGGTCAGTTTCACTTACTCAAGGCAACCTACCTTACTAGCTGGGGCTACAATGCTGTCTCACACCTCTAAGTCCAGTAACCTTTTTATGCAGCAAAAGTTCCTCTGCGAAAGGCCTGTATAAGGACCTTCTCTTATATTTCTTTTTTCTTTTTTTTTGGAGACAGAGTCTCACTTGGTCACCCAGGCTGGAGTGCAATGGTGTGATCCCAGTTCACTGCAACCTCCGCCTCCTGGGTTCAAGCGATTCTCTTGCCTCAGCTTCCTGAGTGGCTGGGATTACAGGCATGCACCACCATGCCCAGCTAATTTTGTATTTTTAGTAAAGACAGGGTTTCATCACGTTAGCCAGGCTGGTCTCCAACTCCCGACCTCAGGTGATCCACCCACCTCAGCCTCCCAAAGTGCTGGGATTACAGGTGTGAGCCACTGCGTCCGGGCTCTTATATTTCTTTTATATGTTTCACACCCATTGGCACAGTACTAAGCACAAAATATTTGTCTCAAATTTTTGTTGAAATTTTAGCTCTAAAATATTTGGTGATTCATTGTGCTGAACAACTTCCTGCAGGCGTCTGTGTACCTGGGATTCATTTCATCCTTCCTTTCCTTCTCCAATTCAGTCCCCTCCAGTGTCCAAAGACTTCCCTCTTTGGAACAGTTCGCATCTTACCACAGTGAAGAAAATCTTTCTGGAGACCTAAAGCAAAGCCTTTGTCCCAGTCTGGCCACTGAATCCCATAGCCTCCATTTAAGACCATTTTTGGGTGGGCAAAGTAGTGTGAGAAGTAAGGCAGTGTAGGGTTAGCTGCCTGGCTCATACAAAGACATATCACATTGAACTGAGTCCTGAGGATGATCAGGCCAAAGCAAGCGTTTCACAGGGAAGGGGCTAGTAAGGTAAATGACCAAATCAATGAAATACAGATTTCTTGGGTGATTCCTCATTGAAATTCTCCCCACTACCCAAGCAAAAAGAAAACAAAAATCTCATAACTCATTTACAAAACAAGCTATTAGGAAAAGCAATTGACCCTGAGGTGAATAGAAGCTCCTTCTTATAGAACAAAGAGAACTATAATGAGGGTTTCTAAATTTTTCCAAATATTATCTTAATATATTCTTACTATACTTGATATATCTCAAACCAACACCGTCTTTCCCAAATAAGAGTGCATGCTTACCTGTCCATCTCTTAATTCTTCTTTACTATGGAAAGAGCAAGATTTTTCATTCATGACTCAAAATCATTTGTTCATGTGAGCTTTGTCCTTGGGCCCAGAAAGCGTTTTAGTAAGGTCTGAGATCAGAAGCTACGTGGAGAGCTAGAGATCCAGTTGCTCTACCTTTGCCTTCCTTCTTGGCAGTCACTCAGACTAAGAGCAAGAAGACAGTCCTTTGTGCCATCCGAGGGTGTAGGAGTTTTCTGTGAGTACTGAGAGAAGTCCCCTGAGGTCTTCGAAGCCTCAGCCCTGCACAAAGGAAAAAAAAGAAATTGAAAAAGAAAACTGGTTTAACCATTCAGTTATGCCTCTGTTGACAATTTTTTTTTTTTTTTTTTTTTTTTTTTTGAGATGGAGTCTTGCCCTGTTGCCCAGGCTGGAGTGCAGTGGTGCTATCTCGGCTCACTGCAACCTCTGCCTCCCCGGTTCAAGCGATTCTCCTGTCCCAGTCTCCCGAGTAGCTGGAATTTCAGGTGTGCGCCACCATGCCCTGCTAATTTTTGTATTTTTAGTAGAGACGGGGTTTCACTATGTTGGTTAGGCTGGTCTCGAACTCTGACCTCGTGATCTGCCTGCCTCGGCCTTCCAAAGTGCTGAGATTACAGGCATGAGCCAACACACTCGGCCTGTTGACTAAATTTAAGCAGCTGTGAATCTATTCTGAATGAACAAGTTGCCTCAGCCAAATGCTTACCTCTTTGCCATAGGATGGCAAAAAGGGGACCAAGCAGGGGTCTGTGGGCTGGATTCTGTGTCCAAAAGGCAGCAGCACCACTAGAAGGGATGGGGTCTGTTTCTGACAGTGGAGTTACTGGGACCTGGCCAGCTTATCAAAGGGGTGAGGCTAAAGGTGGCACCTTGGTGAGTTGTCTTAGCTGAAGTGCTCAGGCTTTGTTTAGGCCTCACACACAGGTTGGGTCAGGGAATTATAATGCTAGACCTGGTTCCAACGATGGTAGAAATTCAAAATGCAACACGATGTTCTAACCTTTCTCAGTTATCACCAATACTGTACATGTGGCAGCTGGCTAGCCAGTTTGGGCAACTCTAAGTCTTTCATCTGACATTGCTTCCCTCAGGAAAAGGGCTGGATAAGGCTCATACCTCATCATGGGGAATTGGACATCCAGAATGTCTGTCACATCAAAAATTGCATCCTAAGTGGGCAGATGGCCCACATACAACTGACAATCATAGTTCACAGGCTTGGGTGACTAAGGAAGGAGGGTAGCCTCTCTATGAGGTCAGCCCTCCACTGTGGTAATAATGATCAGGATTCCATAAAAACTGGCTGCTGGTGTCAGGATGGTTTGATTATTAACACTGAGAGGAAGAATACCTCCTGGTTCTTGGGCTGGACATGTGGCTCACTGTAATCCTGGGGACAGGGCAGTGCCCCCTTAGTCTTGGCACCTCAGGAACTAAACTGCTCTCACTGCGGCCTCTGGGGCCTCAACATCTGCCTCCCCTTTCCTTTTCCTCCACCATGGCCTTCATGACAGCCTATGACAAAACACACATTGGCCAGCCTTGGCAAAGTGACAGGCGGGTATGGTAATAGCAATCTCAGGAGGGCTCTTCTGTTGCTGTGTAGAAAATGAACCAAGTAGCATAGAATCGTGACTAGCTTTCCACACCTGGCTGGAGCACTCCTGGGGCCTTCAGTAGGGGCAGTTACTATCTGCATCAGAGAAGAAAAGAGCAACAACTCTGTCAAACAAGGAAGTACTCAAAGGCAAATTCCTGATAGTTGGACCTAAGGAAACGGCCTTCCTGTAAAAATGGATCCTTCTCAAATCAAATATTCATTGTGCACCCTCTTTAGGCAAGGAGGGGGTATGATTCTTCAACTGCTTGCTGGAGGTTAGACTCTCTGCATAGGAATTTAAATTAGATCGGCCCTTCGCTGATCCTTTCACCGTGCTTGTCTGTGGGCTGCTTCCCGTCCCCCAGGTTCCCCACGGATAGGGTGTCATTAGGGACCCGCCATAGACGACTCCGTCCCAGGCGGGCCCCCAGGACAAAACTATGGGCCACTTTGAGGGGCACAGAGCCAGACGATCACCGGTTGTGATGCGCAGATAACAGAGATCTCAATTCATCAAGACACCCAGTCAGACGGGCTGTTTGCGGCCTTTGGACAGAACTTTCGCATAGCCTGGAGGCGTAAGAGGAGGAAAGCAATTTAACACCTCAGGGCAGCGAGTCCAGGGCAGAGCCAGGACCAGAACTCAGGACTCCTGTCTCCCAGTCGTGATTCTCTTTCAGTCTTACAACTCTCGGCTTTGTCTCGCCCCATAGTGATCATTTCCACCGGATCACATTCTCCCTTCCTTCTCAGGCCGGCTGCTAGCTCCGCACAGGCACCAACCACTCCCCTTGGCAGGCGTTAACGCGTCTCACCGTTAACAGAGCTTTCCAAACTTGGGGGTCCCGCCGCCTCGGCTAGGCCTCATCTGCTCATGCGCACAGTCTCTTCCGTGCGGTCGCCCCTGGCCCCAAGAACTACATTTCCCAGTAGGCAATGGAAACCCTGCGCAGCAAAAGAAATACGGAGAGCCGGGAGGGTCAATCGTCACCGGAGAGTTGGCGCTTCGCTCGCTGGCTGGCTGGTTAATCAGTGCTCAAAGCTACCTCTGCCTCCTCACTGGAGAACGAACTAGCCCGGGCGGAGCCACAGTTCTAGAGGCTGAGCGCAGTCGCAGCTGTCCTATTTACCCGACCCGACGCCGGCGTGATGTGGCTTCCGCTGGTGCTACTTCTGGCCGTGCTGCTACTGGCCGTCCTCTGCAAAGTTTACTTGGGACTATTCTCTGGCAGCTCCCCGAATCCTTTCTCCGAAGATGTCAAACGGCCACCAGCGCCCCTGGTAACTGACAAGGAGGCCAGGAAGAAGGTTCTCAGACAAGGTAGCAGGAGGGACCCTGGGGTCCGGGGCTGCACTCGAGGCATTCTCACAGGTTTGGGTTCTCATTTTGCCAAGGCAGCCGCTACCAGACCTGGGCCTCAGTTTCCCCATATGTAAAGTTCTGGGAGGGCTTCCTTGCACTTGGAGGAGCCCCGCTTTAGTGTCCGACACTGTCGATAGCCTTCGCCCTAGCTGGCCCCGGGAATAGTAGTCCCAAGGGTGCGGTCATTGTCCTTGGTTTGCAAGGTCTTGGCACCCGCCCTGCCACTTGTAATCCCCGCAGCTCACGGACTGATAAGAGACATTCCTCCACTTGGTTCCAGGACCTTAACTTTTTCACCTACCCTCTCATGAGAGCTCAGGGGTGTGGGGGAGCAGCACAGAAATGTGTCCCAACCTGCATAGGAAATTGCATTTTGCCCGTCCGGTGATTTAACAGGCTCTGCATGGTCCCAACTCATAAGGATTGAACCCTAGTTCTGAAACTCTGGCAGAGGTTCAACAAAGTGCCTCAGGCTCAGAGCCTGCTCTCCACTCTCATCTTTAAAACATATTTTGTGGTTGCTTCTAGGGTTTAAAGAGTTCTGCTGCTTTAAAAAATAATGGATCACCTGTTTGATCTACAGAGTCCCTCTCACTTGTAAATTTTAGCATTCTCCGTGTCATATCTTGCTACACAATCAGAGACAGTACTGTTCTAAGTGGAAGGACTAATCATCTGGACTTCTGAGAACTGAGTTTTAGCTTGGACTCTGTCACTAATTTGCTGCATAACCATTAGCACCTACCTGGGCTGGTCTAAAAATGAGATGACTAGCTTAACTGCTTTTCAAACCGGGTTGTGGTCTGTTAGTGGGCTATGAAATCAATTTAGTGAGTTGCAACTGGCTTTATTTATTTATTTATTGAAACAGAGTCTCGCTTTGTTGCCCAAGCTAGAGTGCAGTGGCGCGATCTCCGCTCACCGCAACTTCCGCCTCCTGGGTTCAAGTGATTATCGTGCCTCAGCCTCCCAAGTAGTGTGCATGCCCAGCTAATTTTTGTATTTTTAGTAGACACAGGGTTTCACCATGTTGTCTAGGCTCTCGAACTCCTGGCCTCAAGCGATCCACCCACCTCGGCCTCCCAAAGTGTTGGGATTACAGGCGTGAGCCATCGCACCCGGCCGCAACTAGTATTTTAGAATGCAGTAGAATAGAAAATATCAGAGTGCATTATACATAGTTCCACTAAGTATTGTATTGTGACACTTGTTTCATATATTTATTTTATATACTTACATGTGAAATTTTTTTTACTATTGATCTCTCTAAAAACATTCAAAAAATAAGCAGTTTGCCAAGTTCTCTTGCATCTTGAAACATCCCAGATCTCAGTTCTTTGCCAGTGATTGTTAAAGAACAGATCTTGTATCGGAAGTACCCATATAGCACCACTTGCTATCCAGTTTTGTCTTCTGAGAAGGTGCTGCCTCCCTTAGCACTGCCTCCAGACTTGCCCTATGGGAGGGGCTGGTGCTGTGATTTCTCAGAGCTGCAGCCTCTGCGCAGTTCTGTCCTGCCCAAGCCTTTCCATCAGGACCTGGAAGAGCCACTATAGGACCCAGCTATTCCAATGTTGCTTGCAGATCCTGCATCTTCCAAAGAAACTGGCTTGTGGGCTGGGCGTGGTGGCTCATGCCTGTAATCCCAGCACTTTGGGAGGCCGAGGTGGGTGGATCACTTGAGGCCAGGAGTTCAAGATCAGCCTGGGCAACACAGCAAGACTTTGGCTCTATAAAACATAAAATAGGCCGGGCGTGGTGGCTCATGCCTGTAATCCCAGCACTTTGGGAGGCCGAGGCAGGCGGATCACGAGGTCAGGAGATGGAGACCATCCTGGCTAACATGGTGAAACCCCATCTCTACTAAAGAATATTTTTAAAAAAAATTAGCCAGGCATGGTGGCGGGCACCTGTAGTCCCAGCTACTCGGGAGGCTGAGGCAGGAGAATGGTGTGAACCCAGGAGGCGGAGCTTGCAGTAAGCGGAGATTGCGCCACTGCACTCCAGCCTGGGTGACAGAGCAAGACTCCGCCTTCAAAAATAAATAAATACAAATGAAAATAAAAATAAATTAGCCAGGCATGGTGGCATGCACCTGTAGTCCCAGCTACTCGGGAACCAGAGGCAGGAGGATTGCTTGAGGGCAGGAGTTCAAGGCTGCAGTGAGCTGTGATCACATCACTGCACTTCATCCTGGGCCAGAGTGTGACTCTGTCTCAAAAAACGAAAAACCAAAATGCCAAATCTGCCTGGCTGGTTCTGAGTATTCTCAGGTAAAATGTTTGAAACCTGTTAGTCAAGAGTTCTGTGCCAAACTGCTCTAGAGTTTTCTTGCCCTGTACAAGCTAGAGAAGTCTTCTTTGGTTTCCCTATCTTTGCTATTTCCCTGCCCCTGCCTGAGAAACCCACCCTTTGGCCCTTCTGCTGTAGCTTTTTCAGCCAACCAAGTGCCGGAGAAGCTGGATGTGGTGGTAATTGGCAGTGGCTTTGGGGGCCTGGCTGCAGCTGCAATTCTAGCTAAAGCTGGCAAGCGAGTCCTGGTGCTGGAACAACATACCAAGGCAGGGGGCTGCTGTCATACCTTTGGAAAGAATGGCCTTGAATTTGACACAGGTAAGGCTTGTGTGGAAAAGGGTTGGGAGCATGGCTATATGTTGAAGAGGCTTGGAGCAGCCCTTGTGGGGTGCTACAGAGCATTTCTGTTGTTTTGGAAGTGCCATCTTCTCTCTGGGCACTTTTTTTGTTTGTTTGTTTCAGACAGAGTCTCACTTCGTCACCCAGGCTGGAGCGCAGTGGTGTGATCCCAGCTTACTGTAACCTCTACCTCCTGAGTTCAAGTGATTCTCGTGCCTCAGTCTCCCGAGTGGCTGGGATTACATTCAGTAATCCCACCAAGTGGGCCACCACACCCTGCTAATTTTTTTGTATTTTAGTAGAGATGGGGTTTCTCCATGTTGGCCAGGCTGGTCTCGAACTCCTGACCTCAAGTGATCCACCTCCCTCTGCCTCCCAAAGTGTTGGGATTACAGGTGTGAGCCACCGTGCCCAGCCTCTGGGCACTTTTCTTATGTGACAGCATAGCTACTGGGAGTCGAACCGGGCAGGGATCTGGTGGTTTCTGCTGTGACACCTCCCTACAGACAGGGTGGGCAGCTCACTCTGGACGTGAACTTGGCCAGGCCAGATAACCTCTTCCACCTCACTTCCTCAGCCACCTTTCCAGGGCTTAATCCCTGTATCCCTTTACTACCTTGTTTTTCCATCTCCCAACAGGAATCCATTACATTGGGCGTATGGAGGAGGGCAGCATTGGCCGTTTTATCTTGGACCAGATCACTGAAGGGCAGCTGGACTGGGCTCCCCTGTCCTCTCCTTTTGACATCATGGTACTGGAAGGGCCCAATGGCCAAAAGGAGTACCCCATGTACAGTGGAGAGAAAGCCTACATTCAGGGCCTCAAGGAGAAGTTTCCACAGGAGGAAGCTATCATTGACAAGTATATAAAGCTGGTTAAGGTAACATGGACATGCTGAGGACTCAGAGTTTGTTCCCAATAAGGCTGACTTTCTTCATTATTAGTGGAGGCACTGTGGGTGGAGAATGCAGTGGGGGAGGCAGGAAGGGAGGAAGAGTCACATCTGTTCTTAGCTCAGCCTCCACCCAAGTCCATCCAGTTCTCCATCTCTCTCTGGAGCCTTGGCTGTACGGCTGCTGCTGTCACCCTGGCCTCCGGGGATGCCTTGCTCTCCTCCCTGGCTAGGCTGGCTTCCGTGACATCAGATCACTATTCCTTTTTACTGCATCCGAGACCAGATTGGGATTTTTGAAAAGGAATTTGAGCAGGAAAATAAAAAGCAAAAAAAGGACTCATCCAAGTGTAGGATGGGAAAAATTCACAGAGTATAGATTTTTAAAAAATATTCAAATTCAGCAAAGTTCAGTCAGTGGTAAGTGTTGCTGGATCCTCGGGCTGGTCCAGGCTATGGGGGTAGCAGTTCTGTCACAGCGGTTCTAGACGTGAGGCCTGCTGTCCTCATTCACTCCCCTAGGTGGTATCCAGTGGAGCCCCTCATGCCATCCTGTTGAAGTTCCTCCCATTGCCTGTGGTTCAGCTCCTCGACAGGTGTGGGCTGCTGACTCGTTTCTCTCCATTCCTTCACGCATCCACCCAGAGCCTGGCTGAGGTCCTGCAGCAGCTGGGGGCCTCCTCTGAGCTCCAGGCAGTGCTCAGCTACATCTTCCCCACTTACGGTGGGTGCTGGCCCTGGGCTCTGGGCAGCTTCTGGAGGAGGAAGGGCTGCCCTCTCATCTCTCAATCTTTCTTCTCGACCCTGCCTGGCTGACTGATATGGAGCTGTGTAAACCCCAGGCCCTCTGGAGCTTGTGGATGAGAAGTCTGGCCCCCTGCTGGACTCCTTGGTCAAAATTCTCTTCATCCATGCTTTGGATGATTTTTCAGTTCAACCAACACTGTCCTGCCTGGTCTGGCAGCATGGCAGTTTGCAGGGAGGATATTCCTACTGGTGCCAAGATCTCTAAGGTACCCCATGTCTGGATGGAAAGGCTCCTCTGGCTGCCTTGGACCCTGAGGAACACGTGGTTCCTCGGATAGACTGGGCTGTGTGTTATCTCACAGAATTCCACGTTCCTTTCTGAATGGTGCTGGTGCCTGCTCTTGCCTGCTCAACACCCTTCCTTCCTTCTGCAGGTGTCACCCCCAGCCACAGTGCCTTTTCCATGCACGCCCTGCTGGTTAACCACTACATGAAAGGAGCCTTTTATCCCCGAGGGGGTTCCAGTGAAATTGCCTTCCACACCATCCCTGTGATTCAGCGGGCTGGGGGCGCTGTCCTTACAAAGGCCACTGTGCAGAGTGTGTTGCTGGACTCAGCTGGGAAAGCCTGTGGTGAGAGCCCTGCCCCACCCTGCCCTTCTGGGTCCCTGGGTTGGTGTGGGCAAGACCTGGGGTCTCCCTGAGACTGGAAGGAGTAGGAGAACTGACCTCCTCATGGGCTCTAAAGGTGAGAATCTGCCCCAGAGCAGGGTCTAGGGATAGTGATTAGTCCAGAAATAAAAAGGAAGCAGGAAAGATAAAGGATTGGCTGGGCATAGTGGTCCACGCCTGTAACCCCAGCACTTTGGGCGGCTGAGATGGGAGGATCACTTGAGCCCAGGAATTTGAGATCAGCCTGGGCAACATGGTTAAACCCTGTCTCTTTAAAAAACAAAACAAAACAAAACGGAAAAATAGGGCTGGGCATGGTGGCTCACGCCTGTAATCCCAGCACTTTGGGAGGCCGAGGCAGGTGGCTCACAAGGTCAGGAGTTCGAGACCAGCCTGGCCAATATGGTGAAACCCTGTCTCTACTAAAAATACAAAAATTAGCTGGACATGGTGGCACGCACCTATACTCCCAGCTACTTGGGAGGCTGAGGCGGAAGAATTGCCTGAACCCAGGAGGTAGAGGTTGCAGTGAGCTGAGATCGTGCCACCGCACTCCAGCCTGGGCGACAGAGCAAGGCGCCATCTCAAAAAAAAAAAAAAAAGAAAAGAAAAGAAAAATAAAGGATTGCATGGTCCTCAAAGAACAGTATTTATTTAATAGATAAAATTATTATTATTTACCCAGTAATCTATGACTGTCTTCTTTTTTTTTTTTTTTTTGAGATGGAGTGTTGCTCTGTTACCCAGGCTGGAGTGCAGTGGTGCGATCTCGGCTCACTGCAAGCCCCGCCTCCTAGGTTCATGCCATTTTCCCACCTCAGCCTCCCGAGTAGCTGAGACTACAGGTGCCCGCCACCACGCCCAGCTAATTTTTTGTATTTTTAATAGAGACGGGGTTTCACCATGTGTTAGTCAGGATGGTCTCGATCTCCTGATCTTGTGATCCGCCCACCTTGGCCTCCCAAAGTGCTGGGATTATAGGCGTGAGCCACTGAGACCAGCCGACTGTCTTCTTGAGTGTAGAGACTGTCTTTTATCTTTGTATCTATAAATCTTAGCGCATATTGGAGGCTCAATAAATGCTGTTCAGTGGCCGATAGAATGAATGAGTAACCTTGGGTTCCACAGGATAGTATGGAGGCCAGAAAGGTTCCCTGCCTCTATCTGTAAAGTGGGGCCCAGAACCTTATTACCCTGGCTCAGGTTGATGCTGTAACCTGCACAGGGACTCAGAATCCCAGTATAAATGAACTCTTGGAATAGAAGGTCTGTGCAAGAAGGACTCTGTTAAACAGAATAGGCCATCTATGACTAATGGGTGCTTCAAGAGGCCAGGGAAGCAGACAAAAAGAGGCCTGGGAAAAACTGGGCTGATGTAAACATGCATTTATCAGAGGAACCTTTCAAGGAGGTGATAAGCGGGGGGCCCAGTGCAAAATGAAAAATCAAGGAGAAAAGGCCATCAGTGATCTGAGAGAATCCATTAGTAGAAGAGACTGATAAGTTACTGGGTGGTAAGAGAGAGGTGGCTGTCAGTTGGGCAAGGTTTTCTCTGATGTCCATGAACAAGTTCTCCTCTCAGCTGAAAGGGGTCCAGGAAGCAAGGTAGGTTTATCAGTTGAGCTAAATACAATCCAGATATATTTGTTTGTTTTTCAAGTGCTAGGTAATAAAAGATAGAGATAAAAGAGGCCGGGCGCAGTGGCTCATGCCTGTAATCCCAGCACTTTGGGTGGCCAAGGCAGGCGGATCACCTGAGGTTGGGAGTTCGAGACCAGCCTGGCCAACATGGTGAAACCCTGTCTTTACTAAAAATACAAAAATTAGCCAGGGCCAGGCGTGGTGGCTCACGCCTGTAATCTCAGCACTTTGGGAGGCCGAGGTGGGTGGATCACAAGGTCAGGAGTTTGAGACCAGCCTGGCCAATATGGTGAAACCCTGTCTTTACTAAAAATACCAAAATTAGCCAGGCACGGTGCTGGGAGCCTGTAATGCTAGCTACTTGGAGGCCAGGGCAGGAGAATCGCTTGAACTTGGGAGACAGAGGTTGCAGTGAGCTGACTGCACCACTGCACTCCAGCCTGGGCAACAGAGCGAGGCTTTGTCTTAAAAAAGAAAAAGCATTCATTTACGTGCCATCTGGAGGTATGTGCTAAGGATGGGGGTAACAGACAGCACAGTGGAACAGGGGAAACCTCCTGGAGGCACAGGTGTTGGAGCTGAGTAATAAAGGGTGAGATGAAGCCAGCAAGCAGATGAGGTTGGAGAATATTCCAGGAAGGGGAAGCAGCATGTGCAAAGGTGTGGAGATATGAAAGAGCTGAGTGTTTTCAGGCATCCAGAAGTATTAGGTTGAACAATAAGAAACTGCCATTTTTGTAGGTAAGAAATGGTTGACTCTCAGCTGTTTGATATTGGTTCTGCCTAATAGTTTAGTGGGAGTTTAGTGAGAGTGACCAGAGATGGATGGAGCTGGACACACAGAAGGGACCACATTGCACAGGCTGCTGTAAGATTTTGGAGGTTCTCTTATCCAGGATGAGGCATCATTGCAGGGTTTTATTTTTATTTTATTCATTCATTCATTCGTTCATTCATTCATTCATTTTTTTAGATACACAGTCTCACTCTATTGCCCAGGCTACAGTGCAGTAGTGTCATCATAGCTCACTGTAGCATTTAACTCCTGGGCTGAACCCATTCCTCTGGCTGAGGAGATAGGACTACAGGTGTGCACAACCCCATACAGCTTAATTTAAATTTTTTTTTTTCTGTAGAGACAGGGTCTCACTTTGTTGCCCAGGCTGGTCTTGAACTCCTGTACACAAGCAATCAGTCCTCTTACCTCAGACTCCCAAAGCACTGGGAGTATAGGCATGAGCCACTGTGCCCAGCCCCGATTGGAGGGTATTAAAGAGTATTTGGAAACAACTCTGGCAGCAGAGAAAAGGGCCTAGATTTCCAGCGGAAGGTCTTTAGCCCTTGAGCTTTGTCTGGGATTTGGCTCAAACACAGAGTACACACAAACATACACACACAGGTGGGTACAGTGCTAGGGAAAGTAAGCCCAAGCAGTTGTAGGATAGTGTGAAAGCACCTGAAGAGATTCACTCACTTTGCATTTTCCCAGGGGCCTGCCCTGCCTGAGTCCCGGTAGCTGGACTCCAAGGTCTGAGAAATGGGCACAGGCAGAGAGAGATCCATGGGAGCTGTGGGCCTTCCTCTTCATCCCGGAGCTCACAGACCCTCAGCCAAGCTCTTGTGCCTGCAGGTGTCAGTGTGAAGAAGGGGCATGAGCTGGTGAACATCTATTGCTCCATCGTGGTCTCCAACGCAGGACTGTTCAACACCTATGAACACCTACTGCCGGGGAATGCCCGCTGCCTGCCAGGTAAAAGGCGGGTCTGCACTGCCCCTCTTGCAGGTTCCCCAATGTGTCCCCTTCTGGAGCCAACTTGCTCCGTCTGGGTCATGCTTCTCCTCTTCTTGGCCGGCCCTCTCATTGTCCTTAAGCAACAAGGTGCCTCACAGGCACCAACCACTCCCCTTGGCAGGTGTGAAGCAGCAGCTGGGGATGGTGCGGCCCGGCTTAGGCATGACCTCTGTTTTCATCTGCCTGCGAGGCACCAAGGAAGACCTGCGTCTGCCGTCTACCAACTACTATGTTTACTATGACACGGACATGGACCAGGCGTAAGGCGTGCGCGCGCACGTGTGTGTGTGTGTGTGTGTGTGTGTGTGTGGCCCGTGCCTCCCTGCTTGACTCAGAGAATGAGCAGAGATTATGGAATGGGAGGAAGCGGGCAATTTCTAATTTGCTCCTGGAAGTTTGTCACGCCAAGGCTGTGGCTCAGCTTCACCCCTGTGGGGAGTCCCTAGGGATGAGCAGTCCTTGCAGTGGTTCTGGGGTTTTGAGGACAAAAACCTGGAGATTGCACCACACACTTGTCACACGCAGGATGGAGCGCTACGTCTCCATGCCCAGGGAAGAGGCTGCAGAACACATCCCTCTTCTCTTCATCGCTTTCCCATCAGCCAAAGATCCGACTTGGGAGGACCGATTCCCAGGTGGGGCTGCAGGTCCCGGGTGAGGGGGTGGAGGGAGGGGCTGGGCAGTAGTAATATCAGCTCTGATCCCTAGGCCGGTCCACCATGATCATGCTCATACCCAGCGCCTACGAGTGGTTTGAGGAGTGGCAGGAGGAGCTGAAGGGAAAGCGGGGCAGTGACTATGAGACCTTCAAAAACTCCTTTGTGGAAGCCTCTATGTCAGTGGTCCTGAAACTGTTCCCACAGCTGGAGGGGAAGGTAGGGGGTAAAGTATTTGGGGGGGTGACGGACCTCACGGTGCCATTTCTGCCCTTTCCTTGAGATAGAGGAATCAGGCCTCAAGACATCTGAGCCCCAGGGAAGGACAGGGCACCCATCCCTGGAGTCAGCGAATGGGAAAGAGCAGAAGAGGGAGGGGAGCCAGGATCTCACGTGCCTGCCCCACCCTTTGGCTGCCCTTTGTGCCCTCAGGTGGAGAGTGTGACTGCAGGATCCCCACTCACCAACCAGTTCTATCTGGCTGCTCCCCGAGGTGCCTGCTACGGGGCTGACCATGACCTGGGCCGCCTGCACCCTCGTGTGATGGCCTCCTTGAGGGCCCAGAGCCCCATCCCCAACCTCTATCTGACAGGTATACTCACCACCCCATGCTGTCAGGACCTGAGACCCTGGGCCCCTGTCGCCCAACGTCCTCTGTTCCTGTCCTCAGGCCCTGCTGTTCCCTGCAGCCTCCCATCCCCTGAGCAGGGCTGCCTGGGCAGGCTGTGGCCCCGATCTGATTGGAGCCAGCTCTGGGTGGCCCTCATGTGGAGGGAAGAGCACCAGGGCCCCACCCTTCCCTGGGCCTGCCTGGGTGCGCACTCAGGGGCCTCTGCTCTTGCCTCCTAGGCCAGGATATCTTCACCTGTGGGCTGCTCGGGGCCCTGCAAGGTGCCCTGCTGTGCAGCAGCGCCATCCTGAAGCGGAATTTGTACTCAGACCTTAAGGATCTTGATTCTAGGATCCGGGCACAGAAGAAAAAGAATTAGTTCCATCAGGGAGGAGTCAGAGGAATTTGCCCAATGGCTGGGGCATCTCCCTTGACTTACCCATAATGTCTTTCTGCATTAGTTCCTTGCACATATAAAGCACTCTAATTTGGTTCTGATGCCTGAAGAGAGGACTAGGTTAAATCACAATTCCGAATCTGGGGCAGGTGAGATCTTTATGCCATTTATAACATGCCATCCCTACTAATAGGATATTGACTTGGATAGCTTGATGTCTCCTGACGAGCGGCTCTCTGCATCCCTCACCCATGCCTCCTAACTCAGTGATCAAAGAGAGAGAACCCCTGGCAGTGTTGTCAGCTCAAGCTGGTGGGTTCAGTTCTGTCTTGAGGCTTCTGCTCTCATTCACACTTAGTGCTGCGCTGCACAGTTCTACACTGTGAAGGGAAAAGGGAGACTAATGAGGCTTAACTCAAAACCTGGGCATGGTTTTGGTTGCCATTCCATAGGTCTGGAGAGCTCTAGATCTCTTTTGTGCTGGGTTCAGTGGCTCTTCAGGGGACAGGAAATGCCTGTGTCCAGCCCGGTGTGGTTCTGGAGCTTTGGGGTAACAGCAGGATCCATTAGTTAGTAGGGTGCATGTCAGATGATCATATGCAATTCATATGGAAGTCCCATGTCTGTCTTCCTTATCATCGGGGTGACATCTGGTTCTCGATGTGCCAGCAGGGACTCAGTACCTGAGCCTCAATCAAGCCTTATCCACCAAATACACAGGGAAGGGTGATGCAGGGAAGGGTGACATCAGGAGTCAGGGCATGGACTGGTAAGATGAATACTTTGCTGGGCTGAAGCAGGCTGCAGGGCATTCCAGGCAAGGGCACAGCAGGGGACAGCGCAGGGAGGTGTGGGGTAATGGAGGGAAGTCACATCAGAAAAGGGAAAGCCACAGAATGTGTGTGAAGCCCAGAAATGGCATTTGCAGTTAATTAGCACATGTGAGGGTTAGACAGGTAGGTGAATGCAAGCTCAAGATTTGGAAAAATGACTTTTCAGTTATGTCTTTGGTATCAGACATACGAAAGATCTCTTTGTATTTCGTGTTAATGTAACATTAATAAATTTATTGATTCCATTGCTTTAACATTTGAAATTTATTTTGGTTTTTTGTTCAAGAAAACAAAACTATTATCGCGATGGCATTTGCAGAAGCTCAGTAAAACACTATATACTGAATAACACCAAAATAAGCTTTAAAAAAATAAAATTAAGTAATTATAAAGTTACAAAAAGTGGGGTCTGCGCCTTCCCGGGCCAGTGTGCTGAGCTCTCCGTGTCGCTGTTGCCACCCGCGCCTGGCCTACTGCGGCACTCCCAGCTGCATGCTCTGCTTGGCCTCGCCATGCCGGTGGACCTCAGCAAGTGGTCGGGGCCCTTGAGCCTGCAAGAAATGGACGAGCAGCCACAGCACCTGCTGCATGTCACCTACGCCCAGGCGGCGGTGGACGAGCTGGGCAAAGTGCTGACGCCCACCCAGGTTAAGAATAGACCCACCAGCATTTCGTGGGATGGTCTTGATTCAGGGAAGCTCTACACCTTGGTCCTGACAGACCCGGATGCTCCCAGCAGGAAGGATCCCAAATACAGAGAATGGCATCATTTCCTGGTGGTCAACATGAAGGGCAATGACATCAGCAGTGGCACAGTCCTCTCCGATTATGTGGGCTCGGGGCCTCCCCAAGGGCACAGGTCTCCACTGCTATGTCTGGCTGGTTTATGAGCAGGACAGGCCACTAAAGTGTGACGAGCCCATCCTCAGCAACCGATCTGGAGACCAGAAGGTGGCGTCCTTCCGTAAAAAGTACGAGCTCGGGGCCCTGGTGGCCGGCACCTGTTACCAGGCTGAGTGGGACGACTATGTGCCCAAACTGTACAAGCAGCTGTCTGGGAAGTAGGGGGTTAGCTTGGGGACCTGAACTGTCCTGGAGGCCCCAAGCCATGTTCCCCAGTTCAGTGTTGCAATGTATAATAGATTTCTCCTCTTCCTGCCCCCTTTGGCACAGGCAAGACCTGACCAGTCAGATGGTGGTTGAGGGTGACTTTTCCTGCTGCCTGGCCTTTATAATTTTACTCACTCACTCTGATTTATGTTTTGATCAAATTTGAACTTCATTTTGGGGGGATATTTTGGTACTGTGATGGGGTCATCAAATTGTTAATCTGAAAATAGCAACCCAGATTAAATGTAAAAAGGAATGTAAAATGTAAAAAAGAAATGTAAAAGAATGTAAAAAAGAAAAAATTGGGGGGAAAATAACCAGGTCTACAGTGATAGAGCAAAGCATCAAAGAATCTTTAAGGGATGTTAAAAAAAAAAAAAAAAAAGATTGGTTGCCTCTGCCTTTGTAATCCTGAGTTCAGAATGGTACACAATGTGTTTTTATGGTGATGTCACTCACCTAGACAACCAGAGGCTGGCATTGAGGCTAACCCCCAACACGGTGCATCTCAGATACCTCAATAGGCATCAATATGTTGCTCTGGTCCCTTTAAAGAGCAATCCTGGAAGAAGCAGTAGGGAGAATGGCTTTGCTGTCATTGGGATATGGCCATCTAGACCGGCAGCAGCGCTCGCTGACAGCTTGGGAGGAAACCTTAGATCTGTGTTTGTTAAATTGATCGTTCTTCATGGAGGTAAGAAAAGCTGGTCTGGAGTTGCTGAACATTGCATTAATTGTGCTGTTTGCTTATAGTTGAATAAAAATAGAAACCTGAATGAAAAAAAAAAGTTACAACAAGTGGCCATCTACCGATCGGGCAAACAAAAAAGAACAGTTTCAACACTCAGTCATTTATTGCACATGGAGTTTGATGAATTAAAGGAATACCAATCAGAGTGTCGGGGGCTGGTGTATCGGCGTTTGAAGTACCATACAGCTCCGGGCTGGGTGCTTTGGCTCACGCCTGTAATCCCAGCACTTCGGGAGGCCAAGGCAAGTAGATTGCTTGAGCTCGGGAGTTCAAGACCAGTCTGAGCAACATGGCAAGACCCTGTCTCTATAGAAAGTCCCCACCCCACCCCCCCAGGAAAATTAGCTGGGCATGGTGGTGTGCCCCTGTAGTCCCAGCTATTCAGGAGGCTGAGGTGGGAGGATCAGTTGAGTCCGGGAGGTGGAGGTTGCAGTGAGCTAAGATTGTGACACTGCATTCCAGCCTGAGCAAGAGAGTGGGACCCCGTCTCAAAACAAAACAAACAAAAAAACCAAACATATAGCTCAGACCCAAACCCTTTACAGAGGAGTTTCTAAATTGGGAGATTTGGCTAAGTACAATGGCTCATGTCTGTAATCCCAGTATTTTGGGAAGCTGAGGTGGGAGGATTGTTTGAACCCAGGAGTTTGAGGCTGCAGTGAGCTGTGATCACACCACTGCACTCCAGCCAGAGTGACAGAGCAAGACCCTCTCTCTAAAAACACAAAACAAAACAAATAAACAAATCGGGAGATTTGGTAAATTCACATCTGACCTGTAGAACTACCTGAGTTGAGAGTCACCCTTGGCTCTGGATGTACCGTTTAATTAAAGCTAAAAATCTCTACCCAGGATTCCTACTGGAGCAAGTCACGCCAAGCCCAACCTTCCTAGCAAGAGTTTTCACAGTGTTTTAGCTCTCAACACACTTGCAGCATTCTGCATCAGGTTACCCTGTACAGTCAAGCACGAGAGAAGACACCAGCATCACCAGCAGGGGAATTCTAGAGGTTTAGAATTCTATCAGCACATGTGTCACTAAAAGCCATTATGGGGGGACTATGTCAGAATATATGTAACTAGCTGTCAGATCTTTCCCATTTGCCTCAGCCTTTCTACATAGACTGGTCTTGGACTTGCCCTGAGTCCAGAAGTGGACTCTTACAGCAATTCTACTCAGGAATCTGTAGCAGGAAAACAAGTTCCTCTATTATTCCATGACTGAAGCGCAGATTTGTCTAATAGAAATCACCCTTCACCGGACGCAGTGGCTCACGCCTGTAATCCTAGCACTTTGGGAGCCCAGGCAGGCGGATCACCTGAAGTCGGGAGTTCAAGACCAGTCCGACCAACGTGGAGAAACCCTGTCTCTACTAAAAATGCAAAATTAGCCGGGTGTGGTGGTGCATGCCTGTAGTCCCAGCTACTCGGGAGGCTGAGGCTGGAGAATCGCTTGAACCAGGGAGGTTGTGGCGAGCTGAGATCGTGCTGTTGCGCTCCAGCCTGGGCAAGAGCGAAACTCCGTCTCAAAAAAAAAAAAAAAAAAATCACTCTTCACCCAAAAGCTGGGCGCAGAAAGGGAAGCCCTTAGCTGACTATAGGAGGTGCCTCTTGTGGCTCCTCGTGCTTCTTACACACCACCCCTAGCTTGAGTGATGCCTCAGCCAGCTCACCCTCATCCACACAATCTCTAGGAAACATGCTTTGAATATTGTCTTTGAAAAGACAACCATGCAGAAAATAAGCTTTCCTTTAGTGTGCAGTATTTTATTCAGTGCAATTCTAAAGGCAAACTTGAATTCAATCGTACTCTTTCTGCAGAAGAAATGAAACTTCTCAGAGGTTCAAAAGCTGAGCTCTGTGGACTCCGTGACAAAGTCTACCCATCCACTGCCAACCCTCTTGGTTTCTGAAACCAACCTTTCTTCCTGCTGTCCTCTTTAAGAGCAAAACCCAACATGTATAAGGTCAGAGCAAGTGGTAGCCAGGAGAAGCTTGGGGACCTCTATCATATCCAGAGGGCATGAAGAAAGAAAACATGTCCTCTGCCAAAGGCGAAATGGAGTTTGTGAAGCAGGAGTAGTGGCTCACGCCTGTAATCTCAGCATTTTGGGAGGCCAAGGCGGCCAATCATCCTGAGGTCAGGAGTTTGAGGCCAGCCTGGCCAACATGGCAAAACCTCGTCTCTACTAAAAATATAAAACGTAGCTGAATGTGGTGGCGAGCGCCTGTAATCACAGCTACACGGGACGCTGAGGCAGGAGAATCGCTTAAACCCAGGGGATGGAGGCTGTAGTGAGCCAAGATCCCACCGTTGCATTCCAGCCTGGGCGACAGAGTGAGATTCCATCTCAAAAAAAAAGCAAAAAAAACTACATACTTATCCACCACCACAGAAACAGCAATTAATTAAAATCACACGAAATAATAATAATAATTTATTATTTTGAGATAAAGTCTTGCTCTTCTCTCAGGCTGGAGTGCAGTGGTGCAATCACAGGTCACTGCAGCCTTGACCTCCTGGGCGCAAACAATCCTCCCACCTCAGCCTCCCAAATACCTGGGACAGCAGGCAAGAGCCACATGCCTAATTTGTGTGTGTGTGTGTGTGTGTGTGTGTGTGTAGAGATGGGGTCTTGCTATGTTTCCCAGGCTGATCTCAAACTCCTGGGCTCAAGCAATCCTCCTACCTGCAGACCCCCCTAAGTGCTGGGATTACAAGTGTGAGCCATCCTGCCTGGCCCCACAAAATGATTTTTAAAGTCAGTTAGAAATCAAACATACATTAGAAAGAAATACACTTGATGGAGAGATGGGAATCCTGACTCTGCTTCACACTGTTCTGTATTATTTTGCATTATTTACATGTAGTTTTTTTTCCCCCAAATTGAAAGAAAAGTTATAATGAAGAGGGGAAACTCCTTAAGGCCAATTATCTGAGAAGCTAGTGGTCCAGCACTAAATTGTGACACTGACCTCTTGAGGTAGTTAACAGAGATGTTTCTCTTTATGTCTTTTTGCCAGTAGCACACCGCCCTAATTACTCCAGCTTTTTGGTGAGTTTTGAAACTGGGAAGTGTGACTTCTTCAGCTTTGTTCTTTTCCAAGTCTGTTTTTGCTTTTCTATGCCTCTTGCATTTCCGTATGTCTTGTGGAATCTGCTTGTCGATTCTGCACCAAGCCAGCTGGAATCTTAATAGAGACTGTGTTTAATAGAGACTGGGTGTAGACCAATTTGGGGATCATAGCCATGTTAACAAAATTCTGTCTTCCAATCCATGAATATAGGCTATCTTTCCATTTCTTTAGGTCTTTAATTTCTTTCAACGTTTTGTAGTTTTCACAATGCAAATTTTGCAATTCTTTTGTTAAATTTATTTCTATGGATTTTTTATACTATTCATAAATGCAATTATTTCTTATTTCATTTTCAGATTGTCCATTGCAAAGGTATAGAAATATAGTTGATTTCTGTATGTTGATCTCAAAGGATGTGGAGAAAATAAACAATGGAAAACAAGGAGATAGTGTTCCAGAAGATAAGTGACCTGACCAGGTATAGCACTAAAGGCCACAAAGAGGCCTGCAAGGCAAACATTTTACATAAAGTTTTTTTTGTTTGTTTGTTTTCTTTTTGAGATGAAGTCTCACTCTGTTGCCTAAGCTGGAGTATAGTGGCGAGATCATGGCTCACTGCAACCTCCACCTCCTGGGTTCAAGTTATTCTCCTGCCTCAGCCTCCCAAGTAGCTGGGGCTACAGGCGCGCGCCCATGCCCGGCTAATTTCTGTATTTTTAGTAGAGATGTGGTTTCACTATTTTGGCCAGGCTGGTCTTGAACTCCTGACCTCGTGATCCTCCCACCTTGGCCTCCCAAAGTGCTGGGATTACAGGTGTGAGCCACCGTGCCCAGCCTGTTTTGTTTTTTTTTTTTTTAGATAGAATCTCACTCTGTTGCCCAGGCTGGAGGGCAGTGGCAGGATCTCAGCTCACTGCAGCCTCTGCCTCCTGGGTTCAAGCAATTCTTGTGTCTCAGCCTCCCGAGTAGCTGGGATTACAGGCATCTGCCACCATGCCCGGCTAATTTTTGTATTTTTAGCAGGGACGGAGTTTCACCATGTTGGCCACGCTGGTCTCGATCTCCTGACCTCAAGTGATCCGCTGCCTCAGCCTCCCAAAGTGCTGGGATTACAGGTATGAGCCACTGTGCCCGGCCAACATATGGGTTTATAACTTGCTTTATTTTTGGTTAACAATCATATGCACATATTACTATAGGAAAGGAGGACCAACAAAATATTCATGGTAATAGCTCTGGATTAAGAATATTTTTCTGGCCAGGTGTGGTGGCTCATATGTGTAATTGCAGCACTTTAGGAAGCTGAGGTGGGAGGATTGCTTGAGCCCAGGAGTTCAAGACCAGCCTGGGCAACATAGTTCAAGACCAGCCTGGGCAATAGCCTGTCTTTACAAAAAGTTTAAAAATTAGCTAGGTGTGGTGGCGTGCACCTGTAGTCCCAGCTACTTGGGAGGCTGAGGTGGGAGGATTACTTGAGCCTGGGAGGTCAAGGCTATGGTGAGCTATGGTTGGTCTCAAAAAAAAAAAGAAAAAAAAAAGAAATATCTTTCTTACTTTGGTTTATCTTTGTTTTACAATTTTTCTACAATGAATGTATTACAATAATAATTTTAGAGCATTATATGCTACATATAGTGTTAAACACTATATTTTACATGAATAATCTAATTCTTAACATTTTAATTTCCATTTCATAATGAAGAAACAGGCTGGGCGTGGTGGCATACACCTGTAATCTCAGCACTTTGGGAGGCCAAGGTGGGCGGATCACTTGAGGTCAGGAGTTTGAGACCAGCCTGGCCAACATGGTGAAACCCTGTCTCTACTAAAAATACAAAAATTAGCTGGGTGTGGCAGCACACACCTGTAGTCCCAGCTACTCGGGAGGCTGAGGCACGAGAATTGCTCAAATCCAGGACACAGAGGTTGCGGTGTGCCAAGATCACACCACTGCACTCCAGCCTGGGCATCAGAGTGAGACCCTGTCTCAACATAATAATAATAATAATAATAATAATAATAATAATAATAATAATAATAAAATAATAATAATAATAATAATAATAATAATAATAATAATAATAATAAAGAAACAAATATTTAAAGTAATTAAGTAGATCGTCCAAGGTCATGTGAATTACTTGTGCAATAAGTATTAAAGAATAACACTTAAGGACTATATTTCTCCCAGCTGTTTGGCAGATTAATAATACTCACTGCTATCAAAGCTTTGGCAAAATAATAGAATTGCTTAATCTTTCTTTCTTTCTTTTCTTTAGAGATTGGTTCTCACTCAGTCACCCAGGCTGGAATGCAGAGGTCATAGCTCACTGTAATCTCCAACTACTGGTCTCAAGCCAGACTAATTTTTAAATTTTTTAAATTGGGACAGGGTCTCAATTTGTTGACCAGGCTGGTCTCAAAACTCCTGGCTTCAAGGGATCCTCTTGTCTTGGCCTCCCAAAGTGCTGGGATTACGGGCATGAGCCACTCTACCAGGGCTACTTAATCTTTCTAAGCATTTGTCTTATCTTAAAAGGCACCTAACCAGTACTTAACAATATTTACTAACAATAGAAAGCTAAAAATAATACGGATGTCCAACAGTAAGAGAACTGTCACAATTATGATCAACTAATAGATTACTTTTTATGAAACCATTAACAATCCTGTTTTGGACAATACTTAGTTAGAAAAATTGTTCCTATACTTACCTTTGAACTCCATGATTACATTTCCAACTAGATTATTTTCACCTGGCTGTCTCATGGTCCACAGTACACAGAAGAGCAATTAACCATAAGCAAATTCATTTTCTATGCCCCACCCCCATCAGACTTGCTTCTCCATTAGTGTTCCTTCCCTCAGGGAAAGGACACCACCACACCATCTTCACCATCACTCCTTTCCCCCCCACCCAGTCCATCTTCAAGGCCTATTAGTATTACCTTCAGATTTATCTTGAGTCCAATTACTTCCCTCCATTCCCACTGTCCCTATACTAGTCTTACTTGGACTATTGCATCAGTCTCTTAACTCTTAAATTCACTCCTCCCTCCCCACTCAAGTTCTTCATGCTACAACCAGAGTAATATTTAAAAATTTGGCTGAGTCCGGTGGCTCATGCCTGTAATCCCAACACTTTGGGAGGCTGAGGTGGGTGGATCACTTGAGGTTAGGATTTTGAGACCAGCCTGGCCAACATGGTGAAACTCTGCCTCTACTAAAATACAAAAATTAGCTGGGCATGGTGGTGGGCACCTGTAATCCCAGCTACTCGGGAGACTGAAACAGGAGAACTGCTTGAACCCGAGAGGCGGAGGTTGCAGTGAGCCAAGAGTGTGCCACTGCACTCCCGCCTGGGCGACAGAATGAGACTCCATCTCAAAAACAAAAATAAAATAAAATAAAAAATAAATTAAAACAATAAAAATTCCCAACCCTTAGCTGGTCTGATGGTATTGGGTTATCAGAACTTATTAACATTAGTATCACTACACTTGGTATTAATATATAACACCCCATTGCTAAATTTGACTGTCTTTAAAAAAATCCCAATTCTGATTCTATCTTTCCCCTACTTAAAACTCTAGCAATATCATTATTGTTAAAATATAAAACCCTGAACATGCCCCACGAGTTCTGCATGATTTGGACTCCTTTCCTCTATTGTCTAGTAATTTGGACACCAGTTCAGGCTTAATAATTTACTGTTCCCTCACCAGACACACATACCCTTGATAAGCCAATACCTTTAAATGTTAGTCAAACATTTATTTAGGGGAGGTAGAAATAATTTTCTTTTCCTTTTTTTTTGAGAGAGTCTTGCTCTGTCGCCTAAGCTGGAGTGCAGTGGTGCAGTCTCAGCTGACCGCAACCTCTGCCTCCCAAGTTCAAGTGATTCTCCTGCCTCAGCCTCCCGAGTAGCTGAGATTACAGGCATGCACCACCATGCCCAGCTAAATTTTCTGTATTTTTAGTAGAGACGGGGTTTCACCATGTAGGTCATGCTGGTCTCGAACTCCTGACCTCAAATGATCCGCCTGCCTTGGCCTCCCAAAGTGCTGGAATTACAGGCTTGAGCCACCATACCCAGCCAGAATTTTTTCTTTTCTTTTATTTTTTCTTTTCTCTTTTCCCCTCCCCTCCCCTCCCCCTCCCCTCTCCTCTCCTTTCTTTCTTTTTTTTTTCCATGTTTTGGGACAGAGTCTCACTTTGTTGCCAAGGCTGGAGTGCAGTAACCTGATCACAGTTCACTACAGCCTCCATCTACGACGCTCAAGCAATTCTCCCATCTCAGTGCTCCTGGGACTGTAGGTGCACACCACGCCCAGCTAATTTTTAGAATTATTTGTAGAGACGGGGTTTCACCATGTTGCCCAGGGTGGTCTTGAACTCGTGGGCTCAAACAATCAGCCAGCCTTGGCCTCCCAACCAAAGTGCTGGGATTACAGGCGTGAGCCACTGCACCTGGCCAGAGTTTTCTTTTAGAAACAAATTGATTTACCAACTCATTTCTTTTAGCCTAAGTGGAGTCAAGGTTCTAAATAGTTTGGCAAAAGATTTCTCACTTCCTGTGATTCTTATTTTCTCTTCAGTAATGAGTGTATGTTTGAGAGGCATTTTCTTACGACAGAGAAACATATTAAGAACATATTAATTGTTTTTTAAATTAAAAAATATCCAGCCTGGGCCACAGAGTGAGACCCTGTCTCTAAATAAATAAATAAATAAATATAAAAATAAAGCACTTGTTCCTGAAAATTATATACCACTATGTGTACTATTCTTTGAAATTCTGAAGAATTCCAATTGACTAGAACTGCATATCATGTAAGCCAAATATTGCACTCAGTAGACTACAGAGGAGTTATTTCCCGTGGCAGCTATAGTTCTTTCTGGCAGGAGTAGGACTAGTTTACATTTCAGAGTTAACTGGCATATGGCTGGACACAGTGGCTCACGCCTGTAATCTCAGCACTTTCGGAGGCCGAGGTGGGTGGATCACTTGAGGTCAGGAGTTTGAGACCAGCCTGGTCAACATGGTGAAACCCCGTCTCTACTAAAAATACAAAAATTAGCCGGGCATGATGGTGGGTGCCTGTAATCTCAGCTACACAGTAGTCTGAGGTAGGAGAATCATCTGAACCCGGGAGGCAGAGGCTGCAATGAGCTGAGATCATGCACTCCAGCCTGGGTAACAGAGGGAGACTCCATCTCAAAACAAAACAAAACCCACAAAGTTAACTGCCTTATTTTCTGTTGTACTTTTTGTGCTTAGTAGATTCATGTTCTAGACAATTCTCAGGTCATTTGTTCTTTAACCTGGCTCTGCTCCAGCCTCTTTCCTGCCTTTCTCCTTGTTCTCTATTATCTGACAATCACAGTCTTTAGACTTACACAAAATACCAGGTCCCCACCTGTCTGCAGGCCATTGTATTAGGTTGGTGCAAAAGTAATTGCTGTTTTTGTCAAATGGCAAAAACGCAATTGCTTTTGCACCAACCTAATACATGCTGTACACTCAGCCAGGAAAGCTCATCCTCCTCTTCCCTTCATCTTCACCTGGGACATAGCTACATCCTTTGGTCCTCAGCTTAAAGGTCCCTTCCTCGAATGATCTCATAGTTTCTATAATTTTCTTTCTGGCAGTTCTTGGAATGTGCATGCACACACACACATTTATGTAGATATTTAATATTTATGTACCCCAAATTGTATGCTCCATGAAGTTAATATCTACCTTAAAAATTTGATATAGGGCCGGGCGCGGTGGCTCATGCCTGTAATCCCAGTACTTTGGGAGGCTGAGGAGGGTGGATCCCCTGAGGTCAGGAGTTCAAGACCAGCCTGACTAACATGGAGAAACCCCATCTCTACTAAAAATACAAAATTAGCTAGGTATGGTGGCACATGCCTGTAGTCCCAGCTACTCGGGAGGCTGAGACAGGAGAATCGCTTGAACCCAGGAGGCAGAGGTTGCACTGAGCCGAGAATGTGCCATTGCACTCCATCAAAAAAAATTTTTTTTATATAGTTGTACATATTTATGGGGTACATGTGGTATTTTTATACAGGTATACAATATGTAATGACCAAATCAGGGTAAGTGGGATATCCATCAACTCAAATATTTATCTATTCTTTGTATTGGGAACATTACAATTCTTTAAAAATATACAATGTTATTGTTAACTATATTTTCCTACTGTATTATTGACTACAGAACTTACTCTTTTTATGTATCTGTATTTTTGTACCCATTAACCAACTTCTCTTCATCTTCCCTCCCCTCTTCCCTTCCCACCCTCTTGTAACCACCTCTACTTCCATGAGATCTACTAGTCTCAGCTACTTGGAAGGCTGAGGTGGGGAATCACTAGAACCCAGGAGATGGAGATTGCAGTGAGCTGAGATCGTGCCACTGCACTCAAGCCTGGGTGATAGAGTAAGACACTGTCTCAAAAAAAAAAAAAAAAAGAGAGATGGGATCTTGCCATGCTGCCCAGTCTGGTCTGGAACTTCTGGGCTCATGTGAGCCCCCTGCCTCAGCCTCCCAAAGTGCCGGGATTACAGGAGTAGATATCTCTTTGACATACTTATTTCCTTTCTTTTGGATACATACCCAGCAGTGGGAATACTGGATCATATGGCAGTTCTATTTTTAGTTTTGAGAAACTCTGTGCTGTTTTCCTTTTTTTTTTAATAGAGACAAGAGTCTTGCTACGTTGCCCAGTCTGATCTCCAACTCCTGGGCTCAAGCCATCTGCCTGCCTCAGCCTCCCAAGGTGCTGGGACTACAGCTGTGAGCCTCCATGCCCTGCCAATACTGTTTTCCATAATGGCTGTACTAATCTACATTCCCACCATCAGGATATTAGCATTCCCTTTTCTTCTCATCCTTGTCACCATTTTGTATTTCTTTTTCTTTTGATAACAGCCATTCTAACTGGGGCTGAGATGATCTCTTATTGTGGTTTGGATTTGCATTTCCCTGATGATTAGTGATAGTGAGCATTTTTTCATATACCACTTCTATGTTGGCCATTTGTATGTCATCTTTTGAGATATGTCTATTCAGCAGGTCTTTTGCCCGTTTTTCTTTTTTCTTTTTCTTTTTTTGAGATGGTTGCCTAGGCTGGAGTGCAGTGATAAGATTTTGGCTCACTCACTGCAACCTCCACCTCCCAGGCTCAAGTAATCCTCCCATCCTCAGCCTTCCGAGTAGCTGGGATTACATGCACAGGCCACCATGACTGGCTAATTTTTTGTATTTTTGGTAGACATGGGGTTTCACCATGTTGCTCCGGCGGGTGCCCATTTAATTATATTTTTTCCTTGAGTTTCTTATATATTCTAGTTATTAATTCCTTGTCAGATGGATAGTTTGCGAATAGTTTCTCCCATTATGTAGGTTGTTTCTTCACTGTTTCCTTTGCTGTGCAGAAGCTTTTTAACTTGATGTAATCTCATATAAGATCTATCATTTCTTAAATCACTGTCTCCAAAGCACCAAGCCTGGCAATCGTTCATAAAATGATTTCAAACATTTAATGTATAAACATAACAGTAACTGTAAACGGTGAGATACAAAACCATTTACCTGATTATCCCAATATGGGGAGAAAATAAATATGCATAGAAAAGAGAAATACACTAATTAAGTCGGGAAAGAGTCCTTTTTTTTTTTTTTTTACAAAACTAAATGGAAACATAATAAACTAATGTAAGCGGTGACCTGTGGAGTAGGAAGACTTTTCTAAAGTCTGTTTACTTTAAAATCCGGTTTTCATTTCTGAAACATTATAATGTATTATCTATTCAAAAAACATCAAATGTTTAGAGGGCAGACAATACACTAAAACATTAATAGTGATTCTCCTGGAAGGGTAGGAGTCAGGTTTTGTTTTCTGCTTCTGTACTTTTACGATCAGAAAAAGGATGCACTTTTTGGAAAAGATGTTTGGTGACCTCGAAGGACACCGTCTCCGTGGAGTCGGGAAGGAGGAGGGCCAGGATGCGAACGCAACGCTTTGCAGGTGATCGGATGGATTTGTTCCCACGTGGGAGAGACCAGAGCACAGCACGTTTGTGTACTGCCAGGAGGGAACCACGAAAAAAGCAGAGCATAGAAACGCAAGCACAGGATGGTGGTGGCCAAGAGGCGCCTGCCCCTAGTGACCTCACTTCCGCGGCCAGTGCGAGAGGCGAGAGAGCTCCAGCTCTGCCAGTAAGTTCTCGGAAGCACGAGGCGGAGGGGACGAAAAACGGAAGGCCAGACTGTTGTGGCTGTGGTGGAGACGAGAAACCAGGAAGAAGAGGCTCGCCTTCCACTCGGCGACCGTAAGCGAAGCAGCGGAAGGCGAGCGCAGACATCAGCAGGTGCCGCCTGAATCCCACCCTTCGTCTTGGCGGCAGCGGGAGACGGAGAGACGCGCGCAGCAGGGGCGGGACTGGAGAGGTCCCCCGCGCGCGGATCTCGCGAGAGCGTTAGAGGGCGGAAGCGCTATCCGAGCAGGATGCGGTTCGTGGTTGCCTTGGTCCTCCTCAGCGTCGCAGCGGCGGGTAAGACCCTCCATCCCGCATCCCACTCTTGCCCCCAGATCCCGCATTCTCACCTGGGCAGGTCACCTCTAGGTTCGCTTCTTCCCTGCTCGACCCACCTCTCCGCTCGCCATCGTCTCCCGCCCCACCCCCCAATCCCCATTCCCCCGCTGCTCCCGATCTCTTCCAGTTCTGAGGAGTTCTTTCTTCCCACCTGCCCTTCTCCGGTGCTAACTCGTTTTTCTATTTCAGGAGCCGCGCCGCTCTTGCACACCGAAAGTGTCAAGCAGGAAGAAGCTCGAGTACGGCCTTCTACAGAAAACGTCTCCACCCACCCCAGCTTGAGCCAACGGCCTGGAGGCTCTACCAAGTCGGATCCGGAGCCGCAGACTCCAAAAGGCAGCCCTAGCAAGTCTGATCCGGAGCCGCAGACTCCAAAAGACAGCCCTAGCAAGTCGAGTGCGGAGGCGCAGACCCCAGAAGACAGCCCCAACAAGTCGGGTGCGGAGGCAAAGACCCAAAAAGACAGCCCCAACAAGTCGGGTGCGGAGGCAAAGACCCAAAAAGACAGCACTAGCAAGTCGGGTTCGGAGGCGCAGACCACAAAAGACAGCACTAGTAAGTCGGATCCGGAGCCGCAGACTCCAAAAGACAGCACTGGCAAATCGGGTGCGGAGGCGCAGACCCCAGAAGACAGCCTCAACAAGTCGGGTGCGGAGGCAAAGACCCAAAAAGACAGCCCTAGCAAGTCAGGTTCGGAGGCGCAGACCACAAAAGATGTCCCTAATAAGTCGGGTGCGGACGGCCAGACCCCAAAAGACGGCTCCAGCAAGTCGGGTGCGGAGGATCAGACCCCAAAAGACGTCCCTAACAAGTCGGGTGCGGAGAAGCAGACTCCAAAAGACGGCTCTAACAAGTCCGGTGCTGAGGAGCAGGGCCCAATAGACGGGCCTAGCAAGTCGGGTGCCGAGGAGCAGACCCCAAAAGACGGCCCTAACAAGGTGGTTCCAGAGCAGCCTTCCCGGAAAGACCATTCCAAGCCCATTTCCAACCCTTCTGATAACAAGGAGCTCCCCAAGGCTGACACAAACCAGCTTGCTGACAAAGGGAAGCTTTCTCCTCATGCTTTCAAAACCGAATCTGGGGAGGAAACTGACCTCATTTCTCCCCCGCAGGAGGAAGTTAAGTCTTCAGAGCCTACTGAGGATGTGGAGCCCAAAGAGGCTGAAGATGATGATACAGGACCCGAGGAGGGCTCACCGCCCAAAGAAGAGAAAGAAAAGATGTCCGGTTCTGCCTCCAGTGAGAACCGTGAAGGGACACTTTCGGATTCCACGGGTAGCGAGAAGGATGACCTTTATCCGAACGGTTCTGGAAATGCCAGCGCGGAGAGCAGCCACTTCTTTGCATATCTGGTGACTGCAGCCATTCTTGTGGCTGTCCTCTATATCGCTCATCACAACAAGCGGAAGGTAAGTCGACAGCGGCCTTCCGGAGGGGAGTGGGGTTTCCAGCACCCTGGAAGCTTGGGTGTGGGTGGGTATCCCGTCACTAGATGCCCGTGAGCACTGGGGACTTTAAAACAAACTTCAGTTTTTTCCTCAGGCCCTATTAGGCCTCTTTACTGTTGTTTTGTGGATCGTGTTTTCATCCTGTCACCTGTTTACTCCGAGTGTCCTCTGCTACTGCATTAGGAGCCAAGTTAGGACATTATTAGGATCTGACCTGACTTGGAATCTCCTCCCATAATTTTGCACTTAGGCCCTTCACAGCCTCAGAGGACCTGAGTACTTGACAGTTAAAACACGTACCTTCCATCCTATTTACGTTCTTGAGACGATATATCGTTTCTTGCTTCCTTTCCCAACATTCTCTCTTCTATCAGCAGTGGCACAAAGAATGGTTTCAATTACTCCGTCTTCGATACCAGCAGCAAAGAGCCCAGGGACTTCTGCAGTTAATAATAATTAGAAGAAAGCCCAGAAATTGCACAGACACGTACACCTGTTACTTTTTCAGCAGGGTTTGGTCTGTTTATTAGCAACCACTCTAATGACAAAATGATTGCATTTCATATTGAGCCCCCAAAATTTAGAAGCTAGTTTCTGTAACCTGCTTAAATTTGGAGAGTGCACTTCTGGCCATAAGGCCTGTGGCTATAAAGAATAGAGGGGAAGACCTTTAGTAAAAATGTGCATTCCTGGCTGGGTGCAGTGGCTCATGCCTCTAATCCCAGCACTTTGGGAGGCCGAGGCAGGAGGATCGCTTGAGCCCAGGAGTTCGAGACCAGCCTGGCCAACATAACAAGACCTCGTCTCTACATATAATAAAAAAATTAGCCAGACATGGTGATGGACGTGTGTGGTCCCAGCTACTCAGGAGGCTGAAGTGGAAGGATGGCTTGACTGTGGGAGGCCGAGGCTTCAGTGAGCCATGATCACGCCATTGCACTCCAGCCTGGGTGACAAAGTGAGACCTTGCCTCAAAGAAAAAAAAAAGTGTATTTCTTATTCTATGTCCAAGTGTCCATTATGCAGGGTAACCTTGGTCATGAAATGAGAGTGACAAAGAGTATAGTTGATGTAGCAGCGTGGGGTGAAAGAGTACATTTGTAGATAGGAAATTCTGATTCTGATTTTTTTTTTTAAGGAATGTCTTATCCTAGATATCTCTAGAAAGGAGTTGATAGATCTTTGACTGTGTACCTTTGAATAAATCAGACAGACTTCCTCCCACACGCTAGAGCTCAGACAGCCTTCTATTTGTTATTTCATATTAAGCAATACAGAGGATTCTGATGTAATTAGGCTCTGTCTTTCTTAAAATGGTTGTAGTTTAAATAGACCTCTGTGAGTGTACTGCTCTTTCTACAGTCAGGGTCATTAACAAATATGCTACCAGGTGACTACCTCTGATTTCAGAGACTGAACTATGTCATTACAGAGCCACCTGTTAATCATTTTCTTTTTCCTTTCCTCAGATCATTGCTTTTGTCCTGGAAGGAAAAAGATCTAAAGTCACCCGGCGGCCAAAGGCCAGTGACTACCAGCGTTTGGACCAGAAGGTAAGGAAGGAGGAGCCAGGTCCACGGGAGGGATAGGAGGGATAGGCAACATCAGATGGACCCAGTAGTGGGCTGGGCTTGCATTTGCCTTGAGGCAGCAGTGGCCGATTCTGGGGGTGCTGTTGCTGTTGCATTCGCCCTTTCTAGACAACAAACTAGAAACATCTAGATACACATATCTATGACGTTAGAGCTAGCAGAGACCTTCGAATACTCTACAGCAGCTACCTCCCTTGACAGATGAGGAAATAGGCCCACGCAGAAACACTGTTTTTTTTTTTTTTTTCGCTAAGTTTCTACTGCAAGTTAGTGGCAAACTCAGGACCTGATGGCAACTCCCGTCTCCGAGTCCTGAGCTTTCTGCATTCTACCAGCGCTCCATAAACTTTAACAGGCATTTGAATCACCTTGGGGAATTTTGATAAAAAGCATTATCTTATTCATTAGATGTGAGGTGCAGCCTATATTTCTACATTCTTTTTTTTTTTTTTTTTTGGAGGCGGAGTTTCACTCTTGTTGCCCAGACTGGAGTACAATGGTGCAATCTCGGCTCACTACAACCTCTGCTTCCTGGGTTCAAGCGATTCTCCTGCCTCAGCCTCCCGAGTAGCTAGGATTTTACAGGCGCCACCACCACGTCCAGCTAATTTTGTATTTTTAGTAGAGATAGGGTTTCTCCATGTTGGTCAGGCTGGTCTTGAACTCCCAACCTCAGGTGATCCGCCTGCCTCAACCTCCCAAAGTGCTGGGATTACAGGCATGAGCCACCGTGCCCGGCCTGTGTCTACATTCTTAGGAAGTTCCCAGGTGAAACCAAATGCCACTGGATCCACACTTTATGTGATAAAGTGCTAGACTGTGCTCCCTGGAAACACGAGCCCGGAAGCACATAGGCCTCCAACTCCCCACATCAGCCTGGCTTAAGCACTGTAGGCTGGAGTTCCTGAGTACAACCAATTCATTCCTCTGTTAGACAGATAAGCCCTCCTTCCACCCCATGGCAGCAGAGCTGAGCAAGGGTCTCTCTAAAGGCAAGCTGTCTAAGCAAGAAGACTGCACTCTCACTGCATTGCTACCAGCATGCACCCTTCCTTTTGCTTTCAGCATAGCAACAGGCAGGACATTGGCAAAGAACCATTGGTGGCCCAACTATGAATTATTCCCAGACTTCCTACAGGGAACACGATTCTCTTGTACAACTCAATATTAGCTACAGAAGGAGCCACTGAGCTCAGAACATCTTTGCTAACTAGTCCAGTAGGCTAGCTTTACAATTTAGCTCTGGACTACTACCTTTTCAGATAATTGACTTTAAGGATTTCCTCCTTTTATGATTTTTGTTTATTTGTTTTTGAGACGGAGTCTCACTCTGTCATCCAGGCTGGAGTGCAGTGGCGCAATCTTGGCTCACTGCAACCTCCACCACCTGGGTTCAAGCAATTCTCCCGCCTCAGCCTCCCGAGTAGCTGGGATTACAGGTGCCCACCACCACACCCAGCTAATTTTTAGATTTTTAATAGAGACGGGGTTTCACCCTTTTGGTCAGGCTGGTCTTGAACTCCTGACCTCAAGCGATCCACCCACCTCAGCCTCCCAGAGTGCTGGGATTACAGGCGTGAGCCACCTTGCCCGGCTTATGATTTAAAAAAAAATACACGTGGCTGGGCATAGTGGTTCATGCCTGTAATCCCAGCAGTTTGGGAGGCCAAGGCAGACAGATCACCTGAGGTCAGGAGTTCGAGATCAGTCTGGCCAACATGGTGAAACCCCATCTGTACTAAAAATACAAAAATTAGCTAAGCATGATAATCCCAGCTACTACTGAGGAGGCCGAGGTGGGAGAATTGCTTGAACTTCAGAGGCAGAGGTTGCAGTGAGCCAAGATCACGCCACTGCACTCTAGCCTGGGTGACAGAGCAAGACTCCGTCTCAAAAAAAAAAAAACCACCAACAAAAAACACATGTAAATAATTCACAACAGTACAGAACAGTATGAAGCAGAAGCCAGGATTCCTCTCTCTCCATCAAGTGTATATCTTTCTAGTGTAAGGTTTCATTTCAAACTTTAAAAATCATTTTGTGTGGTAGGTCAGTATGTCTTAATTCTGAATGTTTTCCCTGCACCTCCTAAAAGATCTTTTTTTCCCCCCAAAGTCCTAACAGAATGGTATATTCCTCTGGGAAAAGATGAACGTCACCAATGGATTGTGCTGCTCTCGTTTCAGCTTTGATTTTTTTGTCCTTGAGAACCTTGTCCTCCCTGCTGATTTGTTTCTAAATCAAAAGAAATGAAGAAAAAAGTACTGTGACCTAAGAGATACCCTCCTCTAGGATTTAGTGGCGGGTCTGGGCTGGCAGAGGTAGGGGGCTGCTTTGGGCTTTGCACCTGCACTTTGGTGACATTGTTCTTCTGTGCTCCCTTTATTTATGCTGGTGGCTTCCATCCATTCCTCCTCTGAGTGTGAGTGGAGGGGCATATGGAAACACGGCTATGACCAAAGGGAGATCCCAGCCTGGACAGGCTGTGCTGCTGACCACCCTCCCTGGGGCCCGGGCGCTGTAGGAAAGTTGGTCCTTGACTGTGGCATTGCACTCTGCACTGTTTCTCTCTGCAGACCTGGGGGAAAACTGCAGGTAGAAGTGCTTTTCTACTAAGGCCTCTTACTTTGGGGGGATGTGCCCTACAAAAGACATAGAAGATGGGGAAATGCCGATGGGCAAAGAGCTACTTTGAATACATAATTCTCTTCAAAGACTTCAGCGGCAAACCAAAACAGCAGGTTAAAAAAAAATGCTTTTTTGGGTGCAAGTCTAACCTGTCTAGCATGAGATCTTCTTGATTTTCTGATTATTTTATGTAGCTTGAGACAAAGTGAATCAACTTCCACTTGGTTGTACCGAGCATAAAACAGAACTTGGGCTTCCTGTCCCATCACAGATTTTTAAAATAAATATGATTTGAAGTAGTGTGATCTTTCACACAATCATACTCAGTAGGAACTTTTTGAAATAGGGCAAGTTCATGTTTCATGCGAGAAAACATGAAGGAGGGTTTTGGTTTTGGTCTGCAGTTTTTCCAAAGGGCTTTTATGAGATACATTTCCCACAAAGTCCATTTTGCCTTTGTTGCCTAAAACAGACAAAATAGACTTAGATTTATTAATAGAAACTATACTCTTTGCCCATTTTTACCTCAGTGTATTTAATGGTCCTTTAATCTGATATAAGATGCCAAGGGTATTTGATAAAAATTCTTCTTCCATGCCATGTCAGGAGTTAACACAAATGAAGAAATTCCATGGGTTCCACTGGGATAAGTGAGGGTAGTGTCTTGGACCACACTATTGTTTGAAGGTTTATCTCTTCTAGTCATGCTCTACCACATTGTAGAGAGCCTAAAGAGAGTTGTTTCTGAGCTGATCTCAGGGAAATAAAAATAACTTGGGAGATGAGGGAAATAAGATGAATTCTGTGCTGTCAAGGCAGTAAGTCTGAAGAAAGGACCATGCTTCTTATATTATCTTCCACCTTGCTTAAAACAGCCCATAGCTTTGAGTTGACATTTTCATTCTTGGCGGGTAGCCTACTTTATGAAGGTAAGGAATGAACTCCTACCCTTCTTGGGTCATTCTCTGTACTGATGCGTCAGTCTTGTAATACCTCGCACCAACCTGAAGAATCTTTTAGGCTCCTCTAGCATCCCCTAAGACTGTGGCTATTTCACTTCTCTCTCCCTGCCTGCCTCCCTTTTCCCTGCCTTTCCCCTCCTCATGTTTTCTGGTTGTGTGCATCTGTACCAGCTCCTTTCCTTCCACCTTCGTATGTACCCAGATTTTTCTGTTCCCATTTGTCCTATTTGTTATTCATCCCACTGCTCAACTTCTCCGGTATGTTGCTTCCCTTAAGTTGCCATTCATTCTCTTCATGACTTTTACTAACTCACTTCGGTTTCTGTCTGTCAACTAAGCTTTTCTAAAGGTTACCAGTTATCAGATCACCAAATCCATGGCTTTTTCTCAAAGCTTAGTCTTGTCCCTGATAGAACTGGACACTATTGACCATCCAGATGGAAATTCCCCTTTCTTGGTGTCTCTGACAAATGGTCCTTTGCCGTATCTTGTTCTGGTGGGGAAGAGGCCCTCAAAGCCAGGCCTCTCTATTCCTTTGACTGTCTCCTCAGCCATTCACCCATTCTTCATCCTCGGAGTGAGTGATTCCCAAGTCTTTGCCTTGGCTTAGTTCCTAAAGAACCCAGTCCTGCTGGTAGTGAATAGTTCAGCTTGGTTGTCACTGAAAGGAATTTCTCTCTTCTGCCCATGGACCTGCCCCTCCCAACTGTCCAAGACAGTCTTCAGTCACCTGAATTCCTAACTGCAGACTTTTGCCGTTTTTCTCTCTCATTACCAAAGTCCTATCCATTTTTTTTTTTGATAAAAGATCCTTAGCTACAGTCTTTCCATTTTCCTTGCTTCTCTTGTTGCACACCCCCAACCCATTTTGCTTCTCTCTTGGATTTTGTTTTTTCAGATCCACATTTATCGCGCTTCCTGTCCAGCTTCTTGGAAAGGAGCTCAATCTTGGAAAGACTGATCTTTCCAAAATATTTTCCCTGGTCTGAAGCTTTGGTCTGAACTTCTCAAGGCTTAGAGAATCCAGTTACAGACCTTTTGGGGTTCAGGATGCTACAGATTGACACCCTCCTGCCTGTCTTTCTCTGCATCCCAACCTGGCCAAGGCCTCTCCTGTGGGGTGCCCATCTGTGCCTTTATTCTGGCTGTGCCGACTTGCCGGCTTCCCATGGTTCTTTGGTTAGGTTTCTCTCCCTTCTCTTCTTTCTCCTGCCTTCCCCAATCTGCCTGTTTCTTCAGGGCCCAGTTCGTTTCCTCGTACACCTTCCTCACTACCCCACCCCACCTGGTCGACTCTTTCCCTTAGCTCCACTAGCTCTTCATCACGCCACTCATTTCAAACTTCAGCAAAACAGGGCAGTCAGGATCTGATGTCTTTCTGGTCTCCCTAAGAAAACTAAGCTCTTGAGGGACAGCCCTTGGCAATGCTTTCCTATCTGCTGAGCATGGTGACCTTCCTTAGGACTTCCAGAGTTCAGTTCCTTCTGGCAGAGAGGTTTTCTTTCTCCATGCCATATGGATGTGACTTAAATGAGGGGTCCCACAGCTTTTCCTGGCTACCACTTGCTATGACCTTATACATGTTGGGGTTTGCTCTTAAAGAGGAGAACAGGAAGAAAGGTTGGTTTCAGAAACCAAAAGGGTCGGCAGTGGACGCGTACATTTTGTCACGGAGTCCACAGAGCTGAGCTTTTGAGTAGACTCTGAGAAGTATCATTGCTTGTGTTGAAAGAATACAACAGGATTTAAGTTTCTCTTTAGAAATTGCACTGAAGAAAGGCTGGGTGCAGTGGCTCACCCCTGTAATCCCAGCACTTTGGGAGGCCGAGGCGGGCAGAACATGAGGTCAAGAGATCGAGACCATCCTGGCCAACATGGTGAAACCCCGTCTGTTATAAAAATACAAAACTTAGCCGGGCATGGTGACGTGCACCTGTAGTCCCAGCCACTAGATAGGCTGAGGCAGGAGAATTGCTTGAATCCGGGAGGCAGAGGTTGCAGTGAGCCGAGATCATGCCACTGCACTCCAACCTGCCAATAGAGCGAGACTCCGTCTCAAAAAAAAAAAAAGAAATAGCACCGAAGAAAATACCGCACATCAAAGGAAAACTTATTTTCTGCATGGTGTCTTTTCAAAGATGAATATTTGGAGCATGTTTCCTAGAGATTGTGTGGATGAGGGTGAGCTGGCTGAGGCATCGCTCAAGCTGGGGGGTGGTGTGTAAGAAGCACGTGCAGCCACAAGAGGCACATCCTATAGTCAGCTAAGGGCTTCCCTTTCTGTGCCCAGCTTTTGGGTGAAGGGTGATTTCTATTAGACAAATCTGTGCTTCAGTCATAGATGTTAATAGAGGAAGCAGTTTTCCTGCTGCAGATTCCTGAATAGAGTTGCTGAAAGAGTCTACTTCTGGACTCAGGGGAAGTTGAAGGCCAGTCTGTGTAGAAAGGTTGAGGCAACGGGGAAAGACCTGACAGCTAGTTACATATGCTCTGACATAGTCCCCCCATGATGGCTTCCAGTGACACTTGTGCTGATAGAATTCTAAACCTCTGGAATTTCCCTGCTGGCGACTTCTATGGCCCTTGATTGTACAGGGTAACCTGATGCCAGATGCTGTGGGCGTGATGAGAACTAGAGCATTGCAGCGTGGAGGAAACTGTGAGGCACCAGACCCTGTGCTTCTGCAGGCCATTTTCTGAAAACCACTGTTAGGAAGGTTGGGTTTGGCATGACTTGCTTGAGCAAGGGTCCTGGGGAGAGATTTTGAGGTTTAATTTAACGGCATATCCAGAGCTAACAAGTGACTCAACTCGGCTAGTTCTGCAAGTCAGATGTAAACTTAGAGTCTCCTTTGTGAAGGGTTTGGGTCTAAGCTGTATAGTATGTCAAGCTGCCAGTAAGCTAGCCCCTCACTCTCTGATAGATATTCCTTTAATTCACCAGACTTCATGTTCGATAGATTAACGGTTGAAATTGTTTCTCTTCTTTTGTGTTTTCCCAGTTAATAGATGGCCACTGTTTCCACAATGTTTTATATTTTCAGTTTTTTGTAACTTAACTATAATTACTTAATTTTATTTTTTTAAAGCTTGTTGTGGTCTAATAAGTATTTTCCAGTGCATAATGTTTTCTGAGCTTCTGTAAATGCCATCCCAATGTAGTTTTGTCTTGTTGAACAGAAACCAAAATAAATTTCAAAATGTTAAAGCAATGGATTTAATACATTTATTTATTTATTTTATTTTATTTTTGAGACAGAGTCTTGCTCTGTCGCCCAGGCTGGAGTGCAGTGGTGCGATCTCGGCTCACTGCAACCTCCGCCTCCCGGGTTCAAGCGATTCTCCTGCCTCAGCCTTCCGAGTAGCTGGGACTACAGGTGCCCGCCACCACGCCCAGCGAATTTTTGTATTTTTAGTGGAGACGGGGTTTCACCATGTTGGCCAGGATGGTCTCAATCTCTTCCTTGTGATCCGCCCACCTTGGCCTCCCAAAGTGCTGGGATTACAGGCATGAGCCACCGCACCCGGCCTGCTTTGTTCATGTAACTAAATATTTGTGAGGCCCTCAGGTTGTGTTCAGGAGGAAGAGACACAGGAACAGGGATGGAGGGCAAGAGGGACAGATGGCTGTAGCTGGGCTGCCTGGGTGAGATGCTGGGGCCTGGCCAGGATAGTGTCGGTGCCCAGAGGTCCTGGGACAGGGGAGAAGGGAGGTCAGGGTCACAGAGAGAAAGGTGGGAAGTAGCAAAGGCAGAGTCTGCCTGTGCACCATGCCCGACCCCCCTGCTCTGCCCCTGGGCCGTCTCTGCCTCATCCCCTCAGCTCCCCAGGTCTGAGAGAGGGGAGGCCGAGCAGGCTGCAGGCCCAGCCACGTGGGGCAGGGGAAAGAGAGGCTGGCATTGGTGGAGCCACTCACTGCACTGCCAATCATATAAAGAAGTCTATCACACAGAATTATGTGCAGTATATAGTACCTTTTTTTTTTTTTTTTTTTTTTTGAGACAGAGTCTCGATCTTGTCTCTCAGGCTGGATTGCAATGGCACAATCTCGGCTCACTGCAACCTCCACTTCCTGGCTTCAAGTGATTCTCTGGCCTCAGCCTCCTGAGTAGCGGAGACTACAGGTGGCCGCCACCATGCCCAGCTAAGTTTTGTATTTTTAGTAGAGAGAAGGGTTCACCATGTTGGCCAGGCTGGTCTCGAACTCCTGATCTCAGGTGATCTGCCCACCTCAGCCTCCCAATGTGTTGGGATTACAGGCGTGAGCCACTGCACCCGGCCTATAGTACTTTTTAATGAAAGAAATGACTGTGTTACTGGTTTATGTATTTGCTATATTTTTATTGTTTTAGACAAAAAAGTTTAAGAAGTAAAAAAAAAAGTTTTTGTTTTTGTTTTCTTTGAGAGGGAGTCTCGCATTGCTGCCCAAACTGGAGTGCAGTGGCACGATCTCAGCTCACTGCCATCTCCTCCTCCCGGGTTCAAGAGATTCTCCTGCCTCAACCTCCCTAGTAGCTGGGATTACGGGCGCCCACCACCATGTCCGGCCAATTTTTATATTTTTAGTACAGTTGGGGTTTCGAGGTCATGGTCTCAAACTCTTGACCTCAAGTGATCTGCCCACCTTGGCCTCCCAAAATGCTGAGATTAGCAGGCATAAGCCACTGCACCCAGCCCCAAAAAAGACTTTAATTGGAAAAAAGCTCATAGAATAAGGATATGAAGAAAATATTTTTGTGCAGCTGTACAATGTATTTGCGTTTTAAGCTAAGTGTTATTACAAGAGTCAAAAAGTGTTTAAGTTGATAAAGTAAAAAAGTTAAACTAAGGTTAATTTATTCTTGAAGAAAGAAGAATATTTCTTTATAAACCTAGTGTTGCCTAAGTGTACAGCGTCACGGTTACTCACCACTCACTGACGCACCCAGAGCAGTTCCCAGTCCCACAAGCTCCATGCCTGGGAAATGCCCTATACAGCTATGCCATCTAATATCTTTTTTTTTCCCCAAGACAGAGTTTTGATCTTGTTGCCCAGGCTGGAGTGCAACGGTGTGATCTCGGCTCACTGCAACCTCTGCCTCCTGGGTTCAAGCAATTCTCCTGCCTCAGCCTCCTGAGTAGCTGGGATTACAGGCGCCCGCCACCACGCCCAGTTAATTTTTGTATTTTTAGTAGAGATGGGGTTTCATCATGTTGGCCAGGCTGGTCGCTAACTCCTGACCTCAGGTGATCCACCCTGCTTGGCCTCCCAAAGTGCTGGGATTACAGGCTTGAGCCACCACACCCGGCCCATCTTTTATCTTTTACACCAGATTTTACTGCACCTTTTCTGTGTTTTGTTTTTGTTTTTTTGAGAAGGAGTCTCACTCTGTCGCCCAGGGTGGAGTGCAGTGGTGCGCTTTTGGCTTTCTGCAACCTCTGCCTCCCGGGTTCAAGTGATTCTTGTGCCTCAGCCTCCTAAGTAGCTGGGATTACAGGCATGTGCCACATGCCTGGCTAATTTTTGTATTTTTAGTAGAGATAGGGTTTCAACATGTTGGCCAGGCTGGTCTCGAACTCCCCACCTGAGGTGATCTGCCTGCCTTGGCCTCCCAAAGTGCTGGGATTACAGGCGTGAGCCACCACGCCCAGCCACCTTTTCTATGTTTAGATACACAAACGCTCACGACTGTGTCACAATCACCTACAGTATTCAGTACAGTAGCATATGCTGTACAGGCTTGTAGCCTAGGAGCAATAGGCTATACCATATAGCCTAGGTGTGTACACCATCTAAGTTTTTCTAACTACACTCTACGATGTTCGCACAATAAAATTGCCCAACGACGCATTTGTGAGAACGTTGTCTCAGTTGCTAAGTGATGCATGACTGTATATGAAATGTCTAGAATAGACAAGTTTGGAGACAGAAAGTAGATTAGTGGTTGCCTAGGGCTGGAGGAGATGGGCAAAATGTGGAGTGATTTTCAAAGGATATGGGGCTTCCTTTGGGGCTGACAAAAACTTCCTAAAATTGACTATGGTGATAGGTGCACAACTCTGAACATACAGCCAATGAATTGTCTACTTTTTTTTCTTTTCTGAGATGAAGTTTTCCTCTGTTGTCCAGGCTGGAGTGCAGTAGTGCCATCTTGGCTCACTGCAACCTCCGCCTCCCTGGTGCAAGCGATTCTCCTGTCTCAGCCTCCTGAGTAGCTGGGATTACAGGCACGCACCATCATGCCTGGCTAAGTTTTGTATTTTTAGTAGAGATGGGGTTTCGCCATGTTGGCCAGGCTGGTCTCGAACTCCTAACCTCAGGTGATCCACCCGCCTCGGCCTCCCAAAGTGCTGGAATTACAAGTGTGAGCCATCGCACCCAGCCTGAATTGTATACATTTTTTGTTTGAGGCAGAGTCTTACTCTGTTGAGAAGGCTGGAATGCAGTGGCACAATTATAACTCACTGCAGTCTTGAGCTCCTGGGCTCAAGCGATCCTCCTGCCTCAGCCTCCTGGGTAGCTGGGACTACAGGCTTGTGTGCCACCATCCCCAGCTAGTTTTTTTTTTTTTTTTTTTTTTAAAGAGATCAGGTCTTGCTATGTTGCCCAGGCTAGTCCTGAACTCCTGGCCTCAAGTCACCTTCCTGCCTCAGCCTCTCAAAGCATTGGGATTATAGGCAAGAGCAGTTCTGCCCAGCTGAACTGTATACTTTAAATGGGTGAAGTGTAACTTTAAATGGCTGAAGTATATCTCCATAAAGCTGTTACAAAAAAATTAATTGTGGTGCTAGATACTATGGAAAGTATCCAAAAGATGCTTCCTCACATCTCGGCAATTACAAGTCAAATGAGTGATAGAAGCATAAGCTGAATGTCATTCCAGGTGGCAAATTCATTTAAATCAACTGTGAAAATGATTACCCCCTTTGCAGTTCAGTCATGGACACTGACTGGCCTATGTACATTTGAGACAGGAAGCTGGGCTCAGGTTTTCCAAGGGTGTCAGGCATGCCTTACATTCCCCTGTGGCAAGTGGCAATCCTTTGCATGTCTGCAAAAGTCTAACACAGGGTTTGGGAGTGAAACAGGTGGTTTGATTCAACAAAAGCACTAAAGAAACACTCAGAAAAGGTCTTGCAACTGCAATTTTATTTTCTTTTGTGAAAATAAACAACTGGGAGTTTAAATTGCTCCAAAAACCATAAAAACAAAAAGAAATACACAAAGAAGAAGCATGTGAGGTGATGGGGAAGGGAACAGGGTCTCTAGAACTTTGGCAGATTGTGCTGGCACGGACCCAGGTGACAGGAGCCAGACCATGGGGCTGGTCCTGCCTGCCACTCTGGGACTGTGAGGGGATGATCGCCACTGGCAAGGACGGGGAGGAACACAGACTTCTTTGCTGAGGAAGTGGCAGGCACCTTGAGTCCCTTTAAATGCGGGGGTTGGGGGCAAACCATTTCAGGGGACCGCTTTCTCCACTGAAAGCTGGGGCTGGCGAGTTCGGGCCCACTGAGGGAGGGGACGCTGGTGGCAGCAAATCAGGCCAAGATGTCTTCTCACATGGTGATGGCCTCACACTGGGCAGAGGACAGAGGACGAAGAAGAACCCATGGTATTGAGCAGACAATGAAAACTTGGGCTGGGTAACAGGAAATGTCACAATGGCAGAGCTGCAGACGGAGTGGGGGAAGCTGGGACAGGCAGCGGGGGCGAGAAGAGACAGGAGACAGAAAGTGCAAGAGAGGTAGAGAGAGAGGCGCCCTCTGCCCGGGTCCATCCACCACAGCACCTACAGGACAAACAGCACGCTACTTTTCAGTTCTCTTTCTTATAAAGATTTTTTTTTTTGTTGTTTTGTTTTGTTTTTTATAAAAGCCTTAAGATCAGCTACTGGTTACATCTACAAACTGTAAAGTGCTGTTGTTACCAGCCACTTTACAGAACAGTCCAGAGTGGTCAAATATTGACCAATAAAGTCTCCTTTTTCTTTTTCTTCTGAATCATTACTACTCAGTGAGTCACGTGACAGCCTGCAGGGGTCAGGGGGCAGCTTAGTGGGCAGACTTGGTGACCAGGGAAAGAGGCTGGGCCTGTAGCACCGGGAGGGCCTGGTGGGCATGGAGCGTGGCGGGGAAGGACGGGGGAGAGGCCAGCAGAGCTGTGGGCATGGACCCAAGGGGGAGGGGCCGGGACAGGAGGGGAGGCTGGCTGCCCATCTGCCCAGAGGAGGAGGCTGCAGCCTTAGCTGACAGGAAGGCAGCAGAGTGGAGAGCCAGCTGGGCCCGGGTTTCTGGTTTGGTGGTGAGGGAGAGGGGCTGGGCTTGCTCCGAATGGGTGGCAGCAGGGGCAGCTGGTGAGGCCAAAGCTGCAGAGGGGGTGGCCGGGGAGTCCAGCATGCTCCCGTGGGAGGAGGCAGGGCTGTCACAGGGCTTCTCGGGGGGCAGGTACTGAACACATGGCTTCTTGCTCTTGGAGGCCAGGGCACCTAGGGGGAAAATACAAGAAAGAGTGAGCAGCTATAGCTCTGTGAGAGGTGGAGGCTGAGGAACAGCCCTGGCGATACACGTGCTTTGGAGACATAGGGATGCTTTTGGCGAGGACCTGACGTTACTTCCAAGGCTTTCAAGACTAGGAAACTGCATTCACAAATAGCCAGTGCACAGAGAAGAGGCAACGCCCAAACTGATGAAGATCCACCCAGCATCAGATTGGAGAGAAGACGGCTCAGTGTCTCACAGGACCGCCCTCCTTTCCTAAAGCTCGTAACTTGTGGGATGAATATCCAGTTTGCTTTGAAATCTTTGGCTTATGGTATTAATACAGTCAGAGAAGGTGCATGTCTGCTGAGCAGCGTGCCAGACAGCGGGTTCTGTAGCACACACGGGTTCCACTCATGTGGGCTCCTATGTATGATGGAAGGAAGGAAGGGAGGAGGGGAGGGAGGAGGGGAGGGAAGGAAATAGGGAGGGAGGGAGGGAGAAATGGGAGGGAGGGAAGGAGAAATGGGGGAGGGAGAAAGGGAGGGAGGGGGAAAGGGAGGGAAGGAGGGGGAAAGGGAGGGAAAAAGGGAGGGAGAAAGGGAGGAAGGGAGGGGGAAAGGGAGGGAAGGAGAATGGGAGGGAAAGAGAAAGGGAGGAAGGGAGAAAGTGAGGGAGGGAGAAAAGGAGGGAGGGGGAAAGGGAGGGAAGGAGAATGGGAGGGAAGGCAAAAGGGAGGGAGGAAGGAAGGAAGGAGAGAGATTGAAAACACTTTACATTGTCGGGCGCGGTGGCTCACGCTTGTAATCCCAGCACTTTGGGAGGCCGAGGTGGGCGGATCACGAGGTCAGGAGATCGAGACCCCAGTGAAACCCCGTCTCTACTAAAAATACAAAAAAATTAGCCGGGCGTGGTGGCGGGCGCCTGTAGTCCCAGCTACTCGGAGAGGCTGAGGCAGGAGAATGGCGTGAACCCAGGAGGCGGAGCTTGCAGTGAGCCGAGATTGCGCCACTGCACTCCAGCCTGGGCGACAGAGCGAGACTCCGTCTCAAAAAAAAAAAAAAAAAAAAAAAAGAAAACACTTCTTTACATCGTGCAAGCAGCGATACACTTGTCCTGGAGTGAGCATGAGATGGGGGCGTGACCTAAATATTAATAATAATCGTCACAGTGTGAGCATCTTTCTGTGCTAGGCATGGTGCTGGTATATAGAGATTTTATACACGGTTTTGACACAAAGTGCCTCCTAAACCCCAGCAAACGATTTTTTCTGGTGTTCAACCAAAGAAACATCCGAGGAAACCCTGGGCTCTCCTGGATCCACTGACAGGTGGGATGTCAGGGGCTCATGTGCTGCCTTCCTAAGGGTATTTCAAAGACAATTTCAACCTCATTCCATTAACCCTCAGGTAGGATGATTCACTTTTCAATGGAATTAAAGTGTCTGGGCTTTGAAGTGACAAAGTCCTGGGATCAAATCCTACCACCACCACTGAAGCAGAGTGCCTGGGAAAATGCCTTCACATCTCAGAGCCTCTTAGGTGGCCATCTCGAGAAAGGGGTAATAACACCCGCCCACGAATACCAAGGCAGAAGCCCTGACCCATCAGGGAGCTAGAGAAAGCATGGGCAGGTGTGGCTGTGACGGAAGGAAAAGCAGAAGAGGCCAGTGCCCCCAGACGCACCCTCTGCCTCCTGGACTTGCTGCTGTGACTGTGTCTGGGACAGCTGCTTTTCTCTCTTCCTCTTCTTTTTCTTACCCTGGAAAATACAGCCAAAGGAAGAGGTAAGCTGGGAGAGAAGAATGCTGGCTTCTCAGGGGCTCCCAGATCGGAGAGAAGACAGGACGTTGCCCTTTACTGCTCTTGATCCCTCATGGAGGGTGTGGAAAGATGATTCAGATCACAGCTGTGGAAGCCCGCGAGGAGGCAGAGGGAGCCCTTCCTCCCCTACAAATGCGTTTCCCCTTCAGGTCGGGTGTCCAGGCCTTCTTGGAAGGCCTCCTCCCTCCACTGCCCTTCAGACTCTGTTTTTCCATTTCTCTCCCTAGAACAGTGCTTCTAGATCTTTTCTGAGGGGTCCCAGGTCCCTTTGAAAGTTTGATGCAACTGTGGGTCCTCTTACCAGGAAAAAAGCAAAGAAGAACACGCATGCAAAAATTGGCTTGGTTTCCAGGAGCTTAGAGACACACCCCCTGAGGCTCACACACTGGTCTTTGAGCCCTGGGTTAGGAGTGACTGGAGACAACTCTTCCCACCACAGCTAACCCTGCGCCCTGTGTTATGAAATCAAGGGCAGAGTCCAGTTCAAAGGGAAATGCATAAACTGAAGTCCGTCCTAAGGACTTGTTGACCTCCTGAGAATTAAAACGCTTTCCTTATTTCTAGAGAAGTATGGGCTTCTCCCTGATCTTAAGAGTCCTCTATAAATGCAGTTGCTGGCCGGGCACGGTGGCTCACGCCTGTAATCCCAGCACTTTGGGAGGCGAGGCGGGCGGATCACGAGGTCAGGAGATCGAGACCATCCTGGCTAACACAGTGAAACCCCGTCTCTACTAAAAATACAAAAAATTAGCTGGGCGTGGTGGCAGGCGCCTGTAGTCCCAGCTACTTGGGAGGCTGAGGCAGGAGAATGGTGTGAACCCGGGAGGCGGAGCACGTAGTGAGCCGAGACTGTGCCACTGCACTCCAGCCTGGGCGACAGAGTGAGACTCTGTCTCACAAAAAATAAAATAAAATAAATAAAAGTAAATGCAGTCGCTCTCCTTCGCCCTTCCTCCTCTTGCAGAGGCTGCTCCTGGGGTCTGAGTGTCCCCTGCCCAGAGTGTGCACTTACATAGTTGTCCCGGGCTGACCAGGTCGGGTAGAGCTGCGAGTGAAGCTGCCGCTCCTTCCGGGCCAGCTCGTAGTACTTGGCCTGTTCTTCTCGAGACAGGTTGTGCCACTGGGGGAGAGAGGGTCAGAGACAACACAGAGCCATCAATGCAGGGACCCTGCCCCCATGGCCTGGAGGAAGAGGGCAGGTCTTACCTTTCTTCCCAGGATCTGGTTAATGGCTGCACTTTCCTTCAGGGTGCACTCAGCCACCACCTTGGCCCTCATCTCCTTCATATACAACATGAAGGCATTAAGAGGCTTCTTCACGTGGGGCTTCTTTTCTTCCTCCTTTTTCACGGTGACTGGTGATTTCCTGGGAGGGCCCGTGGTTGTAGGTTAGCATGTCAGGTGTCACACAACTCATCAATCCCTGCCTGTCACTAAGACACCGCTGATTGTCTCTGGGGAGGGGCGCGGGCTGCCTGGATGCTAATTCAAGTGGCCCCATGGCTGCACTCAGCACCTGAGCACCTTCCTCCCGTAGTTTCCCACCTTTGAACGATCTCCAAGCCAGATTCTTTGAAAATCTATTCTCTAATTTCCTGACAGAGGAACAGAGCATGGTGGGGTTGCTGAGGTGAGCTCTCACTGGAGCTGGCAGGTGCTGGCAGCAGTCGCAGGACACAGTGTGGGGTACTCTGGGCAGAACCAAGTGGGGGGGGGGTCTCCTGGGATCTCCAGGGAGCACTGACTTTGGCTTCCTGCCATCTTTATGGCACACGGGCAAGGTAAGGACCCTGGTGCTCATCTCAGCTCGGCCACCAGCCCACCACGAGTCCTTAAGAAAACACTGTCTCCTTTCTGGGCCTCACCTTTTTATGTATCTTACGGTGGGGTGTTAAAAGCTTTCTCAGGTTCTCTTTCAGCCTCTGAGACCTGACAGTAAAACTTTCCTTAATAAGAGAGAAGATGCACCATGTCCCTGAAAGGACAGGGACCCAGAAGGTCAGAGGGAGTAAGTCCCGAAGGACAGGGAGGGCCTGGCTGGGGAGGCTGTGATGCCTGCTGAGTGACACCAAGAGAGAAGAGTACATGGCATTTGCTGCTCAGAGTGTGGCCACCCCTCTCCACAGCCTGCACCCTCCCACCCGCAATCCAGGCTGCCGCTTACTTACGCGCTCACTGCAGGGCTCAGGCTGGGGGGTGCCGGTTCCTGCTTGACAATGGGGGAGACGATGGCAGGGTGGGGGATCCCTGAGGTGGGCAGGCCAGGGTGGGCGGGAGCCACCATGTGAGGAGAGAACCGACTGGAGACCAGGCTGTGCACCGGATAGAAACAAAAGACAACAGAGGGGTTCAGGCTGGATACCTGCCACCCAGCAGAGGACACGGTGGCTCTCTGCCTTGAGGGCACAGGCATGTCCGTGGGGCAGAGTCTGAGGACTAGAAGGCTATTTGTCGTCTTCTAGAGAACCAGGTTTGGGAGATGCTTAATGCCTCTTCCCTCTCCCCACCAACACCCAGGCTGCCCATCTGGTGCTGGAAGCAGGTGGAATGAAACACAAAAGGGGAGGAGGGTCAGAGGCCCGGGCACACTGTGGAAAAGAAGGGCTTAGGCTGTGGGCGGCTTTCCTCTGTCCTCAGAGGTTCCACTGTCAGGTAGAGCTGGTCCCTAAGACAGAAATCCCCTTTCACCGTCTCCTCTCCTGACATCATTTCAGGAAAAATTGATCTTCTCCCAACCCCTGGCTTCAGTGCGATATACAGACAGTCCGCGACTTAGGATTTTTTGACTTTACAGTGGTGTAAAAACGGTATTAATTCAGTACTCTCCTTGACCTAGATGGGGTTATGTCTGGATAAAACCGTCATATGTTGCAAATATTCTAAGGTCAAAGTTGTGTTTTCAATGTACGATGGGTTTATCAGGACGTGACTCCGTTCTAAGTCGGGAGCATCTGTCCTCAAAATGCTTCTGTGCCAGAGCCCATGGCAGGAGGCAGAGTGCTAGGGCTTTGCAATCCTTCTGTTGGAGAGATGAGGACAGTGATCCTGTGGTCTCCATTCTGACCTGGGGGTGGGGAGCGCGGGGCATGAGAAGGTGCTTGATCAAAGAGAGGTGGGGGGAAGGGTGAGCCCTGTGCCTGCTCATTAACTGGCAAGAAAAAGCTGTTTCGTGGTCAGAAATGGCGTGGTTGCTAAGACAAACATGCGGACAGCCCCAGCCTCGGGACTCACCTGGACATCGAGGCGTTCATGGCAAGGGCAGGGTAAGGGTGCCGGAAGCCACCAGGAGGAAGGGAGTACATGGGCTGGCCTTGCCTGTGAGGGTGAGGAAATCCGGTCAGCACATTGGGAAAGCTCAGGGCAGAGGAGGAGAGGCACTTGGGAAGAGGGGATGAGAAATATGGGAAGGAAGTGGGAAGGTAGAGCTGGGAGCAAGCTGCCCGGGCGGGAGCAGGGAGGCCTAGTCCTGGGCTTGCCTCTGAGGGGGCTCCACTGTGCAGGGCGCACAGGGCACAGAGGCAGAGCTCAGTGCAAGGAGGGAGCAGGGGGAAGAGAGGCTGTAGGTTCCTTACTGTGGGACGAGCCAGCCGAGGGGGTGGGGGATTTGTCCGACAGCTCCGGGAGAGAGTGGGTAATACGGTGACAGCTCGGATGGGTGAGGGGGCCGGGGGATTCCTGCTTCCAAAGAGAGATATGTCAGACTGTTCCCTCGCCCTGCCAGAGCACCCTTAACGAACATCAAATGGGAGCGTTCTGCCCTATGTCCCTGGTGCTCTGGAGCCTAGCAGGTGCTTGTGTCATCGTCCTTGCCCTCTGTCACCTCCCTAGCAGCTCTCACCAGTCAAGGACATATTCAGGGGAGGCAGGACTAATGCACTCCCTCTCTAGCTGCACGGATTCTATATCTGTGAAGAGTACCTTCCAGCTGGCTGTGATACAGAAGCCAGCATCCTGGAAGAGAGGGACAGGACCCACAAGATCAATGATAAGAGTCATTGGTGAACCAAGTCTCTAGAAAGCCCGCCTCATTCATGGAGAAATAAACTTTGGATTCCTCCTCCACATGTGTCTTCCTCATTATCTGTAACTTGTAGTGACTGTTATTTCTCCAAAGAGGGGCTCCAAAAATGCTTTGCCTTCCCCTGGCAACTCTGTGTGAATACTATAAAGACAGTAGTTCCCTGGAATGGACAGGTCTGGTGGGCAAGTTAAAAAAAAAAAAAAAGCCAGCACAGGTTGGGCACGGTGGCACACACCGGTAATCCCGGCACTTAGGTGAGTTGATTGCTTGAGTCCAGGAGTTTGAGACCAGCCTGGGCAACATGGCAAAAACCTATCTCTACTAAAAATACAAAAATTAGCTGGGCGAGGGCATGGTGGCATGCGCCTGTGGCCCCAGCAACTCGGGAGGCTGAGGAAGGAGGACTGCTTGAGCCCGGGAGGTCAAGGCTGCAGTGAGCTGAGATCACACTACTGCACTCCAGCTTGGGCGACACAGCAAGACTGTCTTAAATAAATAAATAAATAAATAAAAGCCAGTTTGGCCTCACTGCTTTACGGTTGCACTTCTATGTCTGTTTAGACTGATGAATCTGTTTAAAAATGTTCAGTTTAGGGTAAAGGTGTCTTGGTGTAGGGAAGCACAGCCCACAGCTGGGCTAGACTTGGGCAGAGCTACCACACACATTGCCTGTGGAGCCAGGCCCTGTGCTTTACTGCATTTAATTCCCTCTGGGCCTTATCATGACCCCATGGTGGAGAAGGTACACGGGAGGCACAGATGAAAAAAAATGACAAGGCTAAAGTTAGCAGACAAGGTCCAAAGACTCCTGAGACAAAGAGCCATGATTTGAACCCAAGTCAGCCTGATTCTGTTATGTTTCCGCAAAAGCGAAGCCCACCCGCCCTGCAGCAGCGCTGCCTGAGTGGCAGACGACTTACCTGTCTTTGGATCGATCTCTGGGGAGAGGTGGGTGGGAGGGGAGCTGGGGGAGAAGTGGTCATTGCTGTAGGTGATGAGGGGAGTCAGCGGATGCATGTGATGCGGGTGCTGAACGACAGGAACTTTATTAGACTGAAAGAGACAAAAAAGACCAGGAATAGTTGCCAAGGAGATAGAGAATACGACCAGCTGTTATTTATGGAATCAAGTAAGTGCCAGGTATTTTCCAGGCAACATCCCATTCAGTCCTCCAAACAGTCCCTAAGAGATGATAGCAGTGGACACAGCAGAGAAGCAGCAGCAGGACTTGAGAAGGGATCACACCCACCCTCCAGCTTCTCCCCCAAGACAACCCTCCATTGCTCCCCTCACGTGCACTGTGTGTGGGAAACACTACAGGCTTCTGAGGAATGATCTGCGCTGTGTCATCTCAAACACTACAGGCTGCTGAGGGATTATCTGCGCTGTGTCATCTCACTGAATCTAAAAAGGTTTTTTTTTGTTTTGTTTTGTTTTGAGATGGAATCTTGCTCTGTCACCCAGGCTGGAGTGCAGTGGCGCAGTCTCGGCTCACTGCAACCTCTGTCTCCCAGTTCATGCAATTCTCCTGTCTCAGCCTCTAGAGTAGCTGGGATTACAGGCATCTGCCACCACGCCTGGCTAATTTTTTTGTATTTTTAGTAGAGACGGGGTTTAACCATGTGGGCCAGGCTGGTCTCAATCTCTGACCTCAGGTGATCCACCCACCTCGGCCTCCCAAAAGTGCTGGGATTACAGGTGTGAACCCCTGCACCCGGCCCTGAAAAGGTTTAACACACATTTTTCAAATAAACTTCATAGAAACAGTCGCTCTCAGGTTCAAGTCTGGGACTGGGAACAGGGCAGGGGGAGAGTTGCCCCCATTAGACCTCATACTACGAAGTCTCATATTCAGGCTTTACAGACTCAACCCCAAAGCACTTGAAACTCTGCCGACCTCATTACCACATTCTGTGTAAAACACCACCAAATGGAAGGAGCACCATTATTTTATAAAGCTATTGAGAAAGAAAAACGCTGGCACGCCACAGACACATCTTCAGAGATGTTAACATGGGAAAAACCCGTGCGTCCTACAATTGGTAAACAGAATTGACTTTTAATTGTTTAAACCTAATCTGACTTATCCATAAGGCTTTTTATTTTAAAAACATCTACACGTCACTGAACCCTGCATTACAAACACAGCACCAGGCATAATGTCTACTCCTTATAACCTAGAAAAGAAGCTGTGATTACCCCCATTCCAGAGATGAGGGAACAGCCCAGAAAGATTACATGACTTAGCCTGGGACACAGTAAGTGGCAGAGCTGGGATTCATATCAGCTGTTTATGGCTCTAATAAACAAGAATGTTTTCTCTTGTACAACCTGCCTCTCCCAGAACCTTCTCAAAATGTAAAACTTATCTGTCACAGAGAAAGGACAGACATTATGTTTTTTGATAATAAGATAAATGAGTTACAAGTGGAGAAGAGATTTCTTTTTAAGAGATTTGTGGCTGGGCGCAGACTCATGCCTGTAATCCCAGCATTTTGGGAGGCCAAGGCAGGCGAAACATCTGAGGTCAGGAGTTTGAGACCAGCCTGCCCGACATGGTGAAACCCTGTCTCTACTAAAAATATAAAAATTAGCCGGGCATGGTGGCGTGTGCCTATAGTCCCAGCTACCCAGGAGGCTGAGGCAGGATAATTGCTGGAACCCAGGAGGCAGAGGCTGCAGTGAGCCGAGATCATGCCACTGCACTTCAGCCTGGGTGACAGAGCAAGACTCCATTTCAAAAAAAAAAAAAGAGATTTGTAAAAAAGATGATTTGGAGGTGACCCAAGGGCTACAACTCCAAATGGCTATATTCCTGTTTGAATTTTTCATTTCATAGATTCCATGAGCCCTTTCTTTCCTTTCATGTGGTGCCTATTTGGTACTCATAATGCAAACTCCAATCCATAGATTTCCTGGGTATCCTTGAGCTCACCACAGCCTTGTTCCTTTTCAGTGTGCCAAGCAGAGAAGAGGCGGAGAATTAAACCGTTTATAACCATGACCACCAGGTGGCGCGAGCACGCAGCTGGGCCCTGCTGGTGGCTGGTGGGCTCACTGGATGTTGCATAATGAATTTAAAAATTACTGTCTTCTTACTGTTTTCACCTGTCCAATTACTCGTTTTTGAAGATATCTCCATATACATGAACATACAACACAAAAGTATTAAAAATTATTGTAAGATCAGATTTCGAGGAAGCCAATGCATCTTAACGATAGAGTTTCTGGAAACAGCTTTGTCTAAAGGGTGACTTTTAGTATTATAAATGCAATAGAATTATTACCAGAGTGAAAATAAATAATCACAATTAAAAAATACATAAACTCTGTAATTTAAAAAAAGGCTAAATAGAAGCACACCAAAAATGTAAACAAGTTATGTCTGAGTGCTGAAACTATAGGTAATTTTGTTTTTATTGTCTCTCTTTCCATATTTTCCGACTTTACTTTCACTGTGATCTACTGCTTAAAAAAATATACTATGAATAACACAAACTTTCTAAGAAAGAAATACAAACTATATCATAATTGTATCACAAAGCATTTAGACAACATAACTGCACCATCCTAACCCTGTCGCTATGGTCATTTTGGCATATCTCCTTTCATTAAGACTTTCTGGGCATCTGTGTGTGTGTGTGTGTGTGTGTGTGTGTGTGTGTGTGTGTGTGTGTGTGTGTGTGTGTGTGTGTGTGTGTGTGTGTGTGTGTGTGTGTGTGTTTGAGACAGGGTCTCGCTCTGTTGCCCAGGCTGGAGTGCAGTGGTGCAATCTCGGTTCACTGCAGCCTCTGTCTCCCAGGGTCAAGCAATCCTCCCACCTCAGCCTCCCAAGTAGCTGGGACTACAGGTGCGCACTGCCACGCCTCGCTAATGTATTGTAGAGATGCGGTTTCGCCATGTTGCCCAGGCTGTTCTCAAACTCCTGGGCTCAAGCAATCCACCCACCTTGGTCTCCTAAAATGCTGGGATTACAGGTGTGAGCCACTGTGCCGGGCTCAGTGGCTCAAAATAAAATTTTATTTTATTTTGAGACAGAGTCTTGCTCTGTCACCCAGGCTGGAGTGCAAGTGGTGTGATCTCGGTTCACTGCAACCTCTGCCTCCTGGGTTCAAGCGATTCTCCCGCCTCAGCCTCCCAAGTAGCTGGGATTACAGGCGCCCACCACCGTGCCCGGCTAATTTTTTTGTATTTTTAGTAGAGATGGGGTTTCACCATGTTGGCCAGGCTGGTTTCGAATTCCTGACATCAGGCGATCCCCCTGCCTCGGCCTCCCAAAGTGCTGGGATTACAGGTGTGAGCCACCACGCCCAGCCTCTGCACCAGTTTTAAATTTACATTTATCTACATCATTTATAGCTGTCTTAAAAACTGGTGATAGTATTAGGAAATCCTGATTGCTCATGTGCTGTATTTGGCCTGGGGAGAAACCAGCAAACAGGACTCAATGGGTAACAGAATTAAGTATTAGGTTGGTGCAAAAGTAATTGTGGTTTTGGCTATACTTTTAATGGCAAAACCACAATTACTTTTGCACCAACCTAATACAAAGTAGGGAAATTTTTATTTGAAGATCTATGTATAGTTGTCGAAATGCTGTGTGAGTTCTTACTGTTTCCCACTAGGTGGCATCATTGTCCAGAAAATGAACCGGGAGGGAAAGCGGGAAGTAGATGTGGCCTCCTAGAAGGAAGGTTCTCCTTGCAGGCTTCTGTCCCAATAAAAGTTCCTGCTCATTGCTCTCCTCAGCTGCCCCCAGGGGCAGGATGTTCACAGCATATACCCAAACTGAGGACTAGGAATGTAGGGAACCACCGCACACCCCTCTGTGGATAACCCCAACAGAGACAAAACACACAAGCGTGGTGGGCGCGGGTGTGCATGGCCAGGCAGCTGAATCCAGATGCATCCAAAGAGCCCCTCAGAGCCACCTCAGACCTAAATCCTTCAGGCAAGCGCTGCAGGCCAGCTCCTACTAGCTCAGATGTTTCCCGTCTACTTCAGTCTGTTTCTAGAGTTGGTACAAGCCAAAGGTCTTTAAACTCTGGTCTCCCTAGGAAGCCATGTGTCCTTTCTCACATGCTTTTTTTTTTTTTTTTTTGAGACGGAGTCTCACTCTGTCACCAGGCTGGAGTGCAGTGGTGCAATCTCGGCTCACTGCAACCTCCGCCTCCCAGGTTCAAGCAATTCTCCTGCCTCAGCCTCCCGAGTAGCTGGGACTACAGGCGCCTGCCACCATGCCCAGCTAATTTTTGTATTTTTAGTAGAGATGGGGTTTCACCATGTTGGCCACGAGGGTCTCCATCTCTCAACCTCGTGATCTGCCCACCTCAACCTCCCAAAGTGCTGGGATTACAGGCGTGAGCCACTGCGCCCAGCCTACACTTTTTTTTTTTTTTTTTTTGAGATGGAGTCTCACTCTGTCGCCCAGGCTGGAGTGCAGTGGTGTGATCTCGGTAAAAACACAAAAATCAGCCAGGCGTGGTGGCACACGCCTATAATCCCAGCTACTCGGGAGGCTGAGGCAGGAGAATCACTTGAACCTGGGAGGCAGAGGTTGCAGTGAGCCGAGATCGCGCCACTGCACTCCAGCCTGGGCAACAGAGCGAGAGTCTGTCTCAAACAAAAATAAAATAAAATAAACAATATTAGATAGATAAATAAGTCTATTAAAATATTTTAATGCAATGTTAAAATGCTAAGAAGAAAAACTAAGAGAAAGTAGAAAAGAAATATAGAGGGGGTGAGCAGGTTAAACAGGATGTTTCCCAGGATGACCAGGGAAGGTGTCAATGAGAAAATGACTTTTTTTTGGAGACAGAGTCTCACTGTGTCCCCTAGGCTGGAGTGCAGCGGTGTGATCTCAGCTCACTGCAACTTCTACCTCCTGGGCTCATGGGATCTTCCCACCATGCCGGGCTAATTTTTTTTTTTTTTTTTTGAGACGGAGTCTTGCTCTGTCGCCCAGGCTGGAGTGCAGTGGCGCTATCTCGGCTCACTGCAAGCTCCGCCTCCCGGGTTCACGCCATTCTCCTATTCTCCTGCCTCAGCCTCTCCGAGTAGCTGGGACTACAGGCGCCCGCAACCACACCCGGCTAATTTTTTTTTGTATTTTTAGTAGAGACGGGGTTTCACCGTGGTCTCGATCTCCTGACCTCGTGATCCGCCCGCCTCGGCCTCCCAAAGTGCTGGGATTACAGGCTTGAGCCACCGCGCCCGGCCAATTTTTGTATTTTTTGTAGAGATGGGGGTTTGCCATGTTACCCAGGCTGGTCTTGAGCTCCTGGACTAATCAATCTGCCTCTCTGGGCCCCACAAAATGCTGGGATTACAGGTGTGAGGCACTGCGCCTGGCCTGAGAGCATGACTTTCACATTTTGAAAGAAGCGGGGAGCTGGACACGTTGATTGTGGGGAAGGACATTTTGGCCGCAGAAACACTAGTGTAGTATGCCCGGCATAGCACGTGTGAGGACCCACAGCAGGCCAGTGGGCTGCAGCAGAGAGGAGAATGAGGGTCTGTACGGATGTGTCAACAAATACTTTCTGAGCTCCTGAAAGTGGTGTGCTGCAGGCTACGAAAAATGTGAAGGTAAGTCAAGAGTCTCTGCAGGGCAATAGGAGAGAGAAAAGGCTCTGGGAACTGGAATGTGCTTTCAGGTCCTTCTGAGCAATGGTATGTTTCTGAGGTCTTTGCAAGTAGGACAGGATTTGTCATTCTTGGGATAAGCCTTTCCTTACCCAAACTCTTCTTTTCCCACTGTTTGCTGGCATTAAGGGTGGCAAAAGACAGCCCTAAGGTTACCTTTATTTTTGTTCCTTTGGCATTTGCCTTTTTTTCTCTTCTGCATGGATGCTTGAAGGAAAACATTTCTAAACTCTTGCAATTTGAACTGTTTTTAGGATATGTCTAGGTGAATGTCAATTTTCATTGAGTTTTATAGAATTCAAAGGAGCTCTTTCAATCCATAAATTCAAGTTTTTGTTTTTAGAGCCCACTTTAACTTTCTTAATTGCCTCTTTTCATTCAGTTTGCTCTCTTCTTTAGAAACACTATTTGTAGAATGGTTTTTAATTTTTTTTCTCTGTATCTATCAGCGACTTTCTCATCACAGTTACAAATGGCACAAATGTGACTTGCCACAATGTCAACTCCAGTCTATACAGAGATGAATGAGCTGGGAGACATGAGTAAGAATTTCAAAGACGCTGAAGCTCAACAGCAGAAATGAATGGAAGGAATGATGCAGGTGGAAAACCATCACTGCCTACTAAAACTAGTGGGTGAAAAATTGATGAGAAATAGGGCATTGGCATAGCCTTGGCGCCTCTCCCTACAAAACACTTGTTAATTACAAAGGGAAAAATTGTTACCCTAGGGTGGAAATGTTTGTCAGATACCACCTAATCCAAACAGTTGACGCTAACATCACTAATACTGGGACAAAGGCAGACTGTAGGGCTGCCTCCTGAAATGAGGTACCGAGGATGCAACTTTAGTGCAGTGACATTCTGGCCAAAAATGCACGATCTGAATCTAACCATGACGAAACATCAGACAAACCCAAACTAAGGGACATTCTACAAAACAGCTGGCCTGTACTTCTCAAAAAATGTGAAGGTCAAGAAAGACAAAGACAGGCTAAGGACCTCTGCTGGAATCGAGGGAACTAAAAAGACATGATGGCTACATGTAATCCATGATGCCGGGTGGAACCCAGGACCAGGAGAAACACATGGCTATCATGGACATTATTGGGACACGGGCCAAAAGTTCAATCTATATTGTGAGTTAGATAATAATATGAAAAGTTAATGTTACTGGCTGGGTATGATGGCTCAAGCCTATAATCCCAGCACTTTGGGAGGCTGAGGCAGGTGGATCATTTGAGGTCAGGAGTTTGAGACCAGCCTGGCCAACATGGTGAAACCCCGTCTCAACTAAAAATACAAAAATTAGCTGGGTGTGGTGGCGGGCGCCTGTAATCCCAGCTACTCAGGAGGCTGAGGTAGGAGAATCACTTGAACCCAGGAGGTGGAGGCTGCAGTGAGCCGAGATCGTGCCGCTGCACTCCAGCCCGGGCGACAAAACGAGAGTCTGTCTCAAAAAAAAAAAAAAAAAAAAAAGTAAATGTTACTTTCTTCATTTTGAGGACTGCACTGTGATTATTTAACAGAATGCCTTTGTTCTTAGGTAATATAGCTAAAATATTTAAGGGTAAAGGGTCACAATGTTTCCAAGTTACTCTCAAACTTTTCAGAAAAGAAAAAAACAGAGAGAGAGAGAGAGAAAGAGAGACAGAGAGAGAAGCACAAAGCCCAGGTGAAAAATGTGTGAATCTGGATAAAGGTTGTATGGGAGTTCCTTGTATTATTCTTGAAACTTTTCTGGAAGTTAAAATAATACCCAAAAGTGGCTGGGCGCGGTGGGTCATGCCTGTAATCCCAGCACTTTGGGAGGCTGAGGCGGGCAGATCACCTGAGGTCGCGAGTTCAAGACCAGCCTGACCAACATGGAGAAACCCTGTCTCTACTAAAAATACAAAATTAGCCAGGCGTGGTGGCACATGCCTGTAATCCCAGCTACTAGGGAGGCTGAGGCAGGAGAATTGCTTGAACCTGGGAGGCGGAGGTTGCAGTGAGCCAAGATCGCGTCATTGCACTCCAGCCTGGGTGACAAGAGTGAAACTCCGTCTCAAAAAAAAAAAAAAAAAAAACCCAAAAGTTAATACTGTGTATTAAGAATTACAATCAGTATTGAGGATACTACAGAGCACCAACAGGATATGCTATGGGTTTTGGAGTTTTCTGCATCTATGCAGATATACTGGTAAGAAGATATGTATAATTTTATTTAAAAAAATTTTTTTTTTCCAGACAGGGTCTCAGTCACCCAGGCTGGAGTGCAGTGGCCTGATCAAGGCTCACTGCAGCTTCAACCTCCTGGGCTCAAGCAATCCTCCTACCTCAGCCTCCCGAGTAGCTGGGACTGCAGGTATGTGCCACCATGCCTGGCTAATTTTTTTTTATTTTTAGTAAAGATGAGGTCGCACTGTGTTGCCCAGGCTGGTCTCGAACTCCTGAGCTCAAGTGATCCTCCCACCTCAGCTTCCCAAAGTGCTGGGATTACAGGTGTGAGTCACTGTGCCTGGCTATATGTACAGTTGTAAAAGGGAAATTCCAAGGAATATTTTTGAGAATTGGCATGTTAAGCAGCATCAGGTTTCTCAGCTCAACGCTGGGGCAGAGCTATTGATGCTCTTTCGGAGAGCATCCAGCCACTGGCTCAGCAATCAATAATTTGACATGAAACTCTCCAGTCTGCTTCTGAGAGTGACCCAATTTGCAACGCTAAAACTGGGTGTTTACCATTATTAGTGCAGACAATGTCCCTATGCCAGTGGTTCTCAAAGCTCAGTCCCCAGACCAGCAGCATAAGCATCACCTGCAAACTTGTTAGAATGGAAATTCTCAGGCTCAACCTACCGCGACCCACTGAATCAAACTCTGGGAGTGGAGTCCAGTGATTTGTATTTTACTAAATCCTCTAGATGACTCTGGTGCCTGCTAGGTTTGAGAACCACTGTTTTAGAAGTGGTTCTCATGAGGGCTGCAAAGTTGAAATCACCCAGAGAGCTTTTAAAATTCCCAATGCTCGGCTGGGCACGGTGGCTCACGCCTGTAATCCCGGCACTTTGGGAGGCCGAGGCGGGCGGATCACGAGGTCAGGAGACCAAGACCATCCTGGCTAACATGGTGAAACCCCGTCTCTACTAAAAATACAAAAAAATAGCTGGGCGTGGTGGTGGGCACCTGTAGTCCCAGCTACTCAGGAGGCTGAGGCAGGAGAATGGCGTGAACCCGGGAGGCGGAGCTTGCAGTGAGCCGAGATTGTGCCACTGCACTCCAGCCTGGGCAACACAGCGAGACTCTGTCTTAAAAAAAAAAAAATTCCCAATGCTCAGGCCACACCTAAATCCCATCTGAAACTCTAGGGGTGGGGTTCAGCCATCTTTGTCTTAACAAGTTCCCCAGATGACTCTGATGCCTGCTCAAGAGACCCACCAACGGGGTGATAAGGAACATGCTGCCAGTGTCTAAACAGTTTTGGTAGGGTCCTTCTAATACTGAGAAGATGACAACCAAGAGAAATTCTAATTTTGATCCTGCTGAAGATGCTAAACTCTGACAGGAAGTACTTGGACACGAGACTGTTAACACTTGCAATAATTTATTTCTGTTTAGAGTATGTTCTACATTCTGGAATCTCAAATGCTAATCAAGATCAATAGGTCAGGATGTAGCCATGTGTTTGCTTTTATTATTTATTTATAATTCTCTTTCCTTCCCTTGCCCCATCAGTATTAGACTTGCCCCTATGTATTAGTCTGTTCTTGCATTGATATAAAGAAATACCTGAGACTGGGTAATTTATAAAGAAAAGAGGTTTAATTGGCTCACAGTTACGCAGTTTGTACAGGAAGCATGATGCTGGCACCTGCTCGGCTCCTGGGGAGGCCTCGGGAAACTTTTAATCATGGAGGAAGGTGAAGGGGAGCAGGGGCATCTTACATGGTGGAGGAGGAACAAGAGAGAAAGAGCGGGGAAGGTGCTGCACACTTTTAAGTGACCAGATCTTACAAACACTTGCTCGCCATCACAAGAATGGCACCAGGAGATGGTGCTAAACCATTCATGAAGGACCACTCCCGTGATGCAGTCACCTCCCACCAGGCCTTACCTCCAACATCGGGGATTACAGTTAGACACGAGATTTGGGTGGGGACACAGATCCACACCGTATCACCTTATGACTTGCTCTGACCAATGGAATATTAGCAGACATGAAATGAAGTGAGAGGAAGCTTTCAATATGCTTCCTTTCTTTTGTATCTGCCACATGCCATGAGAAGAACATGCCCCGGATAGCCACTGGTCCTGGGATAACAGCCATGTGGAGAAGACCTGAACCTCCCCCTTAACAAGCTAAAAGAGCCACTCCAAGTGACCCACAGGTCCATCAGTGGAAAAAGAAATGTTTGCTAATGTAAGCCACTGAATTGTTTGTTACACAGCATTATCAAAGAAATAGTTGACTTGGGCTAGGTGTGGTGGCTCATGCCTGTATTCCCAGCACTTTGGGAGGCCAAGGCAGCCAGATTGGGTGAGCCCAGGAGTTTGAGACCAGCCTGGCGAACATGCCGAAACCCCATCTCTATAAGAAATACAAAAAATTAGCTGGGCATGATGGTGCACGCCTGTGGTTCCAGCTACTTGGGAGGCTGAGGTGGGAGGATCACTTGAGCCCAGGAGGTGGAGGTTGAAGTGAGCCAAGATTGTGCCACTGCACTCCAGCCTGGGTGACACAGTGAGACTCTGTCTCGGGAGGAAAAAAAATTGGGCCAGGCGTGGTGGCTCGTGCCTGTAATCCCAGCACTTTGGGAGGCTGAGGCGGGCGGATCCCCCTGAGGCCAGGAGTGCGAGACCAGCCTGGCCAACATGGTGAAACCCCGTCTCTATCAAAAATATGAAAAAATTAGCTGGCCTTGGTGGTGAACACCTGTAATCCCAGGTATTCGGGAGGCTGAGGCAGGAGAATCTCTTGAACCCTGGAGGTGGAGGTTGCAGTGAGCTGAGTTTGCGCCACTGCACTCCAGCCTGGGCAAGAGTGAGACTGTCTCATAACAAACAAACAACTGGAAACCATCTATGTCTGTCTATTTTTAAAATGTTTAAATAAAAGGCAACCAGGAAGAGAGAGGTGGCAAAGTTTCAAAGCTGGCAGATATTTCTGCCTTTGCACTAACCTCATCTAGATTTTTCTCCACACTTTCCTCTATCCCTCAACTCCTTACTCTCTAGGTCCCTTTTCTGATTCTGGATGCTCAGCCTAACAGCTAAAATTTGCATTAAAAAACCCCTGAATATCTGACCATTTTCCAAAAAGCTGGATTAAGTCACTCTAAAGTTTTGGAGAACTGCAACCATTTCCAAATTATCTGGATTATTTGTCTCGTGGTCTCTGGCCCCATTTGCCTGCAACTCAGTAGAATTTATTAGGCATCTACCTGGACAGGAAGCATTTTGGTCATCAGATAGAGAGCAAGTTATAAGTACACACACACACACACACACACACACACACACACACTCCAGACTGAAATACTATTTAACAAAATGTTTGTGGGTTGTGGGATTATAGATCTTTTTCTGTGCTTTCTGGCATTTTCCCAAGAGTTCTACACAGTGCATGCATTACTTTTATGATTCAAAAAAATATTTTTTAAAATTAAAAAACAGTTCTGAAAGAAAAAAGGGATTGGATCTTGGGTAAATGTGGGTAGAGAAGGGGTATTAACTTTTTACCAGACCATTCATTCTTCCATTCATTCAACAAATACTCCCGAGCATTACAACGGGCGCTCAGGTGCGATTCCTGTCTTTGTGTTGCTTATATTCTAGAGGGGCATATATGTGTTTTGTGTGGCTGGACACAGTGCTCCTGGGGGAGAGTGGAGGGAAGACAGGCACCTGGCATGTGGGGCCACGGTGAGGGGTCTGGATAATAATCTGCAAGTGATGAGATTACACTGATCGGATCTTACAAATAGTTGCTTATACAATGTTACTGTTAGTCTTTAGAGCTTGTTTTGAAGGTGTAAAGTCCAAATTATTAAGCACTTAACTTCATCCGGCACCCTGGCCCAGTTGTGACTTGCTTAGACATACTTCCTTGTTAGGCAGCTTCTACATGACTCACTAAATCTCTGCAAGTATGCAGGCTGTTTCCTTCACTTGCTCTACTCCCAGGGCAAACCTCATCTTAAATATTTTACTCCTGACTCTAAAATACATTTCATAATCTCGAGTATTTTAACAAGAAAGCCAGTGTCCAAACCTCTGTGACTCCCTTGGAAAAACCTTCAAGTCCTACTCACACGTCTGGCCTGGAGAGCCGCATCGGGTAAACTGGGATGTCTCTAGGTCCTCCTTCCACTCCGCCTCTGGTTTGTGATTTGCAATTACAACAATGATCCTCGACTCTGGCTGCCCCTTGGAATCTCCTGGGGAGCTTAAAAACTAAGATACCAGCCGCACCCCAGACCAATTAAATCATATCCTTGGGGGATTAGATGCTAAATTCTACAGGCTCATTATCTCTGTTACCTCTGCAATCTGTCCATTTGTTCTGGCACCTAATTCAGGCCCTCATTACCTCTTAGTTTTGCTAATTAAACAGTATTTTCATTGTTCTTTCCCTCTCATTTAATAATAGTAGAGGTAGCGGTAGTGGTGGTGGTGACGCTGGGAGTAGTAAGCTAATAGTTATTGAGGATTTACTTTGTGGTAGAGGCACAATTCTAGACTCATTACAATACACTCGCTCATTTTCGCACAATGACTCTGAAGTCAGTCCTCTTCTAATCCCCATTTAATAGATGAGGAAACCAAGGCAAAGAGAGATGAGGTAATTTGCTTGGAGCTGCATAAATAGAAAGAGGTGGATCTGGGATTTCAACCAAGTGTATTATACAGCCTCCCACTCACATACCCTCCTCCCCGGGTATCTCAGGTTTTGCTCCTGCACATACACACCTCTCGTTGGAATGAGATGCTCTGCCTCAAACATTGAGAATGATGGTCTTCTCCCCATCTGTTGAATTCCCAGTTAATGTTAAGATTTTCTCCCATAAATGTTCCTTAAGTTTTTGAGGCCTGTTTCTGCTTTGCTATATTATAATATAGACTATAGTAATATAAAATATACTAGAAAGCTATCCATGTTGCTATCTATAATGCCATGTGTGGCAACGGTTCATGCTTCTCTGCTCTTAGACAAACTAAGGGACCCCTGCTCCACCACAATGCTGAGTTGTTATTTGTGGAGCACACATCTGCAATGGTTAGATGTTTGTTTGGCAGTTGGAACTACGGGTGTAGAACTTTCTTGAGAGTTCTACAGCTCTCTTGATGGGATTTTATATATTTTTCTGTCACAAACATTGAGAGTAATAAGTGAAGATGAAGAGCTGATTTATTTGAATAAAAGTCTAGAAAGAAAATGGAAGCTTCAAAAGGACAAACAACTGATTATGTGTATTAATACAATATCTTGGACTCAATGAAAAGATTTACAGGAAGCAGAGAATAGTCAGGCCTTGGCTGTCAGCTGCATTGCAAAAAAGCAGGAAAATGAGTGGAGTTAGTTATTCGATGGCGACTGGAGCGCTGAGCCGGGCTGCAATGGAGTGGCAGAA
>NW_026652290.1:27649171-27803779 GCF_009828535.3 Hylobates moloch | reverse complement strand
TTTTTTGAGACAGAATCTTGCTCTGTTGCCCAGGCTGGAGTGCAATGGCACAATCTCAGCTCACTGCAACTTTCACCTCCTGGGTTCAAGCAATTCTCCTGCCTCAGCCTCACAAATAGCTGGGATTACAGGCGCGTGCCACCATGCCAATTTTTTTTTTTTTTCTTTAGAGACGGAGTTTTGCTCTTGCTGCCTAGGCTGGAGTTCAATGGCACAATCTCGGCTCACTGCAACCTCCGCCTCCCGGGTTCAGGTGATTCTCCTGACTCAGCCTCCCGAGTAGTTGAGATTACAGGTATGCGCCACCACGCCTGGCTAATTTTGTATTTTTAGTAGAGACAAGGTTTCTCCACATTGGTCAGGCTGGTCTCAAACTCTCGACCTGAGGTTATCTGCCTGCCTCAGCTTCCCAAAGTGCTGGGATTACAGGGGTGAGCCACTGCGCCTGGCCTCATGTGTTAGTTTTTAAAGGGAAATAGAGTTCTTGAAAAGTAGATGAGGCCGGGCGCGGTGGCTCATACCTGTAATCCCAGCACTTTGGGAGGCTGAGATGGGCGGATCACAAGGTCAGGAGATCGAGACCATGCTGGCTAACACGGTGAAATCCCGTCTCTACTAAAAACACACAAAAAAAATTTAGCCGGACGTGGTGGCGAGTGCCTGTAGTCCCAGCTACTAGGGAGGCTGAGACAGGAGAATGGCGTCAACCCGGGAGGCGGAGCTTGCAGTGAGCGGAGGTCACGTCACTGCACTCCAGCCTGGGTGACAGAGCAAGACTCCGTCTCAAAAAAAAAAAGTAGATGGAGATGCGACAATATGCAGAGAGACACTAAGACAGAGGGCCCAGCCATCTCAGGAGTGGGCTGGCGGACGGCACAGGAGAGATAGAGGAAGGCACAGACCTGAAACAGAGATGGCTGCACTGGGGGGAGGTGCGGAGCACAAGCCAGGTCTAGGGTGGGCGGATGTGGTCTGGACATCCTCCACCAGGGCTGACTGGCACCACTAGAGGGCACCTGCGCCTCGTGCTTGGCCATCCCAAGTGGGACTCGGGGCCAGAGCCACTACCCTGACTTATGCCTGAGGTGTGGGAGTGCTTGTTCAACGGCAGCTTGTGCCTTGGCGACTGGCTGCAGAACCTGCTGCCTTTCCCGGATGGCTAGTCCTGCCACTCACGGTTCCTTCCACTGTCACACTCGCCTGACTCTCTGGTGATGGCTGTGACAATCACCTGAGAGTTGCATGTGGCATCCCACTGTAGATCCCACTGTAAACTCCCAAGGGCTCCACAGGAGCGGGTCTCCTGATTACTGGAAATCACACAGGCTCCCTGCACCCTTATTTATTTAGCTTTCTGCGCATATCTTCTTTCTCTTCCGCTAGACTCTAAGCTTTTAATGAATAAGAATTATCAGTATCTCTTAAAATGTCCTATGAGATGAAATAATGTCTGGAATTCGCTTTAAAACCCAATGCAGCAAGAGGGAAATTCTGGGTGAAGGGAACATGAGAATTCATTATGTAATTCTCTCTACTTTTATACATCTTTAAAATTTTCTATAATTAAACTTTAATAAACATCATAGAAGCCCAACGCTTAATATCTAGTACAGGGCAGTTACAGTGAAGTCCTAGGTCTGCTCATCTGTAAAATGCATAGGTCATGCAGGATGGGGGTCCCTTCTAACTGCATCCCCTGATTCTGAGGCTCATTGTACAGTGGGCAAGCACCAGCTTGTGGGGTGAGTGCGTCTTAAGGCAAGTGTTGACCCAAGCGCCCAGGAAAAGTCCAGGAAAGTAGAATATCTGGTTCTGTTCCAGGAGCATCTCTTATCGGCTTTGGGTTTCAGTCCTTTGCATGTCCTGAGGAGGCCAGAGGAACTGCTTGGATCCACTGCTCCCATCTCCCAGGATTGTTCAGACCCTCCCTTCCAGCTGGTATTGCCACAGGGCCTGGCAGAAGAGGCTCGGCTGCCCTGAGGAGCATTTGTTTGCATATGTCCTATTGAATTCTTTCCTATAACATCCTGTACAGAAGAGCCTTTTCAGCTATTGCCTGGCAGCTATGAGGCAGAAGAGGAGGCAATTCTGGGTAAGCCTCAACAGGAGAGAGAGGCCACCCTTGCCCACGTGAAGTGGGCAGCGGGCTCAGATGGCAGCCAGGAAGGATCGGAGGCAGGCTTCTGTGATGAACCAGGGTGAGCAGCCAGGGCCGTGGGGGTTAGGGGACGGCTCTTCCAGTTACACAACATCTGAGGCGGTGTGGTGTGTGTGTTGAGGTCACAACCCAATTGTTAGCCCCAAGCACTCAGCTCTTCCTCACTGTACTCATACATTTGAGGAAACACTGTTGGACCCCATCTGCTTCAGCATGATGGCAGAAGGCAGTGGCATGGGATGAGGCCACTAATAGTGGCCCTTTGGTGCTTTAAGGTGAAACAGACTTACCAAGTGTGCTGGAGATGGTGACCGCGTGTCCTTGACTGTGGCGCTGGAGGGGACATCGAGGAGGGGCCATTTCATCTGCAGGTACTGCACAGGGAACATAAAAGAAAAAGCTGTTGGTGAGATGAGGCCTCACAAGTACCCAAAGTTTGCTGGGCTCTGCTGTTGGGGTGCCGGGGCAGGCCACCCTAGTGGCCTCATGCCCTGTACTGGGCATGTTTTCATGCCACATGCCCTGTACTGGGTCAGTTTCCAAATGATTATAACAGGGGCGAGCATATATTTACAATCACTACCACCCTCACCACGCCCTCTGTCATTTTGCGGGGGCTGGGGGGGGGGGGGCGGTCAAGAATGACAACTAAGCTGAACTTTAAGCGGTGGAGAGAACCGATCCATTCCAGCACGACCAATCAACATATTCAAAGAACCTGCTGGTGAGGCTCAAGTCCCCTCCCTATGTTGTAGTCATGGACAGGCAGGGCTGATCAAGGAAGCAGAGGCTCCCAGATGGCCATCCTGTCCCATCCATTTCCATTGCTTATGACATCCACACACAATGCTCCCTACAAAACAGCCGTCCAGAAGTATCTGGGAATGAATGAATAAAAGCCATCTGCCTGACACGGAGTCATGGGCAACATCTACCCCAATTCAAGGATGCTGAGCTTTACTTCATTATAGCGTCTCTCAACCCTGAAAAGATTACCCAGTACCCCATTCTTTCTCACGTCAGTGCAAAAAACCCAAACCAAACAGTACCTCCCCAACACACACACACACACACACACACACACACACACACACACACACACAATCTCTCTCTCTCTCTCTAGCAAGGCACAGTCCTTGCCAAGAGCCTGGAAAGAGTGAGTTGAGTGGAGCAGCAGTCAGGAATACTGGGAAGGGCCCTTCTGGGCCCCAGAGCCCTGTATGCACGGGTTCGGGCTCTTACTCTGAACCCATGGCTGTGTGACCCTGAGCGAATGATTAACAACTGTGAGTCCCAGTTTCAGCATCTGTAAGGCAAGGCTATTATCACTCACAGTACAGGTTGTTCGGAGGACTAGGGACAGTGTCACATATTGAACACAGTGCCTCGCACATGGGAGACATTTGATAAATGACGCCTATTATTTCCATAAGCAAACCATTAGTCTTTGCCAGGAGCAAAAGCGCACATGTTGTCTTAGTGTCAACACTGACAGGTTGCTTCTGGGCAGCAGACCTGCAAGCAGCCTCTTTGTAGAATTCTTGAGACTCCTTTGAGAATGAAAGCTGTAACGGAAAGTGGTGGCTCCAGGAAGTTTCACAGAAAGAAGTCTTTGGCTGGGTACAGTGGCTCATGCCTATAATCCCAGCACTTTGGGAGGCCGAGGCGGATGGATCACTTGAGGTCAGGAGTTCAAGACCAGCCTGGCCAACATGGTGAAACTTCATCTCTACTAAAAAAACAAAAAATAGCTGGGTGTGGTGGCGCATACCTGTAATCTCAACTACTCGGGAGGCTGAGGCAGGAGAATGGCTTGAGTCTGGGAGGTGGAGGTTGCAGTGAGCCAAGATCGTGCCACTGCACTACAGCCTGGACGACAGAGTGAGACTTTATCTCAAAAAAGAAAAAAAAAAGAAGCCTTTGAATCATCCCTCACTCTGGTCATGTAATATCAGGAAAAACCAATCATAATCTGGCTCTGCTGTGTACAGGAGCAGGAGGGCGATGGGAAGAGCCCCAGAAGGCCCCTTTGCTCTTCATTCACCATAAGTCTTGACCGAGACGGCAGGGACTGGGCTTTCAAAAAGGTGTCCATGGGCAGGAACAACAACTTAAGGTCACATGTGTCACAGGCCAGACTAGCACATGGGATGGGCCAAGCAGGCCTGGTGTGGGAGACCTGGTGGGAAGTGGGAATGAAGCCCCATGCATTAGGTCACTTTGTGACCTCTGTACTCCCACCCCTCAGCCCGCAAATGGGGTCTCACCTCTGTCCCTGTCCTCTGCTGACCCTATCTTCTTCCTCCCTTCCCACCACCACCCATCTCTTGTCCTACCCAGAGCCCACACACTCAACATGAATTAACTGGGATTTCAATGGCTGTGGCAAGTTAAAAGCACTGGGCAAATATTGGTATCAATAGTTAAAACTCATTTCCACTGTGAATAACATTTGTGCTATATTTGCACTTGTCAAAGCATTTTCACACACAAAACCCAGTGTAATCTTCACATCAACCGTGCAATGACAAGTAGGGGTGACTATCCCAAATTTTAAAAGGAGCTAGGCCGGGCACAGTGGCTATGCCTGTAATCCCAGCACTTTGGGAGGCCAAGGTGGGCAAATCATTTGAGGTCAAGAGTTCAAGACCAGCCTGGCCAACATGGTGAAACCCCGTCTCTTACTAAAAATACAAAAATTAGCTGGGCGTGGTGGCGCGCACCTGTAGTCCCAGCTTCTTGGGAGGCGGAGGTAGAAGAATCACTTGAACCCGGGAGGCGGAGGTTGCAGTGAACCGAGATCACATCACTGCACTCCAGCCTGGGTCACAGAGTGAGACCCTGTCTCAAAGGAAAAAAAAAAAAAAAAGGAGCTAATGGACACAAACAAAGGCTAACCCAAACGGCTTGCCCAACTTCATACAAGACAGCTGGAGCTGGAGCCTAGGTCTCTTGACTTCAAATCCCACACCTCGCACAAGACCAAGTCACGAAGCTTTTCCTAAGACTGTCTTCCTCCACTCTCCACCCGCAGCCTTTTCTTTGCTCGGATGTGTTTTCTCGCTCCTTCTCTGTCTTGCACGGGGCTGGCCACCCAGAAACAGAATGGGTTCGTGCATGTCAGCGTTCTCCTGGAGGGATGCTGAAGGTGCCCAGAGCTTGCACTTGAAGCCTAAACACCACACTAGTTTTTCTAGAAGCAACAACTTGAACATTTCTGGTTTTACAAATTAAACTACAATAACAACTATCAGGTGCTAAAGAGAAGTATCCCAAATCTATACCCCCTAATATTAAACAGGACAGATGGGTACCCTAAAATCCATCAACTCTACCAGCGTCTGCTCCCTATTTAGGGCCAAAAAGACACACATTCATTCTTGTTGGCTTACCAGGGATGTCTTTAGATCATATGGGGGTGGTCCAAAGAAATGTAAACCCTAGTTTGGGATGGTGCTAGAGTTTTGGGTCTTAAATAATCCTCTCAAGTGACCTTATAGATCGTCTGGCAGAGTTGGCTTATAGGACTGTAGCGCAGTGTTTCTCAATCTCAGCACTATGACATTTTGGGCTGGATAATTTTTTTATTGGGGGTGGTGGGCTGTCCTGTAAAGTTTAACAATGTCTTTGGCCTCTAACTATAATACTAAATGCCGATGCACTCCCATATAGATAATCAAAAATGTCTCCAGATTTTGCCAAATGTCTCCTGGGGCTGAGGGAGAGAATCCTCCCTCCCCCAACTGAGAATCACTGCTCTAGTGGCCAAGGAGCTGGTACCCAATACACTACGAGCTCCATGAGGGTTTGTCTGCCTTGGTGCTGGGGATATCAAGGGACAGGTACATTTATGTATGCTTGTATTTTGTACACACATTCAGAGTAAGGGTTTTCAGTAATAGCCACTCTTTTGGGTGTCTGACCATGTACTTGTTTTATCTATGTAACAAGAAGTCTTGGCTTCTGCTGGGAGGAGACCACACTGGCCGTGCCTACCACTGATACCTGGCCCCTTACAGACAAGTCAGGCAGTGTGAAGGAAAAGACCAGAAGGGAGAGGTGGTCCTGGGAACAGTGAGCATCTCACCGGGACTGACCCTGCTCCAGCCATGCCTGGGGTGGTGTGGGGATGGTATGCAGAGAGGGACTCACTCTGGGAGGCAGGGGTGTGGAGGATCGTCACTTCCCCTTTTCTATTTGTCTTTTTAAGATTTGGAGATGAGTGATGGAGGGAGGAGGAAGAGCTCTAAGACTTTGGAGCCCCTACAGCTTGGCCATGGATGGCCTCTGCATCACAGCTCTGAGGAAAGGACAGTAGGAGCCAGTGACACCCGTTGTAATCCTCTTCCACTGCAGTACCAGAGATTTGACGATGGCCAGGTAGTTCTGAATTCCTAGGTCAGGCCCAGCCCAACTAGAGTGGAAATAAAGTTCTTCTCTTTATTTATTTATTTTTATTTTTTATTTTTAGAGATGAGGGTCTCGCTATGTTGCCCAGGCTGGTCTTCAACGCCTGGGCTCAGGCAATCCTCCCGCCTTGCTCTCTCAAAGTGCTGGGATTACAGGTGTGAGCCACCATGCCCAGCCCATAAAGCTCTTCTTAGCTGTGAGGCCAACCCCACAATCACCCTGAGGTCAATCACTCATGGGTGGGAGCATGTCCTTGGAGAAGTGAGTGATGGCTGACTGTGCTTAGATTCTTTGCATGGTAATGGTATGTGGGCAGGTTAAAACTGCTGGTTTCTCCATGCCCAGTCTAGGCTACATTTAACTGGCTCTGCAAGGCCCAGCTCCTGACCAGTGTGTCATGGCTGGGCTTCAGCCCATAGAGAAGATGTGTACACAGGCTGGTCCAGCCACCTCCCTCCTGGGGGATGTCCACTGGACTGTAACACATTGAAATGATGATGAATGGCATCAATGCAACTGATGGCCAAGCAACAGCGATCGCTCCCACTTCTGGGGTGCTTTCTGTGGGTTAAATACTCGCTTTTGGATACTCAAAAATAGAAAGGAAAACACCAAACCCAAACGGCAGGTACTACTGTCTTCGATTTACATACATCGTGACTATCTAAGACAGGACAGATACACAGTTTTCCAATCTCACTGAATCTGAGAAACTTTTCTGGGGACTGGGGTTCTGCTACTGTGGTTCACAGTTAAGTAGATTGAGGCTGTGGTTTAAAACATATCTTTACCTCGTTAAGGAAGGATGATTCTAATCCTATTTTTACATTGTTTTCATTGGAGCAGTTGTTGCATTTTTCTCTCAGCATTTACCAAAATGGTCATGTGGTTTCTCTTATTTGACTCATTTATGAGATGTAGCAATAGATTATGATATAGCAACAGATTTTCTTACATGAAGACATTTTTGCCTTTCCCAGGTAAGCCCTATTTGGTCATGGTGGTTTGTTCCTTCTTATGCTGTATTGTGGAATGCCAGTCATGTTTTACATTTTTGACTTTTACATTCCTAAGTAAAGGTGAACAAAGTTTTCTTTTCTTTGGGTGACATCTTTATCGAGTGTTGCCATCAGTGTTCTTGTGGCTTTATTATTCAGAGGGGCTCTGCTCCTCTCTTTCTCAATGTTTTGGGCCCCTCCTTAGAGCCCTCCTTGGGGCGAGCACTTGGCCCGGAGGGCTGTTTCTACTCAATGTGGATCTCGGGAAGGGTCCCTCTGAAAGATGCTGTCACTAGAGAGCTAGAGTCCCCTTTCCTGCAGGGAGGCGGAGAATCCATCCTACAGAATCCTCGCTTTGATTGGAGCCATGGAGCAGATTAATTGCAGCTGTGCCCTGGAATTTCCCCAACACACAAATCTTCGTGATGTAAAACAGCTGGGAGGAAATCCCAGCATGCCCTGTACAGAGGCAGGACTGCCAATGAGCTACGGAGATTAACCCTCCGGCTCCCAGAAGGTAGGGAGGGCCCCGCCCCAGCCGTCCTCACCCTGTCCCACACTTGCTTAGTGTGGACAGGACTCTACAGGGCTCGGGGGAACGCCCACATTCTCCCTGTTCGCACGTTCTCACAGAAAAGCCTTTAAGCAGGGCCTGGGCAACAGAGGAAACAAAGCTTCATGTTACAGAATCCACAGCTCCCCACAGTTGCACGCAAGGAAAACAAGTCAGCTCCAAAAACTGCACAGGTGAGAAAACTCCAGCCCAGAGAACGCCTTCCGCCGCTTCTAGAGGACAGGCCCAGTAGGCAGAGAAAGCGCCCCTTGCTCCAGCCCCACAGTCTCGCCCATTTTTGGCCACTTGCCCATCAGCAGACGCAAAGGGTCCCCGTTTTGGTTACCGGTCCTTCCTGCCTCTCTGGACCCCTATGGTAAATAGTGACTTTGGGGACCTAGAGCCAGGATCCCCTTTGATAGAGAAGCAAGGGTTGCCCAGGCTTTTCGGAAGATGTAAAGTCCCAGTGCCACCCAGAACCCAAGGCTACACCCAAACTCCGGGTGCAGGCGGCTTCCCACCACAGTGACAATGACATTCTTCAAAATGCTCTCCTTGTCCTCTTAGAGGCTCTATGTAACAGGAACCTATACTATAACCGTATTATAAATGAAAAATGTGAAGAAGCGATCCGTGTCTCCCTGTCTCCATTCTGCCACCGTTGCAGTCGTTTCTCGCCTGGACTACTGCAAATCCTACCAGAGTCAGCCTTCTAAACACCAGTCACATCTCTCCCCTGCTCAAAACACTTCCCTGGTTGGTTTCTGGGGTCAAGAGATAAAGCCTCCAAACTCACCAGCAATCCCACACCACCCTCTCCTTCTGGCTTCTGCCCTTACCGCCCCCCACCCCAGCTGCACAGAGTCCTCACTGCACTCTGAACGCACCACGCTGCCCTGCTGCTCCCCGGCCTGCTACGGCCTTTACTGCATCCTTCACTTGTGGGAAACTTTAACCTCCCTTCTTCAAAACCCAGTCCTCCCAAGGTCACCCTCCTTGGCATGAGTCCTCCACGAGTCCGTCGCTCTCGAGGAGCGGCACACGGTGTTTCCACAGCACTCACCAGGCTACTCCTCCCCCTTTGCACACTCTGTCTGCCCTTGGGACTGTAAGTTCCTCAAAGGTCATGCTGCACCTCAATTCCCCACCCAGAACCCGGCAATCATGATGTGTTGAAACCCTGTCCCATGCTGTATTAATGCAGTGAGCTTAGGCCCAGTTTCCACATCTGTAATGTGGGGTTGAGCAGCCTCTCCCTGAAGCCTTTAGAGCAGGGGAGAGATGTGACTGGTGTTTAGAAGGCTGACTCTGGTGGGATTTGCAGTAGTCCAGGCGAGAAACCACTGCAACGGTGGCAGAACGGAGACAGGGAGACACGGATCGCTTCTTCACATTTTTCATCTATAATACGGTTATAGTATAGGTTCCTGTTACATAGAGCCTCTAAGAGGACAAGGAGAGCATTTTGAAGAATGTCATTGTCACTGTGGTGGGAAGCCGCCACACGGGAGCCCATTTCACTCGTGGGCAATGCCTGCTTCTCACAGTAACTGGCTTAGTTCTGCCGAGAATATGTAAACGTAGCATGGAGGCTGGGATGCCCAACTTGGCCAGTTCCTGGAGACCTGTTTCTATCTTCTGTAGGAAAGTTCACAAATGAATCTAAGTTTGAAAATACACTGACACTGAGCAATGAACTCAGGAACAGGGAGACAGAAAAGCTTTCCCAATTGGGAAAACATTTTTAGTTTTCAGCAGTCAGTAAGAGAAAACGAAAGTGTAAAGAACTTGTTCCCAAACAAGATGGATTAGACAGAGTTCCAGGGTCAAAAGTATAAAACAAGTTTTATACTCTTATCCCTTCTTTCTTAAGAATGAGTCATTTATGCCTTTGCTTAACTTTGTGGACGGCACTAAATCCCAAACACATTTTTTGTTTTACCTGAGGGTAGGTTAGATTCTTTCTTGAGGTATTGTTTTTTTTTGTTTGTTTGTTTGGTTTTTTTTTGAGATGGAGTCTCGGTCTGTCGTCCAGGCTGGAGTGCAGTGGTGCAATTATAGATCACTGCAACCTCCACCTCCTGGGCTCAAGCTCAAGCAATCCTCCCATCTCAGCCTCTCAAGTAGCTGGGACCACAGGCACGCGCCACCACGCCTGGCTAATTTTTTGTATTTTTGGTAGAGACAGGGTTTCACCATGTTGCCCTAGCTGGTCTTGAACTCCTGAGCTCAAGTGATCCGCCCACCTTCACCTCCCAATTCTGCTGGCATTACAGGGGTGAGCCACTGCACCTGGCGTGCACTGGTCTTAAACCAATGAAGTGACTGCTCTCTCTAGCACCTGTCACAGCATTTAGTCAACAAATGGTTTTAAAGCCCATGCACTGGTAGCAGAGGGGCTCCAAAAGCATTTCATGACTGAATAGTAAACTCAAAAGTAAGAGTGTGTCAATTAGGTGTCAGTTTCACCAAACACCTCTTTCCCCTGCTTTGCCCAAATGATTCTTTCGTTTCTGGATGATCTCAAACTATTCTCTTCCCCTCCCATTCCAAGGAACCTGGCAATTTTGCCTCCTAGATTTGATCAAAGGTTTGTTTTTAAAAACTGGCTCCCCCGCAGAAGCCAAGCTTTCGTTTTAGAGCACACGAGGCAAGAGATCAGGGTTCCAGGCTCTTTCTAACCTTTCTGGACTCCATCTTCTCACCTTTAAAATGGGAATATTTTACTTCATCAGCCTGAAGCAGGGGCCTGGACTAGATGGTCTCCTTTGGAAGGAAAAATCAAATGCAGCTGTTTGTCTAAACACAGAGGGCGCTGAGAGTGCCGACCGTGTTGAGGTGTTCAACAAACATGGAATCAGGGGTCCTAGCTGAACCCCACTTACAAGCTGTGTGCCTGTGTACATCACCTTTCAGAACCTCTGGTTTCCACATGTAAAATAGGAATAAGAACACCTACTGCCTGGCAGAGTGATTGTCTCACGTGTGGCTGTCACACTCAAGTGTGAGTGTTCTCTCACACTGGAGAGGACCAGGCAGAGTGTGGGGCATGCGGAGAGCTTGTAAGAAATCTGTGTTCAGTCACTAAATGTGTAAGTTATTGGTATTCTAGGAGCCTGTGACCTGCACTTTACCTGGGGAGACAGGTCTGGTTCAGTGTTGTGTTGGTAAATGCCTAACAACTGGCTCTCTAAGCAAAAAACAAAGCGTAAAACCAAAGCATTTGCTGGTAGTCATGGTATAAATACTCTCGCTGATTTCAAGGTACCACGATGAGTCACTGAAGGCTCATTGCGGAAGAGATGCTACCAATTGGCTGGGTGCCAGCTGGCTCGAGCACACCAATGCCTGTGGGCAGGAGCTGGGTTGGGGGGATGGTCTCAGATGTGTCCTGACTTGCCGGGACCGCTGGAAAGCTGAGACACACATGGTTCTCAGCTGACGTGGGCCTGCTTGAGGTCTTGATGGAGAGCCGGACACTTGGCTAGGTATGTCCCCCTGACAGCTGCATGCTCTGGAGGAGGGAAAACTCTGCTCCCAGAGCACTAGGCATAACCATTCTGTGGTGGCCCTGACCAGGGGGACCCCGGGACAGAGCCCCAGGCTTTCAAACAATGTCAAAGTTCAACTTGCTTTCGGGTCCGCAGTTCTGCAGCCTGGAGTGCTGGGCCTGCTGAGTCACAAGCTGCCTCTCCCATCGGCTGTGACATTGGGTTTGCTGGGCCTGGGCAGTGTCCGTGCTCACTGCCCAGCCACCAGTGCGCTGCAGGAAGTGTCTTCGTGGAAACTGGCTTTGGAGACCCGGTCCTCCATTCCCTGAGGTGAACCCTGCCGGGCCCCTCCCTCTGTCTCTCCCCTATCGCTGTGCGCCTGGGAATCTACTGACACGCTTCCCTCCCCTCAAGCCCTCAGGTGAGAACATCTGCCCAAGCCCCCATGGGATGCAGAGTCCACCTGCTGGCCTCTGATCAGGAGCTCAGACTGGGCTGAAAGAGCAAATGCCTTTCTCCTTCACAGCCTGCAGCCTGTTCTCCAGCCCGCACATACCCACCCACGCCACTCTGCCCCCAACTCCATTCGCCAGCATAGTAGGGCTGGTCCCATAGCCATCCCCACAGAGCTGCCTCCTCCTGGGTTACAGCTACATAGCAGCCACCATAGGGTGGTGCCATAACTGACTCAAGGGGCCCATGCTCACAGACATGGAGGTGTTTCCCAGGCTTCTGCTGCAGTGAACACCCTTGAACACTCACAATGTCGCCCATGTATGTCTATAGTGGGAGGACACATTTCCAGCTGCGAGGGGAATCACTAGGCCAAAGATATGCACACTTAAGTTCTGAGGAGTGTTATTAAATTTCTCCCAGTTGACACTGCTAACAGCAACCTGGGAGAGGGCTTATTTCCCCACACCCTTGCCCATACAAGGTTATTAAATTGTTTAAACTTTGCCAAACTGACAGGTAAAAAAGTCCCTCGCTGGAGTTTCCATTACTCTTGTAATGAATGAGGCTGCGAATTGTCCTCTGTATGGGTGATGATTTGAAGGAGGGAAAAAAGATGTGTGTGGCACAGAGGAAGTGGGGTGCACAATCTGCTGGATGGTGGGGATGGGGGAGGATGAGTATGGAGTCACTGCAGGTGAAACACAGGAGGGGTCTGTGGGTTCCTTGCAGCTGGCACAGCCTGTGCAACCTCTCCTGCACTTGATCTTCACTCAGGTGGAAGAGGCCAGAGAGAAGGAGCTGAGGCTGAGTCTGTGCGCTGTTGTGAGTGAGGAGGAGGCGGGAGGAGAGCCCAGGAAGCTGCTGGTGGGCAGCTGCCCCTTCTGGTTCTCCCCCTTTCCCTTCCCAGCATGTACACAGGCTGCTTACGTGCCCTCCCCGCCTCCCAGGTACTTCTCAGCCCCCAGAAGGGTGGCTTCTGTTCCACTCCCTCTGTCTTTGCACTCTCCTGTCTCTGTAGACACTCTCCTGTCTTTGCAAGGGCATGGATGACTTTAGAAAGAAAATAAAGGCAACTGGCTTTTGAACTGCCACATGACATGGGCAGCTCTGGGGAAGCCTCTCCTGCCTCCTGCCCTGTAGCTGCAGGTTCTGCATGCCTTCTGGGTGATTTTTTTATTGATTGATTGATATACTGGTTGTTGGATTGATTGATAGGGTCTTGCCCTGTCAGCCAGGCTGGAGTGCAGTGGCACGATTGTAGCTCACTGCAGCCTTGACTTCATGGAATCAAGCAATCCTCCCACATCAGCCTCCTGCATAGCTGGGACTACAGGCAAGCACCACACCACCCGGCTAATTTTTTTTTTTTTTTTTTGGTAGAGACAGGGTCTCACTATGTTGCCCAGGCTGGTCTCAAACTCTTGGCCTTAAGTGATCCTCCCACCTTAGCCTCCCAAAGTGCTTGGGATTATAGCTTTGAGCTACCACGCCCAGCCATTCACATTTATTGACCTGAACAAACTATCCTGGACAAACTGTTCAGTGAGAAAAGCCAATTAAATAATCTGGAAGCATAGTCACCCAAATGTTATCACTGGATTTTTAACATTTCAGGCAATTTTATTAGTTTCTTTTTCATATTTTTCTTCTTCACTTGAAATTTTTACAATCAGTATGTCTTACATCATAGCAACAGTAAGCAAAGCTATTAACACTAACCCCAGATGAATTATTTTCAATCCTGTGCCTTCAGTGTACCTAACCAGAAACCTCAAAATCCACTTTAATGCCTTTAGTTACCTCCCTCACCTGCCCTGGGCCACCCAGTTCCATGGCTTCTGGACATCTTTTGAACCCTATTCCGAGGAGGGGCCCCTGCAGCAGCCTTCTGTGTTTGCTTGAGCTCCTGCAGGCTCTCACCCAGGAGGAAGGCAGCGGGGGTGGGGGGCAACCTGCTTTGAAAGGGATGGTAGTGGGCTGCAAACCACATCGGCAGGTTGCTTTGCCTCACATTGACAAAATGTCTGTTGTCCAAGAATAGGGTAGTTGACAGAAATGAAGGGTGCTCCTGTTCTCAGTTCATCTCTTCCAGTCTACCCTTCACTTACCTCTAGAAGTATCTTTCTAAAATATAAAACTATGCTGTTTAAAGCTAGCAGGAGGCTACCCATTCTTACAGGACTGCCTACCAGATGATCAAGATGCAGTGACAGCTCTGTACAGAGCCCTCCATCAATGTTTAGTGAGTGTCTCATATAAAAGGTGGCTGTTTATATGCATGATATACCACAGGAGAGATTTTTTAAAGTACATAAATAACTAGACTATAAGCCTATAAATGACAGGTTCAGATAAGACAGGTATCGCAATGGGCAAGAATTATCGTGGAACAACTGAAAACTTCATAGAGGAGGTGGCATCTGTGCTGGGTCCTGCAGGCGGGATATACTTCTATAGTTGTTTTACTTTTTAAAGCATTCCATATTAATTATCTGATTTGATATTACTGACTCCTGGATATAAGTAAAGCAGATACTATTATGTTCATTTAAAAAATGGGAAACTGGGCCAGGCGCGGTAGCTTATGCCTGTAATCCCAGCACTTTCGGAGGCCGAGACAGGAGGATCACGAGGTCAGGAGCTCAAGACCAGCATGGCCAATATGGCGAAACCCCGTCTCTACTAAAAATACAAAAATTAGCCGGGTGTGGTGGCGGGTGCCTGTAATCCTAGCTACTTGGGAGGCTGAGGCAGGAGAACTGCTTGAATCTGGGAGGCAGAAGTTGCAGTGAGCTGAGATCACACCATTGCACTCCAGCCTGGGTGACAGAGGGAGACTCTGAATAAAAAAAAAAAAAAAAAAAAAAAAAAAAGGAAACTGAGCCTGCTGGAGGCTGTTGGATTTACTCGACACTGGCACTAGAATATAGGATGTTGGGCGTTTATGTTGTAACTCTGAGGGTACAAGGACATGATTTCTGCCTTCTAGAAACTTGTGGGTGGGAATGGGACGCACACTTGTCATCGCAGCATTTTGGGAGGCTGAGGCAGGTGGATCACTTGAGCCCAGGAGTTCAAGACCAGCCTGGGAAACAAAGTGAGATGAGACTCCGTCTCTACGAAAATACAAAAAAAATTAGCCAGGTGTGGTGGCACACGCTTGTAGTCCCAGCTACCCGGGAGGCTGAGCTGGGAGGATCGATTCAGCCCTGGAGTTCGAGGCTACAGTGAGCTGTGATTGCGCCACTGCACTCCATACTGGGTGACAGAGTGAGACTCTGTCTCTAAATAAAAAATAAACTTCCAACTGATCTCGGAATCTTGGGATAGCAAATATGGGGCACAGGAGAGGTCCCATCCCTCTGTGCTTGTGGCAGACACTGCTAGTAGACCATGGCACTCTTTCTTGCTAAAGCTGGGTAAGACCTCAGAATCTTCAACACTGAGGCAGCTACTAACAGTTGATTAAAATTGACCTGTAAGGTGCAATCTATTTATTCTCTCTGATTTACGCCAGGAGGTAGATACAGATGTTCTGTCTGGTGAGAAGGAGGGGCAGAAACCGGGTTGTAAAAGCATCTCTCCTGGCTGGCACAAAGCAGAACTCAGCTCCTAGACAGAGGTGAAGGCTTCACCAAGAATGTGACTAGATGGCAAAAACAGTCATAATTTGCAGAAAGTCCATTGACCAAAAGCAGGCCTGAGAATTCTAAAGTTTATGGACTTTCCCCTATGGGAGGAGAAGCTGGAAAGCATCCCAGGTATTGAGGAGAAAGGAAGCAGGATCTGTGTATAATCAATGGGGAACAGGAAGCGCTTATCTGGGGCCAGTGAAATACTCAACACAAAAGAACAGCCAGGCAGCCTGGAGCTGCCTTCCAACCACAGAGCTTCAAGGGTCTCTCAGAACCCTTCCCCGTGGCTCCTGCAGGCCCAGCAGCTGGCCAAAGTCAACAACTTCTGGGCACCGGGAGATGGGAAATGTCTGAGGGGGCCTCTCCATAGACGGGCAGTTCCAGGAGAGATCTCCGACCCCACAGGTGAACAAGGACACAGAAGAATAAGGGTCACACCAGCCACCTCTACACAGGGCCATTGCTCCTGATAAAGGAGCCTGAAGAACGGGTCCTGCACCCTACCCTAGTGCGTATGCAAATGTGGGTGCACATGCGGCTTACATATCTGAGGGAACAACACAATTTTCTGTCCATATTGAAGGGAGGGTGCAGGAAGTTATGATGGACAGTGGAAGGGCTGAGAAGTTCCCATCTCAGTACTATTAAACAACACCTCCTATTTTTTAGTACCTAAAATATTTACATTAATAGGCCTTAAAATATATATGTATTTTTGGCTGGGTGTGGTGGCTCACGCCTGTAAGCCCAGCACTTTGGGAGGCTCACCTGAGCCCAGGAGTTCAACACTAGCCTGGGCAACATGGTGAAACCCTGTCTCTACAAAACACAACAAAAGAAAAATGTATATATGGCCAAAAAAAATTATAAATACATATGTATGTGTGTGTATTTTTATGTATGTGTATGCACATGTATATACATATACACAATTACACATACATGTTACAGGCAAAGTTTGATATCTTGGATACTGTTGCTTACAGTGAAGCTCCATTTCTAAAAAGTGGAAAAAAGTGAATCAATTCAAAGAAAAATAATTATGTAAATAGTATAGGTGGTATGTGGCAAAGATTATGCGAGTAAGTGACATCCGGAGAATATTCTTGTTGGATTGCATGTTTGTGGCCATCTAGGGGCTAATACCAGTTGTGGATGAGGTCACCCCTAGGAATTGGAGAAAGAGGTTCTGCACACAAACTCAAAGGTCAGAGTGTCCCAGGACATACCACTATTGTCTTCCCAAATTGCTTCTCACCGAGATCTACCATCTCTCTCTTCTCACATACCTGCAGGGTCAAAACCTCAGACATCTTTTCCTCCACCTTCTTCCTCACTTTGTCATCTAGCTCATCAAGTCCTGTGTTTTTTCCATCTCAACTACCACTGTCTTGCAATGGCTCCCTAACGTTCACCTTGCCCCACACTCGTTCCTCCAGGTTGGTCACACACCCTGCTGCCCGCTGACTTTCCAGCTCACAGCCAGGCTCATTTCCTCGCTTAGATTCCCCTAAGCTCTTTGGGGATAGGCATCCAATCTTTTTTTTTTTTTTTTTTTTTAACCTGCCGCTTCAGAAAGCCATCCAGGCTGGGCACGGTGGCTGACGCCTGTAATCCCAGCACTTTGGGAAACCAAGGAGGGTGGATCACCTGAGGTCAGGAGTTCGAGACCAGCCTGGCCAACACGGTGAAACCCCGTCTCTACGAAAAGCACAAAAACTAGCCGGGCATGGTGGCGGGCGCCTGTAATCCCAGCTACTCAGGAGGCAGAGGTTGCAGTGAGCCGAAATCGCGCCACTGCACTCCAGCCTGGGTGACATGAGCGAGACTCTGTCTCAAAAAAAAAAAAAAAAAAGGCATCCAATCTTATTTGCCCTTTGGGTCCCCACGGCCTTTAGCACAGCATATCATTTGTGAGAGGGGCTTGATAACTATTGCAGGGTGTTCTAGGATTAACCAAATTAGAGGTGCAAGTCCTCTCTGGAGGTGTTGCCTCCCAGGCAGCTCTAGTGGAAATATTGTATGCAAAGGCAATTAGTGGTCACACTCCTGGGGTTGTTGCCACAGACCCTAATTTAGCTGACCTAGGGTGAGAACAGAGAAACCATCACCTTTTGGGAGAATGATGGATAGAGGGAATGGGAAGGTCCGCTGCCAGTGGGGACCCTATGAGGCAGGTAAGACTCCATTTACCTAAAGTGATCAAATAAAAAACATTTACCGATATCATATCTGCTTCTATTTTTATATTTTCCCCTACAGTTAATATATTATAAAAAAAAAACAAAACAAAAACATTCTAATCTTTTGTAGCTGGGGGCCTTGATGCTGGGATTCTTCCGTTCAGCCCTGCTGTGGAATACAGCACTTCTGAAATTCATACTCTGTTTGATATTAGTATCATTTCAGATAAGCAAATAAGTATGTGCCAAAGCCAAGGACAGGAAACTGTCTGCATAAATCTTGGATAAACAGGTTTTTTAAAAGAAAACATTTAGTGATGTGTTACCTTGTGCCAGATACTCCATGTGTTATTTCATTTAACCCCACAGCCTTATAAGTTGATGCGATTATTATCCTCATTTAACAGATGGAGGGATTAAGGTACAAAGAGGTTAACTAACTTGCCCAAGTCTATCCCAAACCCAAAAGCCAACTCTTTTTTTTTTTTTTGAGACAGAGTCTTTGTCGCCCAGGTTGGAGTGCAATGGTGCGATCTTGGCTCACTGCAACCTCCGCCTCCCGGGCTCAAGTGATTTTCCTGCCTCAGCCTCCCGAGTAACTAGGATTACAGGTGTGCACCACCACACCAGCTAATTTTTGTATTTTTAGTAGAGACAGGGTTTCACCATGTTGGCCAGGTTGGTCTCGAACTCCTGACCTCAAGTGATCCACCTGCCTCAGCCTCCCAAAGTGCTGGGATTACAGGTGTGAGCCACCACGCCCAGCCCCAAAGGCCAACTCTTTTTTTTTTTTTGAGACAGAGTCTTGCTCTGTTGCCCAGGCTGGGGTGCAATGGCACAATCTTGGTTCACTGCAACCTCCACCTCCCGGGTTCAAGCGATTCTTCCACCTCAGCCTCCCAAGTAGCTGGCATACAGGTGCACGGCACCATACCCAGCTAATTTTTGTATTTTTGTAGAGACAGGGTTTCACCATGTTAGCCAGGCTGGTCTTGAACTCTTGACCTCAAGTGATCCACCCGCCTCGGCCTCCCAAAGTGGTGGGATTACAGGCATGAGCCACCACACCTGGCCAAGGCCAACTCTTAATCCTTTCATTATGCTAGTGCTGGAAGAGAGGAAAACATACCACTCCTGCAGCCCATCCTGGCACTCCTCAGACAATGGCAGTCAGGCCCATGGGGTGAGCTGTCCCACCAAGGTCACGGAGGGCACTGGCAGAGCTTGGGATCAGAAAAATCCAGGTGTCCTGGCCTCCAGCTACAGAAGAGCTATGATGGATCGGGTTATTTTTTTTACAACACATAAACATAAAAATAATTGGAAGGGGATGAAATGCTAATGTAAGCAAATCAATATTATAAATACCAATCTGAGAAGTCATAAAACAGAACAAAGGAATATTTGTATTATTGAAAGTTTCAATATGGGTAAGTCGGAAGGCGCGCAGAGCATGCTCAACAGCTCCACACTGCCCCCTGGTGGTTCCCAAGTGCCCACCGGAAGCATGCTGGGCCAATGACAGCGGGAAACAAAGGCCCTGGACAAGGATACCTGCTGCACTGAAAACCCCAGGAGCCGGTGACCTCGTGAGCCAGACAACAAAGATCCTTCTGGGCTGGGCACCAAGCTGTCAAGGAAAATCTCTGGGTTCCACTCCCATTTGTTTGCAGAATTTGAGATAAAGAAGTTATGAACTCAGTAATGAGTTAACTACTTTTAGTCTCTCATGTTGGCAGTGGCCTTTTCCCTCTTTAATTACCACAGGCACTTTTTAATACGCTGTTGGTGGGAAAGTAAATTAGTAAATCCTGTCTTGTGCAATTTGGAAGTATGTATCAAGTCTTCTGAAGGCTTACTGTCTCTAGGAATGCATCCTAAGGAAATAATTAAGGATGCAAGCAAAATATAGCTGCAAGGATGTTCACTGAAGAGCTGTTTATAATAGCTGAAAGATATTAAATGCCTTATGCTACAATTATGATATCTGAATTTATGTAGTAGGTGGTTATTTACAGAAACAGAAGGGTGTTTACACTGTTAAGTGAAAAAGCAAGATACAAAACATGTATTTCCACCTGTGTAATGGGGAGTGCTTAAAAAAAGAAAAAACATGTATTGAATCCTACTTTTGTAAAACAGGTATCTTTATGTATGTGTTGAGAAATCTGGAAGAATATACATTAAGAGGTGAGTTAAACTTATCTCTCTGGGCGACAAGATTATGGGTGTTTTTATTTATTCTTTTGGCTAAACATACATTGATTTTAAAAGGTAAATGCAAATATATGCAATGGGAATCACTTTTTAATTAAAAAAATTTAAATATATAAAAACACTCAGAAAAAAAAAAACAAAACCCCAGTAAAGTCTATATTCAAATCTTCAGCCTCTCATTCCTGAACTTCTGAGTGCTATTTTCTTTTGAATGGGGTCTTGCCCCTGACAACCTTCCCAACCATTCCCATTAGGGCCTGGAAAAACGCGACCTCAGCCATTTGGAACCCTTCAATGGTTCCTGGGCAACATACATTGGGGCCAGTAAGTGCTATGACTGCCAGCTGCACGAGTCCTTCCTTGGCTGAGGAAGGGTCCACTCTACAGCCCCGCCCTGGACATGCTCCTCCACTCTTTCCCTTCCAGAGGGATTCCCCGCTGGGGGAAGGTCTGGGCGCCAATTCAACCAGAGGAGACAACCCAGTCTGCTAGTTCTCAGATCTCACTGGCATCAGGGCTGCTGGGAGGAGCTTTAAAAACACTGATTCCTGTCTGCCTTCCCCATTATGATTTAACTCTTCCAGGGTGGGGCTTAAGCATCTACTTTTTTTTTTTTTTTTTTTTTTTTTAGCTCTCAGGTAATGCTAATGTGAGGTCAGAGTGGTCCCCAAATGCTCACACCTACCCCTGCATAACTTTCTGCAGTTTCTACCCATTGTTTGGGCTTCTCTTTCAAAGATGACCTTTCTGGATCTATGGTCCTGTCTCTTTTACACTCTTCTTTCACAGCCCAGAGCAAGCATCCACCCACTTACCCATTAAACACTGTTTAGTGCTACTGTGTGCCAGGTTCATGGTTCTCCCTTATCTAAATCCTTGCCTAGAATACATATCTTCATTCCAGTGGATCCATTATAAGGCTCAAGGTGGAAGTTTCTGGTAAAAATGGAGACTCTATAACCTGAGAGCAGCCCTCATAAATTAGCCATCAGAAAGTGAGACAGGAAATGCCCGCACAAGTTTCCTGATGGTTTATTGGACAAATTCACTATCATAACCCATATGCCATAAACATTCCTAATGGTGTTAGCACATTACATGCCTTCTTTCTGGGTTGGGAGAGGGGCTGCAACGCATTCCCCCAACTCTCCAATCAAATCCAGGGCTTGGTCTTTATGGAATTTCAAGCATCCAGGCTAGGCTAGTTGGGTTGGGGAGGAGGGTACATTTCAGAGCACAAAGGCTCTAAAAACATTTCTCAAATCCCCTGTCATTTCCTGAGTGACCCAGTAGAACACCAGTTCTAGGCATAGCCTGTGCATGAAGTTGGTTACAGAACTTAACTTTCACAAGCAGCTGTTTGAGGACCGAGACTGGGTGGTGATCAGGTCTTGTTCAGGCCTGATGATGACCTGAAAATTCCACATCTTTGCCACTTCCTTCCTGAGCCCCCGGTTCCTATCCAGACTCTGAAACCCAATCGCTGACCAGGTCACAACTCCATCTCATGTCCGAGGATTTGTGATGCATGCACAGCACCAGACTGGGTAGGTGTGGCCCATTTGAATACTTTTTTGTAAATCCATTGGCCAAATTCTCATTTGATCCACCTTGATTTTCCATGTTCCATTCTATCCATTCCTGGAGGTCAGGAGTACTCACTTAGTCACTCAAACACACGCTGAATTAAACTCCAAGTCATGGTTCAAATGGGTCATTGATTTCTTCCTCTTCAATTTCCATTTTTCCCTTCAAAGAAGTAAAAATGGGCAGGAAAAATCATTGCAATTGGCTGGAGACCCACAGTTGGATGGGCCCTGTGCTGAGGCTGTCTCTCCCTTACAAGCTCTTTACAAAACCGTCAAACCCCCACTGTCAATGCCTCCACTCCCTCCAACCATTCGACCCACTGCCACCTGCCTTCCCATGTCACTGGCCCTGTTCTCGCTAAGGCCACTGCTGACCTCCTAACTACCAAATCCAACGTCATCTTCCAGGTCTTTTTCCTAAGAGGCCCCTCAGCTTCTGGGGCACCCTTTTGGCTGGTTTTCCACTTACTCCTCCAGCCGCTCCTCAGAGCCTTGGCCTATGCCTTGAAAGCTGGTGTTCCCTGGGTAGTCTCCTCCTCCCCCTGCAGGTTGGCACCCACGCGATGATCACGCTCATCTTTGCAGCTGGCTCCAGCCTTCCTCCTCATCTCCAAGTGCTTCCTTGACACCATGCTACAGGCAGCTCAATCCCACACAGACTCATCAAAATCCAGCCCTGATCCTGTTTCCTACATCCTATCAACCAAGGCTCCTTTGAAAGTGAAAGGGAACACCTTTAACAATTATGATGGATGATGTAAACCAGGACATACGGTCCCCCTGAGTACTGTACAAACCTTAGGGATCATTCTGGCTTCTTCTCTTTCCCTCACTCTCTACAACTGACAGGGGACCAAGTCTTGTCATTCTAACTTGGACTGTCTCTCCAATTGTTCCCCTTCCTCTCTGCTGCTCACTCCCCTGGACCTCTGTAAAGACTCCTGCCTGCAGCCCCTCCCCTGGCCAGCCCATCCTTCTTGTGATTGCGTTACTTCCCCGCCTCCACCCCACTCCCAACAAAAGCTCCAGTGGTTCCCCGATGCCTGCAGTAAAAAACCTAACTGCTCAGTGGGCATTAAGGCCCTGGCCTACCCTTCCCATCTCCAACTGCCTATTCCCAACAACACCCTCCATCCATGTTCTAGCCAGCCAATCATTCCATTCTCTGAGTGTTTCACTATTTATGCCCCCAAGTCTTTCGCCAAAAGGCTACCATGCTTTTGCCAGTGACTGGACCACCACCCTGGGTACCTTTGGTCATTGGCCCAAGTGCAGGCAAAGGGCTGCTGAGGGACCTCAGCTTTCTCCTGTTGCACGTGTAAAGTGTGCAACTGTCATGATGTAGATGACACTCTCTCCTTCTCCCTCTCTCTGAGGCCCTTCTTTCTGGAGTTCCATAGCCACTGGCCTGGCCCAAGTTTGGGGTAAGGGTAGGGTATCTGAAGCCACTGCAGTAGCAAGTACCCAGTGTTAGCCTCTAGTTCTCCGCTCTTGGGTGTCATTTCTTCTCAGGTCCATGAGTAGCCTTCCAAAGGGAATCTGCTGGAGAACTTATTGGAGGATGGCATCAGGCTCCAACTCTAGGGACCACAACCCATATGCTTGTTCTCTAATTGCTTTCAGAGTTCTGAAGAGACCCTGTGAGTTCCTGGGTATCCCCCATGTATATGATGGGGAATTCATTCTGCTGGTTTGATCTCTTTTCCTTTGGGCAACATCTTTAAAAAAAAGTCTTCCTTGGAGACTTCAAATCTGGATCTTTAACAAGTCCTTGATGAAATGCTTGGAAATGCTCATGTTTTTACCCTGGACTTGACAGCAGCCTCTACAGACTCCTTTCTCCATATTCTGCTCGGCTTGTCAGAGGCTAGAGGGATCCAAAAGAATTCCGCAAGGGAGGAAGCCCTAAGCCTACATCTTATTCTTTTTAGTTTTTTTTTTTTTTTTTTTTTAAGAGATGGTGTCTTGATTCTGGAAGTTGCTCTCAGAGGCAGTGTGCAGGTGTGCTCTTTGTGAAATTCCACCATGGCGTACCATGGCCAGGGCCAGAAAGTGCAGAAGGTGATGGTGTAGCCCATCAACCTCATTTTCAGACATTTACAAAATAGATCGCAGATTCAGGTGTGGCTCTATGAGCAAGTGAATATGCGGACAGAAGGCTGTATCATTGGTTTTAATAAGTATATGAACCTTGTTATTAGATGATGTGGAAGAGATTCATTCTAAAACAAAGTCAAGAAAACAACTGGGTCAGATCACGCTAAAAGGAGGTATTCTTCTGCTACAAAGTGTCTCCAACTAGAAATGATCAATGAAGTGAGAAATTGAGAAGGATAGAGTTTGTTTTTAGATGTCATTTGTCCAATATGAACATTTATTCATATTGTTTTGATTACCCTTATGTTATTACAAGATGGCAATAAATGCTATGGGATTGTTTGTATTACAAAAAAAAAAAGAGAGATGCTGTCCTGCTCTGTTGCCCAGGCTGGAGTGCAGTGGCACGAACATGGCTCACTGTGGCCTCCTGGGCTCATGCGATCCTCCCACCTCAGCCTCTTGAGTAGCTGGGACTATAGGCACACATCACCACACCCAGCTAATTTTTTTTTAACAGATGGCATCTTGCTATGTTGCCCAGGCTGGTCTCAAACTCCTGGCTTCAAGAATCCTACTGCCTTAGACTCCCAAAGTGCTGGGATTACAGGTGTGAGCCACCACGCTTGGCTTCTTTTTAGCTTTGACAACATCTACTTCAACTCACCTGATTGCTTAGGCTGGGTTTTGGTTACAGCTAAGGCACATCTTCTTGTCCTTATAACCTTTGTCAAGACACATGCCTGCTGGTGGAATCATGTACAGCCTCCACTTCACAAAGTCCTCTTCCAGGCATTGTCCAGGGAGATATCCTTTGTGAGCACACACATGCTTCATAATCACAAACACACTGAAAATGATCTTCCTTTTAATGCCTGCTTTAAACAGTAGCCACTGGAGGTGGAGAATCCAGAGGTCTGGCCTGTGTAATACACTTCGATAGAAACCAAATGCTCTTGTGTACAGGCCTATGGGCCTTGTTATTATAGTTAACTTTTATGGTGGGTTTTAGGGGCTGAAAAAATTCTACTAATATTATTGGAAATACATTTTATAGCTTTGGCTATGAAATACCCCCCCACACACACACACACCAGCAATAATTGAGGAAGTAATTGAAAACAAATAACACTTGAGTATATGTGCAAATTCTACACAGGTGACTGCAAACCACAAAGACACTAATGAGAAATGGCAAACAGGTTCTTGGCAGGTGATCTCACAGGACGTGTGCAGGGCCTGTCACAGTAGATATGATAACTGAGGGAGAGCAAATTCTCAGTCATTGTACTAAAACCAAATCCCAGAAGAACTTCTTTTACATCCCAGAGTGGAGGACAACTATTTTAGGATGTTGCTGCTTGGACACACCTGTTCTATCAGAAGGGGCTGAGGTGATACTGAGTTTTCTTTTTTCCTTCTGTATCTTTTTCCCCTTTGTATCTGTGGTACACAGTACAGCACATTATTCAACATATGTTTATTAAATGGCCACCGAAACATCTTTCACACGGGTTAACAAATGGCCAGGCCTCACGTACAAGGTCTATTTGTTTATTTATTTTTTGAGATGGGGTCTCACTCTGTCACCGGGGTTGGAGTGCAGTGGCACGATCTTGGCTCACTGCAGCCTTGACCTCCCAGGGCTCAAGTAATCCTCCTACCTCAGCCCCCGCCGGGTAGCTGGGACTACATGCACGCACCACCATGCCCTGCTAATTTTTTTTTTTCCTGTATTGTAGAGACGAGGTCTCACTATGTTGCCCAGGCTGGTCTGGAACTCCTGGGCTCAAGCAATCTGCCCATCTCAACCTCCCAAAATGTTGGGATTACAGACGTGAGCCACTGCGTCCGGCCACATACAAGGTCTCTTTAAATGATGAATTGGAAACATCAGTATTTCTTCTTTTGCTTAAATTCCAGTCCCCTGCCAACGTACACTGCCATAGCAAGATTAAATAGAGAAGGGCACCCTGAAGCATCTGGTTCGCTGTAAGCACTTGACAGCTATCAGCCATGATCATCATTTCTTCTTGCTGATGTTATTGTAACATTGTGGATGAAGCAGTGTTTGCCTTAATGAATGGGGGTGAGTTTGGAAGGCCTGCCTTCCAGGGATGTCTTAGTTCCAGGTGCTGCAATTTGCAGTCCTGGAAATGGAGAAAGGAGATAAGCCTGCAGTTTAGTGCCAACTGTGAAAGGTCAGCTGGGGGGCTGCTGGGGGCCTCTTGGGAGTTCTCAGAGGCCCTCCCCTCACATATGCACAATATCTGGTGTCCCAGCCACCAAGTTCTGGAGACCTCCAGAATGATCGGAAGCTTCTGCAGGGTCCAGCCAGTGCTCAGGAACACTCACAGCCCTCCTTTTTCCTTTCCTCATTCAATATCCCCACATTTCAAGGCTCTCTACCAGCATTTCTTTGTTCATTGTTCAGAAAAAAATGAATCAAGCCATGACTAGAGGCTTGAATTCAACTTTAAAAAATGGTATGGCTCAAAAGGTCTCTATCCAAGTTTTTCCCAAAAGATTATTCTCCAAGGAAAAAAGAAAACAAAGTGGCTAAATTGCAACATTTTTTCAGTCTCCATTATCCCACGGCTCTCTACCCCTTGAGACACACAATCTTCAATAGTAAACAGGGCTGAAGTTTGAGGGCAAGGCCTAGAGAAGCTGCTTAATTTCTACCCCAAAGACAAACTCAGATTCTTTCACAATTTTCCCTCAGGCCAGCCCTCTGCTTTATAGGGCCAAACCACTGAAAGAACAAATGAATGCGAACAATTTGCCTCCCAGCAGCGAGCACTAAGATTTCCTACAGATACAAATTCCCAAGCAAACCCTGCCCAAAGATAATAAAAATGAAGGTTGGGTTTATCGGGCTCTTTAAAGGGTGGCTGCCTGATCTTCTTTAGCATCTGAATACGTTTACACAGGGACTGCGGGGGGCGCTTACTGACAGAGCAGTTTTAGAAAACCAACACAGGCCCCAGAACACTCATCAGTCTGCAGCGGCTCGGCCGCTCATTCCACAAATACTCACTGTGCATCCACCATGCGCAGCCACTGTGTGTGGTGCTGTGGGGGACAGAATGACAATGTGTCTTGGGAGGTGGCCTCAGCTATAGGTAGGGAGGACAGGGCTTCTGTCCCAAATGGTAAATGTCATACAGTGGGGGTGTCACCGAGTGTGGGGGTATTTCAGAGTGAGGCCAAGAGGTGGGATCTGAGCTAGACCTTGAAGAGTACAGATGGCAATTTCCACAGGGCAAGGCTCTATTCTAGAACCAACGTATTCATATTAATAAATAAGCAAGGGTTTTGAACTGAAAGGACCTACGACACTGTTTTCCTAAAGACGGCTTCGGAGGCGGGCATGGCTACAATTTGTGTTAAGTCTCAGAGGTCAGTGATGGTCACCCACTGGGGAAGGAAGGGCATGCAGACAGCCCCCCCAACCCCAATATCTGCAGGGTTTGGGACAAGAACATAGATGCAAGCCCATATGCTTACACATGTAAAAGTTATAATTCAAGCTGACAAACTGTTAAATACATTCTCTCCTCCTCCCTTGACAAATATGAATGCTATGAAAAGGCCAGGCTCAAATTTAGAATTCCCAGACTCCTGGGTTCTGTACCAGAATGTGGTGGTGGTAAGAGAGCCTGATCTGGCACCCCCACCATTTCCAGTTCCATCTTGTCCTACCAGGTCTTGGGACCACACATGGAAACATCCCAGACATCTCAGCCCCCCCCCATCAAAGCTCAGCCCCAGGCAAACGGGAGCCCCCCATCTCAACCTATAGGTGTGCACACCAGTGGCTTGGTGCACGTCCAGGGAAGAGCCAGGCAAGCTCTCAAGCCTCAGGATCCCATTCTTTGGATCCTCAGCTCTGTGGATTCCTGGCCTGGTCAGGCAGGAAGTGGCCGGGGTGGTCAGAGCAGGGCCCTCCAAAGTAGGGTCCAATGCAGGCCCCCCTGCTCAGGTCTAAGGGTACAGTGTGCACAGGCAAGGATTTGGCTCACTGGACTGTGAGGCACACTGTGTCGTGTGGTTTTGATTATGATGATACAGGCTAACCTTTATCCCAGATAATGAATACAACATTAGTCTGGTTTTCACTTAATCCTCATCAGCCCTACTGAGTTTAGTATTGTTGTTATTCCCATTTCACATATGAGGAAACTAAGATTAGAGAGATTTTAATTTATCCAAGGCCACACAGCTAGGGGTTGTGGAGTCAGGATTTGACTGTTATACTGAGTCTCATGGCCTAAAAATACTCAGAGGAAAATCATTTCCTGATCCCTAATCATGGAAAATCAAGAGCCGGAAGGAACCATGACATTCATAATGTGGAACCCTCACTACGTGGTGGGAGGGGGCAGGTAGCAGAGGAGAAATCCAGGGTCCTGCTTCCGGGGCAGTCCCCATTCGGGCAGCAGCGTGTCCCACAGAGTTCAGGAGGGCAGCAGCACCTGGTGGGTATGCTGTGCAGTGGGCGTGGGCTCCCCAGGGGATGCAAGGGGAAGCCAGTCAGGGTCAGGCAGGGCCAGAGCAGCCCCGTGGGCATGTGTGGCCAGCAGCTGGCACCATAGCCCTCTGTGAGCTGAGAAGGTGACCTCACTCCAAGTGGGGCCCTTGGAGCTATTTTCTAAAGCTGCTGCCTTTGATGCTTTCTTCAAATCCCATGAGCAAAGTGGCAAACTTGGGTGGGGAAGCCCCAGAATCTGGCTGCTGTGCAACTTCATTCTGTTTCCAAACAGTGGTGTGGGAGCTCAGCGCCCACTCCACCGGGCAGTCCGAGGATGCCCTGGAGCTAAGCCGGGGAACCTGTTCTTCCTCCCTGCAGCTGTGCTGGCCAGCCAAGGCCTTGGTAGGTCAGGAAGGAGGGATTTTTCTTTTTTTTAATTAATTTAAAATATTTAAAACTAAGGTATAATATGTATATATAAGCAAGTACACAAATCTCGTGTGCGGCTTAGTGAATTTTTAAGACAGGATTTTGTTCTGTTGCCCAGGCTGGGGTGCAATGGCTCAATCAGAGCTCACTGTAGCCTCGAACTCCTGGGCTCAAGCAATCCTCCTGATTCAGCCTCTCGAGTAGGTGAGACCACAGGCATGTGCCACTACACCCAGCTAATTCTTAAATTGTAGAGATGGGGGTCTCACTATGTTGCCCAGGCTCTAGTGAATTTTTAATATGCAATTTTTTTTTTTTTTTTTTTTAAGACAGAGTCTCACTCCGTCACCCAGGCTGGAGTGCAATGGTGCGATCTCAGCTCAGTGCAACCTCTGCTTCCCAGGTTCAAGTGATTCTCCTGCCTCAGCTTCCCGAGTGGCTGGGATTACAGATGCCTGCCACCACACCCGGCTAATTTTTGTATTTTTATTAGAGACGGTTTCGCCATGTTCGCCAGGCTGGTCTCAAACTCCTGACACATCAGGTGATCCACCAACCTCGGCCTCCCAAATTACAGGCATGAGCCACCGCACCTGGCCCAATATGTAAATATCAATGTAACCACCAGCCTAGGTCAAGATGTAGAATGTTTTAAATTGATTATAAGTTGCAGAAGCAATGCATGAACACACTCTCCTTGTAAAGCATTAAAACATGAGCTGTGAGCCAACCCCTCCCAGTGTCCCGCCTACTCACACAAGGCCCCACTGTTACATGTAATTGATTGTGTGTCCGGAAGCAGCGGCTTCCCCCTAGGCATTCCCAGGCCTCCAGGCAGCTGAGCAGCCTGACCCAACAGGTTTGGGGTCTTTCTCCTTGAACATTCTCTTCTGCCCACTCCCTTCCCCCACCCAAATCCTCCAACAGAGAAAGAGCCTGTGGATTCTCCCACCGTGGATAACACAACTGCCTCACTGAGCTTCCTCCCTCCCCATCCTTACAACTTAAAGCAGTCTGACTCGGACGCTTCTAAGCTGTGGCTGCAGAGAACACAAAGAGCAGCCTTCGGCGCGCGGACGCACCATCGATGAACTGGGGTGGGGGGACGCCAACCGGCCCCAAAGCACATCGAAGCCAGAAACCGCCCGAACTAGTTACATTCCAGCAAGATTAGCACAAGGCCGGGCCTGCTCCTGCGCCCACCCCTCCTCCCCTCCTGGGCCATGAATAGGATTTTTAACTATTTCCCTCCCACTTGCTGTCCAGCCTCACACATGGACAATGCTCCCCGCTGTTTGCACATTAACCTCCCATTTGCCAGGCAGCTTCTCAGGGGCTGCAGATTAACATCCACCAACTCAGACAATGATCCCCGGGGAGGGGTGCAAGGGGCTCAGACAAAAGCTACAGACACTGAGCCCAGTCAATCACTGCACAGTGACCACTGGCCAACAGTGCAAGGGGCTCCTGGACTCCAGACACACAGGAATCACCCAAGCAGCTCATTCCTGGCTCTGGGCACCTGCCCCACGTGGGACCAGAGAGGGTACTCCCCTAATGCAGGCCTACAGCAACCAGAAGACACCCTCCCCACCCCATCTAATCTGGGACATTCTGGCCTAGGAGGGGCCCGAAAGGATCAGGGACTGAAGGGCTGGGAAGGCGGAGGGTAGCCCTAGGCAGCCCTAGGCAGGCCTCGCAGACCCAGCCCACCCTGTTTAGGCTTCTCCTTTCTCCTGGCAAAGCGGAGCTCTCAGGGGACAGAACAGGAAGCAGGTGCCTCAGGCCCCTGCCCTGGGGCTCCCTGGGAAAGCTGCCTGGTCTCTCAGCAAGAAGGGCCCCTGACTGAAGCAGCTTGTAGACATGATTCCATACGTCAAAGCCATTTTCCTATTCCCTTGTGTGCAGGTGTGCACACAGGCATGAACTTGGAAACACAACCGCATGGAGCGGGGACGGAATGGGGAGACAGCTGGACTGTGAGGTATGGGAATGGTCCTTCTATGTCCTAGGCCAGCAGCTCAGCCCCCGCATTTGTATTAAAAATCTCCTCCAGGTGATGCTCATGCACCCTGGTCCTGAACCAGAGGCCCCGGAAGTGAACAATCGCATGCATTAGCTGAGGATCCTGTTAAGATGCAGTCTGGGTCAACAGGTGTGTCATGGGGCCCAGGATGGTAAGTTTCTTACAAGCTCCCAGGTGACACACTCTTGGCCTAGTGAGGCCTCAGACTGGGTGCATCATCAGAAGGGTGATCTCTCTGTATGCTGCTTCACCAAGTAGTTGTCTGGCTACAGTTTCCACCCTTCTGGAGAAAGGTCACCACCTCTCAAGACAGCGAGCTGCAGCTGCGGACAGCTCTGTTTGAGTCCTTCCTCATATTAAGACATCCAACAGTGACAATCTGAAGTCTTTCCTCTCTTGACCTGGTAGTTCCAGACCCTCAGAAGAAGACCTTGTGGCTTCCACTCCTGTTTTCCCCACATACCTGTGCCTCCTCATCTAGGCCAGTGAGGCTGTTTTTCTGAGCTTCATTCTCCTCTTAGTACTAATGCCAGACAGGGTGGGGCCAGGAGAGCAGATCTCAGTGCAGACTGGCGAGGCTATTTGGGTAGGAGTGAGAATAGAGCCCCCAACGGAAACAGAAACCAGAGTTCTAGCCTGGAGCAGTTAACATACAAGAAACTTAAGGACAATTAAAAAGCAACAACCACATTTAATGTGGTTTACACAGGCAAAACTCATTAATGTGAGTTGGGGTGCTGGAGTTTACCTTTGCTAGGCAAACCCTTTTTTACAGACAGTACAGATTAATTGCAAGCAAGACTCTAAGGGGAATATCTAAATGGCTATGAAACAAACTTCGAGCCCCCAGATGCAGGAAAAAGCACCACTGACCTACAAGGGACACACAGAGGACTTCGTCCAGGGAGCCCCCTTGCCAGTCTGGCTTCAATTCCTGGTGAAGTTCAGAAGCAATAAACCTGTGCTCCTTTTGAAAGGTTTTATAATTCAGAAGACCCCCTAATTCACACTAACATCCACCCCAAGTCTGAATTAATTGTGTTACCCAGCAGTTCTGCTAAGGAATCACTTCTTAGTACTCAGTTCTGCTAAGGAATCACTTCATCATCACTGCTGCAGGGAAAATTTGAGCGGGGCTGATGGTTTGCAGTGGCAGCAAGTCTACAAATGATTATCCCTAATGAGATGATGCGAGAGCAGCCTCAAATAAGGCACTCCTCCAGCTGCTCTGTGCCCAGCTGGGCTTCCTGCCCTCCCACCCGCTCCAGGCCATGAGCCCTTCATGGGGCTCTCATGGCACGAGGGTCCTGGATCTTCCAAAGGTGAAACCATCCCAAAGACCCAAGGGCTCCCACTCAGTCTCCTGCTACCACTCCCTGCCCCACTGCAAGGTCACAGATGACAGTGGGATCTGGCTGAGCTAGGACTGAATCCTGACTGTACCCCTTATCAGTTGTTACCTTGATCTAAAGTTAATCTTTCTGAGCCTCAGCTCCCACATGTTGAAAAGGTATTAGTACAATCCAGTTCCTAAGATTGTGCGGTGGTTTAACTGAGTGAACGCTTAGCATGTACAGGGCCTGGAGTAGGTAAATTCTTACAATGGTAGTAAAAAGGAGGAAGATTTCTTTTAAGGTCAGGGAGATGGCCTAACACCCCCCTTTCTTTGAGGCTCCAAAGCTCACTGTTCTTCTCTTGTGACACTAACCTTTCCCTGCCTTGAGATCGGTTCCACTACTTGTGTTGTTGCTCTGGTGGACCAGGAAACAGTTCCTATATAAGGTCATGGCCTCACTCATCTTTTACTTACCTCCTGCAACGTTCAACCCAATCCTTGCAATTAGTAGGAACGTGATCAATATTTCTGCATTGACTTGCCAGCATGAACCAGCCTACTCAGGACAAAGCATGGAGGTCGTAACCAGATGGGTCAAAGAGCCAACCGACCAGACCTCCCCGCCCCTGACCCTGTGAGCAGGTTTCTGTCCTTATGAACAACAGCAGTTGCATTTAGGTAAAACGACAATTACACTTCTGACTGGCTGTCAAACTATTCATGAAAATGGCCACCAACATCCTATTTTTTAAATCAAACACTAAGCCATATGTCTGCTACACAATGAAAAATCCCAAACCTATGTGGTTTAATAGGCTTTCCAACACTTCTTCAGAAGCCTAGATCCCTAATGTTTACATTTAAGGTGACACTGGCTCATGGTCTGTTGTTCCATAGTCTTATTGCACTGTCTACACACCCTACCTCATTTTTACAGAAATGGTTCATTAGGTCAGGGACCACCTTCTTCCATGTCATGACATGTTCTGGTTGGGAGTGGCGAAGGTCTAATTTTAGGCCCTCTGAGAAAGGGCCTAAAATTTCCTAAAGTAAGCCATAGCGACCAAGTTTTTTAGGCTTTCTGAGGTTTTAAAACCAGAAAGCCGTTCTGTTTCCTTGAGCTGCCATCCATTCAGCCCTAGAAGTTGCAGCCTGCCGTTCTGGGCTCAGAGAAGGGAGGACTAGTGCTCAGAACAGTTTCCCTGGGGAGCTGGACACTAGGTGCTGAGGTTGGGCTCCCTGGCAGGGACAGGCCTCGGGGAGCTTGTGGTAGGGGCTGCTTGGAAACCACACACTTACTCTGATGACACTGTTTGTGTGCAAGCATTTCTAGACTGTTCTTTGGAAATGGGCTGTAGAAAACATTCACTCCTTCAAAACACACCGTTCTTTTGTGGTCTTTTATTTCCCCCTTCTTGGCTCTGCTACTCTCCTGGGAGCCAGGGACTCCCCAAACTCCCAGGGAAGGGATCTTTTTTGAAGAGGCCATGCAGAGGGGTCACACTGAGGCTTGGGTCAGGGTAGTAGAGTGATAGCAAATGCTCATGTGGAATTGTCTGCCTGAATGGGTGGCTGTAAATTATCACAGGGTATAACTGCCCGAGACCATGTAGGTGAATTATCTACAAGTCCTGTGAATGCTCAGGGGTGGGTACCTGCAGCTGCCATGAATATGGCTTCAAAATAAGTTTCCTCAGATGAAAACAACTGAGAGTCCAGAGGCATCAGCTAGCCTGTGGGGAGGATGTGGGAGGACCACCCATGGCCTCAGTTTCCCCGGGTGCACCACTCACTTCCCTCAGAGTCCTTTCTGTGATACCTGCCTCCCCCAGCCCTCTTGTCACTGTACCACCCAATGCACACACAGCAGCAGAGAAGCATCTAGAGTGTGAGTGTGTGTGTGTGTTTTGAGAGAGGATCTCACTCTGTCGCCCAGGCTAGAGTGCAGTGGCGCAGTCACAGCTCACTGCAGTCTCGACCTCCTGGGTTCAAGCGATCCTCCCACCTCAGCCTCCCAAGTGGCTAGGATTACAGGTACGTGCCACCACGCCTGGCTAATTTTTTGTACCGTTTGTAGTGATGGGGTTTTGCTGTGTTGCCCAGGCTGGTCTCAAACTCCTGAGACTCAAGTGATCTGCCTGTCTCCGCCTCCCAAAGTACTGGGATTACAGGCGTGAGCCACTGCGCCTAGCCTAGAGTGTCTCTGAATTGCAATCTGAACTTGAATGGGAAACTGTCAGCTAGTTTAAGTGGCAAGCAGTAGGTAGCTTCTTGTGACATTTTCTCAATCAGATGCCAGTCACAGGGAACTATCAAAAAGCGGCAATTTACAAGAGCGACCTGAATAGATGCTCTGGTCTGGTCTCTCTCCTTCAGCTCTTATATCCAGCTGGTCCCTTCTGTCCTGAAGAAGTAAACAGCCTCAAGCGGGGCCCAGAGACTCGGGTTCTAACTCGACCCCAATTAGCAGCGTGATGACTTTAGGCAGGTCCTTTCCCCTTGCTGATCACAGCTGCTAGAAAAAACCTTTATGGAAACAAACATGTATTAGGCCCCTACTGTTTACACTATATACTGTACACAATAAAAGGCAAAGGCTTTTTATTTCTTCCTCACAAGCTTCTCTTTGTGTGCAATAGAAATGAGTGCTGATTATCATTTAGACATAATAATATCCGGATATGGGTCATTAAGCAGGGCAGTGACCTACCCACTTGGTCCACTGACCTATTCTTGGTTATTGCAAAACATTATTCAAACAGCAAGATAAATTGGTTAATTTTTCTTTCCACTCCTAAATTGTTAAATTAGTTACAGCAAAAAACAAAACCCAAGTAAACAAACCACACAAACCTCCTAAATACAAAGTAGGGCCCTGATCCTGCCATCTGTTTTACTCCTAAATATAGGCGGGTTTATCTCTCTCCCACCTTCTGGTGGCCTCAGGCCATGTTCTCAGGCTTCTAACTTGTAGCTGCTATTTAGAATCCAGCTGTTAATTACTTCTTTAACACCTTTTTGCTGCTCAGTCTGAACACTAAGTATTCTCCGAGACTACAGTTTCTCCTTTGCCTTTCTTTAGTAGCTCTGAAAGGTCTCTCAAAGGTTATCTGTCCTCAAGATGTGCCTAATTCTGTGCATTCAGGGCTTTCTTTGCAGGGGATGGCACAACCTGGGAGCTTTTAACATACACAAAACACAAAATAGTGTAATACAAAGCTAGCCAGGCTTATTAAAGATCTCATTTTTTGGCTGGGCATGGTGGATCATGCCTGTAATCCTACCACTTTGGGAGGCTGAGGTGGGCGATCATTTGAGGCCAGAAGTTCGAGACCAGCCTGGCCAACGTGGCGAAACCCTGTCTCTACCAAAAATACAAAAATTAGCCGGGCGTGGTGGCCGGCACCTGTAATCCCAGCTACTCAGGAGGCTGAGGCACAAGAATTGCTCGAACCCGGGAGGCGGAGGTTGCAGTGAGCCGAGATCGCACCACTGCACTCCAGCCTGGGCAACAGAGTGAGACACCGTCTCAAAAAAAAAAAAAAAAAAAAAAAAAATCTCACTTTTGAACTAGTCTCTGTTTAATATTTAATATATTACCGAGTGCTTTTTTAAAAGGCCCAGTTACCAATTCCTGTGTGTGGCAAGGTGAGAAGGCCAGGGGTGGTGGGCGCCTTATGGCTTTGGTCTATTGCAGATGCCTTCCAGTAGTGGACCAGAGCAGCTGGCACTGCTGGGTGTACTGGCATCTCCTTCAAACTCGGTGTTCAGTGATGTCACATTGGTAGCTTGAAATCAGCCACAGGGAGAGTATTTACATCATGGAAATTGGCAAACACTAATCAGAGCACAATCCTCCCCACTAGGAGCTGACTTCAATATTTACCAGTACATCACTGCTTAGAACCCATTTCCCCACTTCTCTTTCTATCACTAATTTAAAGGACTCATTTATTGGGCACACAGTCCACTGCATTAGACACAAATGCTACAGAAAAACAACAATAACAAATGTTACCTTTCTCTGTCCCTAGCACTGTCTATGTCTTCACACTGCAAACTCACTTAATCCTCAGAACAACATAGTGGGATAAAGAAATAGTGTTATCACCTTTTCACAGATGAGGAAACTGAGGCACAGAATGGCAAAAGCTTGCTCATGGCCGCAACTGGTGATGCTTCCAGACCCAGAACTGAGGGCTTTTCCCCACCCCACAGAGCCCATGGATTTTCTACTCTCCCAGGAAAAGGCCTGGATGGAGGCCCAGTGTGCAAAAACTCAGGGATATGTTCCACCAGAACTAAGACTCAAGAGCAAATGAGTTTTATGGAGGCTTTGTACTAGGAAGGGTTCTTCAGGGGGACAGTTGTGCAGGCTGTGAGGAAGGTTCCGCAGACCCCCGGAAAAGCAGGTGAGTGGCAACTGAGGTCACCTTGAGAAGAGGGGTTTTGGAGTACAACAGGCCCCTTGGCCTGGTACACTTTGTCAAGGCAGAAAAATGCCTTCCACTTCTGCAGGGAAAAAAAGGAAAGAGGCACAGGATGCAATTAGGAAAGAACAAATATATCCTCAGATTCTCACAGCTGAACAACTAGGGAAAACCCAGCCTGTAAACAGTCAAAAACTGGGTGTCGCCAGAGCAAACACCCAGGTCTCTGCTCACCCATACAAGGGTAACTGCACGAGAATCAGGGCCCACACCAGCACAGGCCAGCGAGGGACCACTTTTTCCTTAGCAGTAGTGGCAGCGGCAGCAGCTGGTTCTCCCGCTGGGTTCCCAGTTGGAAATTCCAAAGGGAACTACTTTCTGCATTCGGCACACAAAGAGAAAAACTGCAACTAGTGAAAAATAAAAACTAAAATTTCAAATGCTACTTTGTAGAATGCAAACAGTCATAGTCTGCCAGCAGATATTAGGCTAGGTATATCCTTATGATACTTACGAGAGAAAGAAAACCAAGTTCACTCCCCCTTTCCCTACTTCCTCCTGTTTTTTTTCCCTCCCCAAGGGAATGAGTCAAGTCAGTCAACAAGTATTTATGGAGCACCCACAGGATTGCAGAACGGGTTGCTGGAAGAAGCCCAGGATACCTCTCATTTGAGACAGTTAAAGGAAATGTCAATCCTCAGGCCAGGTCTAAACAGGGCAGTAAAGAACTGACTGCCACCTGGGTGGGTTTATTCTGGACCAATCACTCACTCCTGGCTGAGCTGCCTCTGTTATTGGCAAGGCCAAAGTGGGTGGATCAGCTATGTTCATGTACATTTTTGGAAAACTACAAGCACAACGCTAACAATCTTGATGGTTTAGGGGGTGGGAGTTGGTGTTCGCTGAGATACTCTTCTTCCTCCCTCCCAAAAGGCCCCACAATGATAAAAATTAAACAAATGTTGTCAGGTGTTCACCATTTCTCCTCTGCAAATGTAAGTGTGTATAAGTGGGACGGGAAGGCTAGCAAAACCCAGGGCCCATGGAAACAGCCTCCTGGGGGCCTGTCCGCTCTAGTTTGGAGACTGGGTTGTATTTATTTGGCTGCAGATCCTGCTACTCCAAGTGTGCTCCCTGGACCAGTACCATCAGCACTATGTGGGATTCTGTTAGAAATGTAGAGTTCCAGGCCCCACCACAGCCCTACTGAAGTAGAATCTGCGTTTACACAATTTCTTCAGATGGTTCCCATGCACAGGTGAGTTGAAGAAGCACCAGTCCCAATAACCAAGCAAGTGTTTGTTATTAAACCCCAGAGAGCCCCCAAAGTCACATTTGGGGAACATCTGCCTTCCATATTGCAGGGGGGCAGTTAGCCTCCCTAGATTTCCTGTTCACAGAAAGCAAATACCAGTAAAGCCTAAAGATTTATAAATCTATTATGACTCCTGGTTTAAAAGTAGGTACCTGGAAGGACCCAGGTCAGTTGCACATTATTCAATCACCATAGGAAGATATATTCTCGGAGCTAACAGAACCGAACACTACCAGCCACAAGGAGTCCTTTCACATCTACATTACACTCAACTAACTGCATGCTGGCCTAGATTCGCTTCTGTTCTAAATATCCAAGCTATGTTTGAATAACCTGTATGGTTACAATTAGGATCACTGCATCTGGGAAAGTCACCGCAAACCCCCACACATAAATATGGTGATTTTAATAACAAATAACACATTTGGAGGCTGGTATATAAGTATGCAGGCAGAGGAAGCCGCTGAAGATGTTAATTTGCATGTTCACAAAGAAATGGAATCCAGCTGCAACGTTAATGCTTAATTCTACAGAGCCATAGGACACCGTGCAACCTTACCATGGGCTTGCTCTAAATTGAAAGCCGATTTTCAAACCCTCACAATTTTGGCAAAAATCTAAATTCAACTGCTTAAGGAGACTGGATTTTCTGTGAATCCTAAAATAGTGCTAGCAGAAAAAAGTCCATTTGTTTACGTTTTGCAAGTTAAAGACAAGTATCTGAATTGATTTGATGCAAAGTTTCTCAAAACATTCACCTTGGGGCAGGAAAAACAAAAGGTCTCATTGGAAGAGATTCCTTCTTATAAGGGATTGGAATTTATGGACTAGGATCTAACTTAGCTGTTGCTTTCTGGCCTCCTACACTTGAATTTACTGTTTAAAGTAAAATGTGAAAATTATATCAGTCTTTAAGAAGATAAACCTTCTGAAATAGGACGCATATGAGTGAATGTGTTTGTGTAAGAGGGAGAGGTTGTTAATAATAGCGGTCATGGTAATATTAATAACAATAAAAGGTAGCGTGCTAATTTGGATATTGTATCCTGGTAAGCTCTGTTCACTTCACCAGTTTCTCTAAGAAAATGGAGTCTGTTGAACTGCTCACTAGCATGGTGTACTTGCTCAAGCACCTGCAAAAAGACAGAGGGGGCTTCTTGTAGGGATGCAAACCCAGTGGGGCAAACAAACAGAGCCTGGTAATAGCACAGTCAATCAACTGTTTCAGTTATGAACGAAAGAGCTGCTAAAACCTCCCACTCCAGAGGAATGTACCTCATTGAAAGCTCTTGGCACTCACTCTTTACAGAGAATGATGGGTAGCCAGGACCTATGGTGACATCAGGCACAGAGCAATTCTCCTGTCCTACAAGTGGACAAGAGGGAAGGAGGGTGGTGGTCAAAACCATCATGGGGGTACATGTATCACATAATGACTAGACTGCATGATTTCATGAGATAAGAAAAAAATATCTTGAGAGAAATGCTTGAGAGTCCTTAGGATTGCAATTCTGCTGAGCACTTGGCTCATCTGTTATTAATAAACGCTGGTGGCAATATCCGTGAGTACACTTGTCAGAGGGGCTACTTCCTCCCCCCGCCGAGCAATGGCCAGATGGAGAAGTCAGGAGACCTGCGTGGAGAGCCTCACCTTGCCAGGGGCAAATCCATCACCTCAATAAGCCTCAACTCACTGTCTATTAAATAGGAGTGATTATACCAGCTGCACTTAATTCTTAGAACTATTTTGAGGATGAAATGAGATAATGGATGTGAGTCGTTAAGTATGTCAATCTGGGAATATGTGGGTGGAGCTGTGTGGGAGGTGAGCTCCCTTCTGCTCTGTCATGAAAGGCATGTGACACTCTTCATAGTACTTCCCTCTCCCAGGCCCCCAAACAAGCTTGACTGTCAATTTTGACAATTTAGAATTCATTAAGTAATTAAATCCATTTTGATCTAACTGAATTTTCCTTTAAGGGCAGTTTAAGATTCCACTAAGCCTGTGAAGCTTATGAGTAATTGCAAGTGGAAACTCCACCCAACTGTGTTGAGATGTCCATCATCGATTTTTTCCCAATGCATGGGAAAAAATTTCACTTGCCTGGATGGCACTGTTACATCTGGAGATCAGAACCAAGCCAACCACCACCACCAGCAGAAGCAATAAATAACACCATTGCATTGAGTCAGCACTGTGGACAGTCCTGTCCTAAACCACACTCATGGGGGACACCTGACTGACATTCACTTGGAGATCTTTCTGGGCAAAGGAGAGCTGGTCAGCCACTGGGTGACCAAAACCGGCACTGCACTGCCCAAGAGGGACATGGCCATCCTTTAACTGTTTCTTTTTTTTTCTTTTTTTTTTTGAGATGGAGTCTCGCTCTGTCGCCCAGGCTGGAGTGCAGTGGCGCAATCTCGGCTTGATCCCCCGCCTCGGCCTCCCAAGTGTGGTTACAACTGGAGCCACCGCCCCGGCCAATGTTTCATCTTGACAAATGCTTTTGGTATATGGGCATTTATTTATTTATTTTGAGATGGAGTCTCATTCTGTCGCCCAGGCTAGAGTGCAGTGGCGTGATCTCGGCTCACTGCAAGCTCCTCCTCCCAGGTTCACGCCATTCTCCTGCCTCAGCCCCCCGAGTAGCTGAGACTACAGGCGTCCGCCACCACACCCAGCTCATTTTTTGTATTTTTTTTTTTAGTAGAGACGGGGTTTCACCGTGTTAGCCAGGATGGTCTCGATCTCCTGACCTCGTGATCCGCCCGCCTCGGCCTCCCAAAGTGCTGGGATTACAGGCGTGAGCCACCGTGCCTCGCCCGGTCTGTTTTAAAGAGGCCCCTGGCTCTGACCTTGTAGCTCAAAGATGAGCCATGTGGTTCCAGGTCCCCATCTGGGACTTCTGGTTGCATTGTGCCAGCGGGAAGCCTTGTCAGCCGACCTACCCCATCTTAGAGGGAAGAGGGACTGGTGACTGATGCCTGGTGAAGAGGCTTGCCTTCGACCCTCCATCCGAGAAGGGAACCCCCTATGGCCCACTATCCTAAGCAAGTGCTGAGCCATAGTCAGCTTCACCCCATTCTCTATGGGAGCCTGACACCAAACCATTGATTACACCAATCTTCTCAGATAAGGGAGTCCAGTTCAGGTTCCAAGTCTGGAGACTTTTTCCTGAGTCTCCTAGGGGACCAGACGTGCCTGGGATTTTGAAGAGCCTCCTCTCCCTGGTATCTGTCTTGATACCAGATTCTATTCTGGAATCTGTCCTGCTACCCGGCAGAGTGCCAAGTCTATATTTTGAGGATAGCAGAGACCTGCATTTGCTAAACCTAATGGTTGTTTCTCAGCCCTCATCTCACTCGACCTTCAGCAGCACCCCCTCTTCCTTCGTACACTCCCCTCCTTGGCTGCAGGAATGTGGCGCCCACCAGGTCTCCTCCTACCTCTCTGGCTGCTCCTTCTCAATCTCCTTTCCCAGTTCCTGCTCTTCTCTCCAGTGTGCAAAAGCTGTAGTGCCCACAGCTCAGCCCTTGACCTTTGTTCTCAGCTTCAGTCTCAGGGATCTCCTCCAGTCTCATGGCTTGAAGTACCATCAACATGCTGATGACTAAAGTCTCTGTCTCTAACCTAGACCTCATCCCTGACTTTCAGACCCAATTACCCCACTGCCTATCACCCTCCCCACTGGATGTCCAAAAAGTATCTCCAATACAACATGTCCCAAACGGAGCTCCTAATTATTTCCTCCCAGACCTGCCCCTCCCACAGTCTTCTCCATTTCTGTCAATGGCACTTTCTTCTTTCCCACTGCCCAGGAGACATTCCTAACTCTTCTTCCTCTTGCTCCCCACATTTGGTCCATCAGCAAATCCTGTCACTCCTCCTTCAAAATGGGGCCAGAATCTGAGAGCTTTCCCCATTTCTACTGCCACCATCCAGGCCCCACTGGCCCAACAACTTGTCTCTGATTTTCTACCCTTGACCCCTTCGGTCTATGATTATATCATGGCAGCCATGGTGCTACGTTAAAACAAAGGTTGGATCATGTCACCTCTCTGCTCAAGACCCCTCTCTGCTCCCCATCTCAGTCAAAAGGCTTCATCATGGGCTGCATGCCCCTGTGACCGGCCCCCTGTCCCCTTTCTGACTGTGCCTCCTTCAGTGCTGCCCCCCAGCCTTGCCCACTCTGCTCCAGCCACTCTGTTCTGCCCGCTCCTGGAACCTGCCAAGTGCCATCCCCTTTGCACCTGCTGTTCCCTCTGCCTGGCGTGCTCTTCCCCCGTGTATGTGTCTATAGAGTTTGTCACCTCCCTGTGACACCTTCAATAAATATTGAATAAATGAATGAACAAGCAAACTGAAGGCTTTGCCCTGAACCCTCCCTGGCAGGCCGGGATCCCACAGTTCGCCTGTTCGTTCTTTCCCTGTGGCTGGATCCTGAACTCCACCCACCACATCTCCCACCCCCAGGGGGTGCTGTTCACAACGTGGTCCGTGGCTAGCAGGGCAGCTCCCAAAGTCAACTCTGCAGGGACCCGTGTGAAGTCACAATATGAATATTCAGCCCTTTCTAGGGTGCCTGCCACATAGCGGATGGCTCAGTGTGTACCTCCTGAACGAAGCTTCACCTCTCACCCTGAGCCAGAATCCTGCCCATTCAGAACCCAAGACCCATGCCTGGGGCTGCCTCTGGCCAGGAAGCTCTCCCTCCTCAGCCCATCCCCAGCCTTATTCTCCTGGCCCAGCTCCCCCTTCCCTTGCTGAGTTTCTAGCACCTCTTATGCTGTTCACACCCAGACAATCCCGAAAACACAGGACTCCCTGTGAATGGTGTGGAAATGCAACTTCCCCACGTGGAGTCGCTGGGCATGTTCCCCTTCCCTTCCCCTCGAACCCTGCACAGAGGGGGCCATTATGTCCCACAAGGCCACTTCACGAGTAAGGCATAAAACGGCCCTTTCGGAACTCAAAACAAAGCTTAAGAGCCACACCTGAGTTACTAAGGCTTCCACTCAGCCTCACCCATTCCTAGCAATAAGCTGCAGCAGCCGGATCTCCTCCCACCTCTGGGTGATGGCTGGGAACACCAGGCTGTTACCTTTCATCAAAAACACAAAGGGACAGCAAGGGACCTCAGGCATGTAATGGCGCCGAGGAGTAGCCATAACATGTTATTACAGAATTAGTTCTTTGGAAACTGCGTGCCAACTGATTATTAATAAACTGCAAAAATGAGCTAAGGGTGGAATAATTGGGGCTGAATGCATACCAATCCTGCACATGTTAACCAAGATATATGAGGTTCAACTAGAAGCCAATTGAACAGTTACTTATTGTTAACTACTATGTGCCAAGATGTTGGTGCGTTGAGATCTTTAAGACTTGTGGGAGGCCCCACTGCCAGAGGTGTGTAATCTAAACAGGGAAAGGAAAGGAAAACATGCCCTTTCATTCAATAGTTTTTAAAACAGTACAGTGTATAGGAAGGGCTGAGGTAAAACATCTGCTTCAATAGGGAGGCAGAGAAAAGGGGATATAGAGGCCCTGGGGAAGATTTCTTGAAGGAGACAGAAAACTGGAGATCTGCAAAGAGAAGAAACAGGAGGAAGCAACACATCCCGTGTGGAAGGGGAGAAAGTGGGTGCTGTGAGCAGGAGTGACAAAGTCTTCAGGAAGACTGAGCCTGGGGACAAGGCTGGCCTTAACACTTGCCTTCTATACAGGGTGTGCACAAACCTCAATGCCAAGCCCCATTCAAGGAAAAGGAGGAAGGCCGTAGATGGACCTCACTGACTCTCCCTACAGCAGAACTGGGCACAGCCAGGTGCAGCATCTAGGTCAGGAGAGGTGGTGTTTGCATTCATGCTGTCATAATGGCTATGGTCAGGCTTGGATGAGGACGTCAAGCTGACAAAACCTCAAGGCGATGGAGGACCATTCCTTCTATTATTTGAGGCATCTCAGAAAGAAGGGAGGTAATTCTTAAGTGCGACATGTTCACAAATGGAAAAGTGTGGATTTGGCCTGGATGTTGGCATTTTACTTGGGCCGGGGCTTTATGTGACGTGGGTTCTATGTTGGCAGCCCAGAGGCAGCCAAGTGCCCCGGGGAAGCCAGCAACCATAAGGTTTCCAGCCTCATGGTATCAATGGAAGAATTATGAGATCACAAATGTCAGAGCCTCTGGGGCCTTGTAGGTAAATGCTTGGTTTGATTTTAAGTGATCCAGATAGTGGAAGAAGTTCTCACTGGCTTCTTTAAGATGGTCCCTTAGACTTACAGATGTTTTTAGGTTCTCGTGATTCAAAAATCTTTTCTTGCCCCCCGCACCGCCCCCCCCGCCCCGCAAATAAAAAGCTAGCAAGCAAAGAGAAACCTGAAAGGAATATTTACCAAAAAGCAAACTATTCCTGGACTCATGGAGTTATCCAGGTCCTAAGGAAATACAAATAGAGTCCAACAGACAGTTTAGTTAAAATACTAAAAATAAACAGTGGCTGTATTTAATTTCTTTTTTTAAGTTTCTAAGGAAGTCAATAAAATAAAAATATATCTGGGGCCTGAATTATCATGCACGGACAAGCACTCCTTAAAAGTGCATCCAGGTCGGGCGCAGTGGCTCATGCCTGTAATCCCAGCACTTTAGGAGGCCAAGGCGGGTAGATCAACTGAGGTCAGGAGTTCGAGACCAACCTGACCAACATGGTGAAACCCTGTCTCTACTAAAAATATAAAATTAGCTGGGCATGGTGGCGGGCACCTGTAATCCTAGCTCTCAGGAGGCTGAGGCAGGAGAATCGCTTGAACCCGGGAGGCAGAGGCTGCAATGAGCCAAGATGGCGCCATTGCACTCCAGCCTAAGCAACAAGAGTGAAACTCCGTCTCAAAAAAAAAAAAAAAAAAAAGGGCATCCAGTCCTCTGGATCAAAGAGTACGAAGAGGCTCTTCCCTGCTGTTCCCCTGCTCCCATCCTCTAGACTCAATGAGTCAGTCAACAAACTTCTACTGTGCACCACCACGTAGAAGGCACTGAGGACAGGGCACTTCAAGAGTCAAATGAGGAAATGCTCGTGTGCCAACTTCTGTTCCCACACTGAGAAAGAAAGAGAGCAAAAACTGCTGAGCTCCAAAAGACATGCTGTATAAAAAATGTTGAAAAGGAAGACAAACCCTTTAAAAGGGTGACCTTGGGCGGGCCCTTCCCAATCGAGTTAAATGTCACTACTCTGAGAACTTGTACTTTCTGATTTCCTGATTTTGCAGAATCTAAAGCTAGCATAATGAATTTAAACCCTCCAGCTTCCTTCCTTTCTCCATTTCCTTAAAAACAAAAACAAAAGGCACAGATTTAATATTTCCATTAAAATAAAACAACAAAAAGCATTGCATACTTTTACTATTACCATAGTTTAGGAAAGAAACACATTTTTCTCTCTTTTTGCTGCAAGATTATTTTTTCAAATTTCAGCAGGCACAAAATTCTGCCCCTGGGTGATTAATCTGTAAGTATAAGCACTATTTCAGGCAACTGATTTTTTGTTTGTTTGTTTGTTTGTTTTTTGAGGCAGAGTCTCGCTCTGTTGCCCTGGTTGGAGTGCACTTGTGTGATCTTGGCTCACTGCAACCTCTGCCGCCCGGGTTCAAGCGATTCTCCTGCCTCAGAGTAGCTGGGATTACAGGCACTCGCCACCATGTCCAGCTAATTTTTTTTTTTTTTTTTGTATTTTTAGTAGAGATGGGGTTTGGCCATGTTGGCCAGCCTGGTCTTAAACTCCTGACCTCAGGCGATCCACCCGCCTTGGCCTCCCAAAGTGCTGGGATTACAAGTGTGAGCCACCATGCCCAGCCGATGGTTTTATCATCTGTGTTTCTCAGTTATCTCCTTCACCTCTAACATGGGAACTGTTAGAATCAGGAGGGAAGTTCCCATATCAGCCCTTTGACTCCTCTCCGGTTTGCTATCCACACCCTCTGTGATGACAGCCTGAGGTTTAAAACATCCTTCATCTCCACAGCAGTCCCCCGGCTTCCTCTGTGTTCACAACAGCCTTGTGAGAGAGGGAGGTGCAGGGACATAATCATCTCCATTGTGCAGAGGAGGAAAGGGAGGCTCCCAGAGCTGCTCTGTGCAACACTTGCCACATGTGGCTATGGAGCCCTGGAAATGGCACGCGGGCCACAGGAAACACACACGGAACACTCAGTACGAGAAAAGAACATCCAACGTCTCAGTAATCAGTCTTTACATTGATTACATGTTGAAATGCTAATACTGTTGATGAATTGGGTTACATAAGATATACTATTAAAATTAATTTACTTGTTTCCTTTTCATTCTCTTTTTTTTTTTTTCTTGAGATGGAGTCTCACTCTGTTGCCCAGGCTGGAGTGCAGTGGTGCGATCTTGGCTCATTGCAACCTCTGCCTCCCAGGTTCAAGTGATTCTCCTGCCTCAGCCTCCCCAGTGGGTGGGATTAACAGGTGCGTGCCACCATGCCTGGCTAAATTTTTTGTATTTTTAGTAGAGACGGGGTTTCACCATGTTGGTCAAGCTGGTCTTGAACTCCTGACCTCAAGTGATCCACCTGTCTCAGCCTCCCAAAGTCCTGGGATTACAGGCATGAGTCACTGCGCCCGATCTTCATTCTCTTTTACTGTGGCTGCATGAAAATTTAAAATGACTGCTTCAGCTTATATTTCATTTTTATTGGACAGTACCACCCTGGAGAGATTGCTGCAAAGTCATCCAGCAGGCCAGGGACAGACCTGGGCCAAATCCACTGCTCCCACTGCGTTTGGGGGCATGGCATCTTCCAGGGCATGATGGGCTGGGGATAGTTTGCACATACAGGAGAAATAGTCCACACGGTGCCCAGCATGAGGGGGAAGGAGGCTGCCTGGGGTCTATGTCCGTGGCAGGGCAGGGAGGGTCTGGAGGGCAGGGAGCAACCCTCACAGCAGCAGAGAAGGAGGGCAGAGGACCACAGGGAAGGCCCCCGACTGCGTAGGAAGGAGCATACAGGGACTGCAGGGGGAGCCTCAGCCTGGCAGGCTGGTCCAGTGAGGGAAGTGGGGTATATGCAACTCCAAAACAGAGACCCCTGGGGACCCAACTCCTATCCCTTCCTTCCATCTCTTTTTTACACAGTAGTTAGGGAATTACATTAAATTTTATATCAGATTTAGTCATACCCCTGGACCCCTGTTTAAAATGCTCCAATACCAGTTTGGCCAACATGATGAAACTCCATCTCTACTAAAAATACAAAAATTAGTTGGTGTGGTGGTGGATGCCTATAGTCCCAGCTACTCGGAAGGCTCAGGCAGAAGAATTGCTTGACCTCGGGAGGTGGAGGCAGCAGTGAGTGGAGATTGTGCCACGGCACTCCAGCCTGGGCGACAGAGTAAGACCCTGTCTCAAGAAAAATAAATAAATAAATAAAACGCTCCAAAAGATTGTTCCCTGTCCATCCAACCTAAAGTAGCCCCTCAGATACTACCCCACTGTGCTGCACAGTCCTCTGTATGGTATATCATTACTGCCTGGGTGTCTCCATCTGTTCACTGTCTGTCTCCCCCCAGCAGAATGTGATATGTGTTATCCATGAGGGCACAGACTTTGCCTGTGTGGTTTTCTGCCCCATCCTCAGATCCTAGAACAGTGACTGGAGGCAGAAGGCAATCTATAAGGAAGTGTTGAGGGAAGAATCAATGAAGGAACCACGGCCCCGGCTGTGCGGGATGACTCAGTTCCTACCATGGGTGCCATGTGCTGGATAAGATGCTGCTCTGAATCCCCCCGAAAGAGTAGTCATCTTCCTTGCAGAGGAGGCAGCTGAAGGCTCCGTGTCTCTGTTTGCTTGTACCCTTCCCCCAGTACCTGGAGAACAGCCTTCCCTGCCCGCCTCCCACTGCCTGCCCTGACTTCAGGGCTCCTCCCCTTCCTCCAAAACCCTTCACAGGACACAAAGAGCCAAGGCCTGGAGTCGTCTGTGTGCTGGCCTTTCTTCCCCATGCGCTTATGGATTGTTAGTGAATAGTGCCCATGTCTTACACAACTGAATCTCCACCCCCCTTGCTCGCTGCCACTGTGCCAGAGCTGCTCTGGGTATACAGCAGGAACCTAATAATCATCTACTTCAACTGAGCCAGGCAGGGAGAGTCTTTCCTCCCACTGACCCCGGCAGCCCAGGGCGGAAGCCTCCTTCGCCTGGAATGCCACCACCTGTCGGGTCCTGCCCGCATCACCTTCCCCCCACGTCACTTTCCTCTTTGTCCGCTCACACTTTGCTTGCATGACTCCTGCTTCTGTGGAGGCACGTCCTCCATATGTGAAGAGCCAGGGAGCCTGCGAACCCTGCTTTAGGCCTCCTGCTCTTACCCTCCCCTCCCCGACCCTGCCTGATTTGGCAGCCCCCCCCCAGCCCCCTCCCTCCTTCTTCATGCCCCTCCTCCCTCCCCCATTATCCTTAGCTTTGCAACCCACCCCCCACCCCACTGTTTACACAGCTGCAGAATGAAGAGATGCTCTCTTCTCCACTCTCCAAGCCCAGGGTTAATATATGTGTATTTCTGGCTCCCTACAACTTGGGGCACAGGGAACACTGCCCCCAACCCAATCTCCTGTAAATAGTTGGTATGTGGATAATGGCATTTTCTGAGGATGGAAAAGCATGTTGAACCACTTAGAGTGAGTGATCCTGTGGATGCCTGTGCAGGTTGTACATAGCCTTCCTGTAGCCCAGGAAAGGAGCAGCTGCTCCACACTGTGGAAGCCCCAGACAGCAAGCGACAGGCTGAGAGGGGGCTGCACTGCAGACCTCGGAGTCACCAGGGCTCCAACCAGGGGCCACAGTTATAACAAGGATCCTTCACTGGATCCTTGTTATAACTGTGAGCTGTGATTACACCACTGCATCCTTCTCAGTCCAAAGCTTGGCCAAGTGTGTGGGCAAGTTGCTGGAAATTTTAAAAAACACAACAAACCACTAGACAAACTGTCCAGGAGTTCTAACAAATACCTTAGAACTATAACAAAAGGCTTGAAGGTATTTTGGGCCTCTCCAGTCCTAAGAGGTGCTCCAAATGATCACCACCTCCTGGACCATACTTCAGGGCAGATGGGAAAACCCAACCAGACAGGTCTAAAAAGCACCTCTCCTGAGCCTATGGTGGTATCTCAGCATCCTATTTCAGACTAATGCAGGTTATCTGAGATCAGAGTTCCAAGAAAAGAGCTTACGACAGTGACCTGAGGTATGAGGGATGCAAAGAGCTGATGCCCTCGCCCCGTGGTGGTAGACAGGTTTAGGGAACAAAGCATTTGGAAATCTCAGTCACTGCAAATGACCCTGCAGTCCCTCCTCCTCTCCTCCTGGTTCCTATCACTCTGCAATTCCTAGAGAGCCATGAGACTTTTGACGCTCCTCTAAAATGAAATTGTTACTCTGCATTCTGACTTTCTCCCAGGAGCTCAGACTTGGGGCCCTGTTTACCTCTTATGTTGGCCCTGCCCCCAACACAGCCCTCAGAGCATGACACATGGGTAGATACATGTAACTGATCCCCCGCAAGGCTCTCTTTCCAAGAAATTACCTGACTTATCTTATGGGGTGCCCCCCAGCCAGAAATCTGACAAGCCCAGCACCTGTCTCTCACCTTTCTCTTGAAAATTCATTCTTACATTCTGTGGCTCCAGGGACACACCAGGGGGTTCACGCAATTGCATCCAAAGGCCTCCAGCTGCAAACATAGAAGGAAAGCCCCTGGATCTGACCCACACCAGAGGCCTCTCTGCAGACAAACGGGGGAAGTATGGACCTGATTTTGCCTGTGATGTCTCCTGGAGTCCAGGACAACCATGGCAACCCAGGTCATCTCAAAGCAAAGGACAGAGTCCAGAAAAATCTGCCTGTATGGACAGAGTGCCAGAGTGAGAGGTGACAGCATGCTGGCAGTCCTCACAGCCCTCGCTCGCTCTCGGCGCCTCCTCTGCCTGGGCTCCCACTTTGGCGGCACTTGAGGAGCCCTTCAGCCCGCCGCTGCACTGTGGGAGCCCCTTTCTGGGCTGGCCAAGGCCAGAGCTGGCTCCCTCAGCTTGCGGGGAGGTGTGGAGGGAGAGGCGCGGGCGGGAACCCGGGCTACGTGTGGTGCTTGCCGGCCAGCGCAAGTTCCGGGTGGGCATGGGCTTGGCTGGCCCGCACTCCACACTCCGCACTGGGAGCAGCCGGCCCTGGGCAGTGAGGGGCTTAGCACCTGGGCCAGCAGCTGCTGTGCTCAATTTCTCGCCCGGCCTTAGCTGCCTCCCCGCTGGGCAGGGCTCGGGACCTGCAGCCCACCATGCCTGAGCCTCCCCCTGTCCATGGGCTCCTGTGCCACTGGAGCCTCCCTGACAAGCGCCACCCCTGCTCCACGGCACCCAGTCCCATCAACCACCCAAGGGCTGAGGAGTACGGGCGCACAGCGCAGGACTGGCAGGCAGCTCCACCTGCGGCCCGGTGCGGGATCCACTGGGTGAAGCCAGAGGGGCTCCTGAGTCTGGTGGGGACTTGCAGAACATTTATGTCTAGCTAAGGGATTGTAAATACACCAATCAGCACTCTGTGTCTAGCTCAGGGCTTGTGAATGCACCAATCGACACTCTGTATCTAGCTACTCTGGTGGGGCCTTGGAGAACCTTTATGTCTAGCTCCTGGATTGTAAATACACCAATCGGCACTCTGTATCTAGCTCAAGGTTTGTAAACACACCAATCAGCACCCTGTGTCTAGCTCAGGGTTTGTGAATGCACCAATCGACACTGTATCTAGCTACTCTGGTGGGGACTTGGAGAACCTTTGTGTCTAGCTCAGGGATTGTAAACGCACCTATCAGCACCCTGTGAAAACAGACCACTCGGCTCTACCAATCAGCAGGATGTGGGTGGGGCCTGATAAGAGATAAAAGCAGGCTGCCCGAGCCAGCAGTGGCAACCCGCTCAGGTCCCCTTCCATACTGTGGAAGCTTTGTTCTTTTGCTCTTCACAATAAATCTTGCTGCTGCTCACTCTTTGGGTCCACACTGCCTTTATGAGCTGTAACACTCACCGCGAAGGTCTGCAGCTTCACTCCTGAAGCCAGCGAGACCACGAGCCCACTGGGAGGAACAAACAACTCCAGATGTGCCGCCTTAAGAGCTGTAACACTCACCGCGAAGGTCCGCAGCTTCACTCCTGAGCCAGCGAGACCACGAACCCCACCAGAAGGAAGAAACTCCAAACACATCCGAACATCAGAAGGAACAAACTCCGGACACGCCGCCTTTAAGAACTGTATAACACTCACCGCGAGGGTCCACAGCTTCATTCTTGAAGTCAGTGAGACCAAGAACCCACCAATTCCGGACACAATAGGGTCTGAAATACTCGCTGATACAGACAGGGCCTGAGCGAATAACTCACTTCAGGGTTGTTAAAGCCATCTTGCCTACTGGTGGTACCACCAGGCGTATTTTAATTTTTTTGTAGAGGTGAGGCTCACATTGTTTAGTGGCTTGAATCCTGGGTGAATTCAAAGTGCTGGGATTACAATCATGAGCCACGGTACCCAGCCTGGTGGGTTTTTATTTTTTGTAGAGACAGAGTCTCCCTATGTTACTTAGACTGATCTTGAACGCCTGGGCTCAAGCAGTGCTCCCACCTTGGCCTCCCAAAGTATTGGGATTACAGGCATGAGCCACACCGCACCTGGCCCCTTATAAGGTGTAGCCAAGTTTTTATTTATGTCATTGCTAAAAAGGTACATGTTTTGCCCTTGCCCTTGAGATCCTAATGCCTTGGCTAGTGGAGAGCGTCACAGGTATAACGCCTTGGCTGCCTCTTCCTAGTTGAGCTCCGCGAGGGTTCTGGGCTGCAGGTAGGGATTAGCTCCATCGTACAGATGAGAAAATGTGCCCACGGTCACACCATAAGGGTCACATCACCAGCCCTGAGCCTAGGGGGTGAGGCTCCCAGCACGGGGCATTCCTCTTTTCCACACTGTCCCTTAGGAACTACATTCCCAGCATCCCCAGAGGGTGGTGATAAACCAACCCTGCTCACTCCGCTGCATCCTAGATTGTAGGATTAAAGAAATGGCTTCAGGGAGACAGGGTAGGGACACACAGAGTCCATAATGAAGCCAAACTCACATCCAAGTGCTTTGGATTAATATGAGTGTGTTATTTCTACTTAGTGTGGACCCAGGCCTAAACTAAGGGAAAATGAAAACAACTCTGACAGCCATTTCCTTGCTTTCTTTCTCCACCCAAGAGGTACCAGTGGTTAACAGTATGGTGGCAACAAGTGGGTCAGAGGTCAGCTCCTCAGTCAGTGCTGGTTTCCATGGAGATGAGGCCTATTCATCCAGCACACAGAGCCTCTTCACAGCCACTGACACACAATTGAGCTATTACTGGGAGCCCAGGAGAGCCCTGTCTGGAGCACAGTGCGCTAGACAGGGCAGGGTTTAATGGAGCTGATTAAATGGTAGTTGGGGAATTATCCAGAGCAGGATTTGAGAACACCCTTCAGAAACAAGTTAAATCCCCAAACCTCGGCCCATCCCCAGCACCCCTCTCCTGCAGAGCCTCCGCAATCCAAGCCACCCTTTCACCTTCAGTGATGCCAACATCTGCACACTCAAGCTGACCTCACCTTTCTTCCCATGTGTCCAAGAGAGGACAAAGCCCTATTCTGAGTTTCCTGGACCTCACCACCTTTGGCATCTTCATCTTTTGCTTAGCATCATGGTGCTTTTGTGATTTAGAAAGGTATCAACCCACAGACAAAAAATTAAAGTAGGCGATCCACTTCGGGCAGAACATAAATTCCAGCAGATGGGGAATGTGGTCCAAGACTTCTCAAGAGGTGAGAAATTCTTTGGCATTTGTTTGGGAATTCGTGAAATCAATTTTTTGAAAGAATGGGGGCATTCCTTCAAAAGATGCAGTGCCATCTGTAACTTACCAAGCAAAGTTTCTCCCAAAATTTCCACAACCTTTAAAATCAGAGTGGAATGTCCAGGCGTGGTGCCTCACACCTGTGGTCCCAGCACTTTGGGAGGCCGAGACCGGTGGACCACGAGGTCAAGAGATCGAGACCATCCTGGCCAACATGGTGAAAACTCATCTCTACTAAAAATACAAAAATTAGCTGAGCGTGTTGGCAGGTGCCTGTAGTCCCAGCTACTCGAGAGGCTGAGGCAGGAGAATCGCTTGAACCTGGGAGGCGCAGGTTGCAGTGAGCCGAGATCGCGCCACTGCACTCTAGCCTGGCGACAGAGCGAGGCTCCATCTCAAAAAAAAAAAAAAAAAGAAAAGAAAAAATCAGAGTGGAACAAGAGAGATGAAAAGTGAAATGCCTTATTAGAAGATTATATTCTCACACAAAAACTTTACGTGACTATTTATAACAGTTATATACATAATCTTCCCAAACTAGAAACAAACCAAATGTTCTTCGGCAGATGAATGAATAAACAAACACGGGCTCATCCATACAATGGAAAACCGCTCAGTAATGAAAAAGAACTACTAATACCTGCAGCAATGTGGATGAATTTCAAGTGCATATTATTGAGCGGAGGAAGCCAGAATCAAAAGGCTACACACCATACGAATCCACTTATATCCTGGAAAAGGCAAAACCAGAGGGATGGAGAGAGAATCAGCAGTTGCCAGGGTTTGGGGCTGATTACAAAGGGGATGCCCAGGGGAAATTTGGGGTGGGTGGAGTTGTTCTATATCATGATTGTGGTGGTACAATTTGTTAAAACCCCAAAAGTTAATTTTATGGGTATGTTAAAAATAATTCTCTGGCCAAGTGCGGTGGCTCACGCTGGTAATCCCAGTACTTTGGGAGGCCGAGGCGGGTGGATCACAAGGTCAGGAGATCGAGACCATCCTGGCCAACATGGTGAAACCCTCTCTCTACTAAAAATACAAAAATTAGCCAGGCGTGGTGGTGTGTGCCTGTAATCCCAGCTACTCAGGAGACTGAAGCAGGAGAATCGCTTGAACCAGAGAATCGGAGGTTGCAGTGAGCCGAGATCACGCCATTGCATACCAGCCTGGCAACAGAGCGAGACTCTGTCTCAAAAAAAAAAAAAAATCTCTGAATTCAACCTTTTTAGAGAACACAAAAAGAAAGTGTGCTGACTCTTCAAGTCAGGATAAAATGACGAAGAATCTCCAAAATGGGCGTGGGGGCCCACACCTGTAATCCCAGCACTTTGGGAGGCTGAGGAGGGTGGATCTCTTGAACCCAGGAGTTCAAAACCTGCCTGGGCAACACAGGGAGACCTAGTCTCTAAAAAACAACCCAAAAAGTTAGCCAGGCATGATGGCACACACCTGTAGTCCCAGCTACTCGGAAGGCCGAGGTGGGAGGATCTCTTGAGCCCAGGAGGTCGAGGCTGCAGTGAGCTGTGGTTTCGCTGCACTCTAGCCTGGGCGACAGAGGGAGACCCTGTCTCAAAAAAATAAAAAATAAAAAATAAACAAAACCACAAACAAAAAAGAATCCCCTTTGTTCTCTGAAGTTACACCTGCCAAGCTGTAACAGTAGCCCACTGGTTTTAATTCCTGTTGCTGTTATTGCTAACCAGGGTAAGGTAAAGATGAATATATTCCAGAACTGAAGCACTGCGTGGATAAGTATAAACACTCTAATGACAACTGGGATTGGGTGGGGAACATCAACATTTATATTTTTTGAGATCTTGCTCTTCCTGTATATGTCACTGGAAGAAAAATAACAGTGGAGGAGATACCCCTTAATCAGTAGGAGAAAATAACAGTGGGAAGGACGATGCAAAAATAGGGTTTAATGCCCATATGCTGAACAGTGGTGAACAAACTTAAGATCATCATGCAAAGGGGTCAACAAGACCTCACAGAGGTCTTGGCGGAATGAGACAGACAGATGGCTGCTTGTGTCCGTGGAACGTCAGCTTCCCCAGGACACTCATATCACTGCTGTGGCCCCCAGAACAGCTTTGGGCCATTGAGCTGCACCATCAGTATTTGCTGGATAATGAATAAATCTGAGGGTAGAAGTTCAGAGGAGGAAATTTGATTAAAAAGAAATGGAGAAGAAATAACGGAGGATGTATACAGATCACTTGGCCGGGCTGAGCATCACGAAGCGTTCCTGAGAGAGACTTAAAATAACAATCACAAAAACAAACACACACAGGGCAGAAAACAAAAGACAGAAAGCAGACAAAGGCGAGAATAGATTGCATGGGAGCCTCAAGTCTCCAGCCTCTGCTGGCAGCTGCTCAGCCCTGACCCGATCGCCTTGTGGGCTGCTGATCTGGGAGGCTCACTGGTCAGATGCGGAGGGAACATGATGACGATCCGGACTCTCAACGGTGTGACAACGAGAAATGACACCCATCTTACAGCATACCAGGCACCGTCCGAAGTCCTTCGCTAACATTAACTCAATCCTCATGAGCACCATCTGAAGTAGGGGCTGTTGAGGGTCTCATTTTACAGATGAAGAAACGGAGGCACAGGGAAGCTCTCTGACTCACCCAGGGTGGGATCTGAACTTACCCTGACCAGAGGGTCTGCACCCTGAACCCCTACACTACGCTAGAAAAATGAGATAAACCCACCAACACAAGGTTAACAGAAATGACGTCCTATACCCATGCCAGGGGTGGGAAATAGTGTGTGGAAGGGGACATGGTGGGAGGGACAGTTACACATGTGGACAATAACTTTGGGGGAGTCAATTTTACAACATGGGTGCCGGAAAAAGGAAGCTGCTTCAGTGGCCAGCATACTCCCTGGTGCCCAGGGACTGGTGTCCTGATCTTGGATACACCCTTCCAGGTGGCCCAGAGTGGAGTTGGGTGGGTGGTGCAGAGAGCTGAGGACATTCAAAATGATGTTATATGAGACCATCAGTGTGAGGAAGGTGATCTTCTGAAAAGTGAAAGGCTGTCAACGTGGACGAGGAGGAATTCAGTTTGCTCTGGGCTGCCCCCATCACTGCAGGTGTTCAGGCAGAGGCCAGGCAACAAATAGTTGGACCAGATAACTCTGTGATCTCAGCCAAAAACTGATCATTCTCAGATGTGAAGTGGTTCTTAGGTCTTCTAGAGCTACTCAGGAGTGGAAAAGCCCAGTTTCAACTCAAAGTAGGAATACAAACCAGGATGCTAGGAGGAAGCGCCAGACAGAGGAGAGATGCTTGGGCAGCTGAGTCAGGTGGGCAACCCTGCAGCCCGGGGCTCTCTAACAGACCCACCTCAACAGGCCTGGCTTCCTGGGGGCACACATTAGACCTGGCTGTTCCTGCTGGCCGGCTTAGTAACCTCGTTCATCTGCAAGATACTTGCAGATGTTTCAAAGGATTTTCAAGCACCCTATAATGTTTCTGGGAATATTTACAAGTTCTTCCCCTCTAAATAGAGCATTATTCCTGAGGGGACCAAGATTTCAAGACATGGGGATCTGTCCAAACTTAGACTAAGTTTTGGAAAGTTTCAGGCATTTGTTCCTTTATGGAAAACTAACAGCAAATTACAACGCGATATCCACCCATCCCCTCAGGCTTTTCCTCTGGCAACGTGTATGCAGCCTTGAAGCTATAACAATTTTTGTTTCTTAAAAAAGCACGTTAGTGGTACTGGTTCTTCACAATAACAAGGCTGCCCCATGGAAAGCAGAGTGTTATGTAGGGATGCAGGAGAAATGGGCACTCTATGGTTGCCCCGGGTATAAGCTGATTCAGCCCCTTGCAAGGAAATCTGGCGATATGATGTGGCTTTAAGATGTTTCTAAGGTTGGGCATGGTGGCTCATGCCTATAATCCCAGCACATTGAGAGGCTGAGGCGAGTGGATCACCTGAGGTCAGGAGTTCGAGACCACCCTGGCCAACATGGTGAAACCCCGTCTCTACTAAAAATTCAAGAAATTAGCTGGGCGTGGTGATGGGTGCCTGTAATCCCAGCTACTTGGGAGGCTGAGGCATGAAAATCACTTGAACCCAGGAGGTGGAGGTTGCAGTGAGCCGAGATCACGCCACTGCACTCCAGCCTGGGCAACAAGAGTGAAACTCTGTCTCAAAAAAAGATGTTTCTAGCCTTTTACTCAATGAGCCCAAGTCTAGGATTGTACTCCAGGGTACTATTCAGAAAAAGCTTAATCCATAAGAATCATGCACTGCACTATTGTTTATGAGAGTAAAGCACCAGAAAAACCCGAGTTTCTGAAAACAGAGAAACAGTTAGGGGAGTCAACTGAAGAAAGCACTTAGGATAAAATATGAAGTCAAAAAAGCTGGACACCAAGTTGTACCTCAGTGTGAAGACAATGATATTTGAAAAAGAGAAAGAAGCAGAAAACTTACATGCCAGAAGAAAGGTCTGGCAGAAAGTGGACCAACATTTAATTTATTTATTTGAGACAGGGTCTCACTTTGCCATCCAGGCTGGAGTGTTACTGGCACTATCTCAGCTCATTGCAGCCTTGACCTCCCAGGTTCAAGCGATCCTCTTGCCTCAGCAGCCCACGTAGCTGGGACTCTAGGCCTGCGCCACCATGCCCAGCTATTTTTTTGTATTTTTAGTAGAGACAGGTTTTCCCATGTTGGCCAGGCTGGTCTCAAACTCCTGAGTTCAAGTGATCCACCTACCTCAGTCTTCCAAAGTGCTGGGATCACAGGTGTGAGCCACGGCACCCAACCTGGACCAACATTTTAAAACTGATATATATTGGTGGCTGGATGATTAACATTTTAAAAAATCTTCCCCCAATCTCCAAATTTTCTTTAATCAACACACTTTTCCCTTCTCTCCTCTCTCTCTAGTAGCTCAAGACAGATGAGGTGATGTCCCCCCTGAATGTGCTCCCCCCTTCTCTGTATGTAACTCAGTCTGGTGTGCCTCTTCCCAGTGTCCTGTCAGAATAGAGCTGCACTTGTACACATGTTCCTATCATTCCAGTTCTTTCTCTCTCCATCTCTTTAGCAGAATTGGGTTTATAGGACACCTTTTCAATAGTTCCTGTTTCCTTCAAAATAAGGTTCCAATCTCCTTCCTTCCTTCGTTTTCTTTTTTTGAGACGGAGACTCGCTTGTCGCCCGGCTGGAGTGCAGTGGCGCGATCTCAGCTCACTGCAAGCTCCGCCTCCCAGGTTCAAGTGATTTTCCTGCCTCAGCCTCCCAGAGTAGCTGGGACTACAGGTGCGTGCCAACACGCCCAGCTAATTTTTTGTATTTTCAGTAGAGACGGGGTTTCACCATGTTGGCCAGGATGGTCTCAATCTCTTGACCTGTGATCCGCACGCCTCAGCCTCCCAAAGTGCTGGGATTACAGGTGTGAGCCACCGCACCTGGCCTAAGGTTCTAATTTCTTTTCTTTTCTTTTTTTTTGGAGACAAGAGTCTCTCTCTGTCGCCCAGGCTGGAGTGCAGTGGCGCTATCTAGGCTCACTGCAAGCTCTGCCTCCTGGGTTCATGCCAATCTCCTGGCTCAGCCTCCTGAGTAGCTGGGACTACAGGTGCCCACCACCCTGCCCGGCTAATTTTTTGTATTTTTTTTAGGAGAGACAGGGTTTCACCGTGTTAGCCAGGATGATCTCAATCTCCTGACCTCATGATCTGCCCGCCTCAGCCTTCCAAAGTGCTGGGATTACAGGCATGAGCCACCGAGCCCGGCCTAAGGTTGAAATTTCTAAGAATGATAAAGAAGGACTTTGAGGGCTGGTCTCTGTTACCTCCCTAGCCTATCTCTCAACATCTCCTTCCTTGCTTCCTGTGACTAAATTCCAACCATTCTGAACTCCCTGGGAACCCCAAGTCAGGTGGCATACTTTGAAGGGAGCCCCAACCCACCTCTTCGCTCCCTTTCAAGGTCTAGGCTGCCCTTCCTCAGCACAACGTCCCCACTGGTGACTGTACAGTCATCCCTCTCTCTCACTTGAAATGCAGTCCCTCTAAGGCTGGAACCCTATCATTGTATTTTTATTAAACAGAATTTTGTCTCACTCTGTTGCCCAGGCGGGAGTACAGTGGTGCCATCATGGCTCACTGTAGCCTTGACCTTCTAGTCTCAAGGGATCCTCCTGCCTCAACTCCCCAAGTAGCTGAGACTACAGGTGTGCACCACCACACACGGCTAATTTTTAAAATTATTTGTAGAGACCGGGTCTCACTATGTTGCCCAGGCTGATCTTGAACCCGTGGGCTCAAGTGATCCTCCTGCCTTGGCCTCTCAAAGTGTTGGGATTATAGGCATGAACTACCACACCCAGTCTCCTATCTTTTTAATACCTTAGTCCCTAAGACACTGCCCAGACTGCTAGGAGCTACTCAAGGATTAAATGTTGAATGGAAAAACAAATACCCAAACAACATGAAAATGTTTGTGACTAGTTTTTTTTTTTTTTTTTTTTTTTTTGAGACAGGGTCTTGCTCTGTCACTCAGGCTGGAGTGCAGTAGGGAGATCATAGTTCACTGTAGCCTCAAACTCCTGGGTTCAAGCAATCCTCCCACCTCAGCCTCCGAGTGGCTGGGACTACAGGTACATGGCACCAAGCTTGGCTAATTTTTATTTTTGTAGAGACAGGGTCTCACTCTGTTGCCCAGCCTGGTCTTGAACTCCTAGCCTCAAGAGATCATCCCACCTTGGGCCCCAAAGTGTTGGGATTATAGGTGTGAGCCACTGTGCCCAGCCCAGAATCCAAAGCTTATAAGGAGGATGGGAAATGAGCCATATGCATTCAAATAAGTGGCAGGTATCACTGGTTTCTATTAGAATGGTAGAAACAAGACTGAAGAGTCAAGTTTTTTGTTTTATTATTATACTTTAAGTTTTAGGGTACATGTGCACAATGTGCAGGTTTGTTACATATGTATACATGTGCCATGTTGGTGTGCTGTACCCATTAACTCATCATTTAGCATTAGGTATATCTCAGAAGAGTCAAGTTTTTAACTAAAGCTAAGCTTATAGAATTTAAAAGACTGTCCTTTGCTCTAGGGTGAACTTGTTCCCCCACCCACCCTTTTTGTTATTATTAAAATATTCTTTTTCAAATGAAATTAGGATCATTGTTTCTCTTAATATTCTTACTTGGTTAAAAAAAAAAAAGAGGGAGTATTACTCTGACAGTCCCTTTCCCCCACCAAGTTTTCTGAAATTCGAATGGTCCAAAAAACCCAGGCGTTGTTCAAGTGGCAAGTACTCTAGTAGTTCATGGGAAGAACAGGTTGCCAAGGCCTGAGGGAGAGGGAGGCTCCTTTAGTTGAGTCCAGCAGGCGTTTGATAGTGTAAGCAGAGGAGAGCAATGCAGTGATCAGAGCTAAGTGCAAAGGGGTGAGGGCAGGAGGAGAAGTCCAAAGATAAAGGGATTTGGTAGAGTTGTTACAAGGTAAATGCTGGAAAAACAGCAAAACAGCATAGGAGTGAACATTTGTTAAGCACCAACTCACTTTGGGGACCAAGTGCTTGTATTCTCTCAGCCACTCTATGTATGCTTTTGCACATCTGATCTTAAAGCCTCTCTGAGTGAGTCCCATCTCCATCCTGCAGAGTCACAGGGTAAAACGGTGGCAGCGGTGCTATTTGAAGCCAAGCCTGGACTGTTCTCGCTGTCTTAGAAGCAAGACCTTGTGTTCAATTTATGGTCAATGAGGATGCCTTGAAGGTTTGCAAGCACGAGAATGACATGGAGAAAGTGGTGCACTGGGAGGTTAAAAAAAAAAAAAAAAAGGTAGGGGGAGATAAACAGAAAGGGAAGAGCTGGAGTCAGGGGCACTACTGCAGTGATCCAGGCTGGAAAACCACAAACTGTGTCTTCTGAGAGATGGCTCTGGGATCAGAGAACAGTTTTAGAGAATACATAGGACCTAGGAGTGAGTGGTTATTATGGGACAGGAGGGAGAGAAGAGCTGAAGTCAGCAAGTTTGGTGATTAGGAGAATGGGAACTAAGAGAATAGAGAAGTTGGGAGAGGAAGCTACTTTATGGTCGTAGATTTCCACCAAAACTTGGAAGTTGCACAGACATAGAGAAGCATAGTGTGCACAGCAGCAAGAAGCCAGGTTCCAGGCTAGCCCAGGTTCAAATCCTAGCTTTGCCAGTGACTTAAGGGACTTGCCACTGACTTAGGCAAGTAATTTATCTGTGTGTCAGCTTCCTTAATGGTAAAATAGGGACAGGTACAAAATGGAGCTGGTACCATTCCTTCTGAAACTATTCCAATCGATAGAAAAAGAGGGAATCCTCCCTAACTCATTTTATGAGGCCAGCATCATCCTGATACCAAAGCCTGGCAGAGACACAGCAAAAAAAAGAGAATTTTAGGCTAATATCCCTGAAGAACATCGATGCGAAAATCCTCAATAAAATCCTAGCAAACCGAATCCAGCAGCACATCAGAAAGCTTATCTACCACGATCAAGTTGGCTTCATCCCTGGATGCAAGGCTGGTTCAACATACGCAAATCAGTAAATGTAATCCATCACATAAACAGAACCAACGACAAAAACCACATGATTATCTCAATAGATGCAGAAAAGGCCTTCAACAAAATTCAACAGCGTTTCATGCTAAAAACTCTCAATAAACTAGGTATTGATGGAATGTATCTCAAAATAATAAGCGCTATCTATGACAAACCCACAGCCAATATCATACTGAATGGGCAAAAACTAGAAACATTCCCTTTGAAAACTGGCACAAGACAGGGATGCCCTCTCTCACCACTCCTATTCAACATAGTGTTGTAAGTTCTGGCCAGGGCAATCAGTCAAGAGAAAGAAATAAAGGGTATTCGATTAGGAAAAGAGGAAGTCAAATTGTCTCTGTTTGCAGATGACATGATTGTATATTTAGAAAACCCCATCGTCTCAGCCCAAAATCTCCTTAAGCTAATAAGCAACTTCAGCAAAGTCTCAGGATACAAAATCAATGTGCAAAAATCACAAGCATTCCCATACACCAATAACAGACAAACAGAGAGCCAAATCATGAGTGAACTCTCATTCACAATTACTACGAAGAGAATAAAATACCTGGGAATCCAATTTACAAAGGATGTGAAGGGCCTTCTCAAGGAGAACTACAAACCACTGCTCAACGAAATAAAAGTGGACACAAACAAATGGAGCAACATTCCATGCTCATGGATAGGAAGAATCAATATCATGAAAATGGCCATACTGCCCAAGGTAATTTATAGATTCAATGCCATCCCCATCAAGCTACCACTGACTTTCTTCACAGAATTGGAAAAAACTACTTTAAATTCATATGGAACCAAAAAAGAGCCCGCATAGGCAAGAAAATCCTAAGCAAAAAGAACAAAGCTGGAGGCATCACGCTACCTGACTTCAAACTATACTACAAGGCTACAGTAACCAAAACAGCATGGACTGGTACCAAAAAAGATTTATAGACCAACGGAACAGAATAGAGGCCTCAGAAATAACACTGCACATCTACAACCATCTGATCTTTGACAAACCTGACAAAAATAAGCAATGGGGAAAGGATTCCCTATTTAATAAATGGTGCTGGGAAAACTGGCTAGCCATATGTAGGAAGCTAAAACTGGATCCCTTCCTTACACCTTACACAAAAATTAACTCACGATGGATTAAAGACTTAAATGTAAGCCCTAAAACCATAAAAACCCTAGAAGAAAACCTAGGCAATACCATTCAGAACATAGGCATGGGCAAAGACTTCATGACTAAAACACCAAAAGCAGTGGCAACAAAAGCTAAAATAGACAAATGGGATCTAATTAAAGAGCTTCTGCACAGCAAAAGAAACTATCATCAGAGTGAACAGGCAACCTACAGAATAGGAGAAAATTTTTGCAATCTATCCATCTGACAAAGGACTAATACCCAGAATCTACAAAGAACTTAAACAAATTTATAAGAAAAAAACAAACGACCCCATCAAAAAGTGGGCAAAGGATATGAACAGACACTTCTCAAATGAAGATATTTATGCAGCCAACAGACATATGAAAAAATACTCAACACCACTGGTCACCAGAGAAATGCAAATCAAAACCACAATGAAATTTCTCATGCCAGTTAGAATGGTGATCATTAAAAAGTCAGGAAACAACAGATGCTGGAGAGGATGTGGAGAAATAGGAATGCTTTTACACTGTTGGTGGGAGTGTAAATTAGTTCAACCATTGTGGGAGACAGTGTGGCGATTCCTCAAGGATCTAGAACTAGAAATACCATTTGACCCAGCAATCCCACTACTGGGTATATACTCAAAGGATTATAAATCATGCTACTATAAAGACACATGCACACGTATGTTTATTGTGGCACTATTCACAATAGCAAAGACTTGGAACCAACCCATCAATAATTGATTGGAAAAAGAAAATGTGGCACATATACACCATGGAATACTATGCAGCTATAAAAAAGGATGAGTTCATGTCCTTTGCAGGGACATGGATGAAGCTGGAAACCATCATTCTCAGCAAACTATCACAAGGACAGAAAACTAAACACCGCATGTCCTCACTCATAGGTGGGAGTTGAACAATGAGAACACATGGACACAGGGAGGGGAACATCACACACCAGAGCCTGTTGGGGGGGTGGGGGCTGGGGGAGGGATAGTGTTAGGAGAAATACCTAATGTAAATGACAAGTTGATGGGTGCAGCAAACCAACATGGCACATGTATACCTATGTAACAAACCTGCACATTGTGCACATGTACCCTAGAACTTAAAGTATAATAAAAAAAGAAAAAAAAAGGTAAAATAGAGACAAAGAACAGCACACACCTCATGGGAGGGTTGCTGTAGGGACTAAAGGTGTTCTTATTTGTAAAGTCCTAGAAAGTGTATGCCTTGCGGGGTTAAATCGCTCATTCTCCCAATTTTTGCTGTGGGTGGTTGCTTTTGGGTACTTTTTGCTGGGTTTTGCATCTTTCTTCACCCTCCTTCTCATTCTCAGCACACCAGTATCTATCCAGCTCTATCTGGGGAAGCAGACACCCCATTCATCCACCTCCAGCAGCTCACCTGATCAGGCCTTATTCCCTACCCTTGCCGGCCCCTCCCTCTAACCCCCCTTGGCTGTGGGGTCCTGCTCAGACACTCAACCATCCACCAAACACTCTTAACTTCTACCTGGGATTCTGCCAGGTGAATAAAAATGAAATATTTAAAACCTTTTATTTTGTGGCCAGGCGTGGTGGCTCATGCCTGTAATCCCAGCACTTTGGGAGGTTAAAGCAAGAGGATCGCTTGAGGCCAGGAGTTCGAAACCCTGTCTCTACAAAAAATTTAGAAAAATTAGCAGGGCGTGATGGCACACACCTATAGTCCCAGCTACTCAGGAGGCTGAGGTGGGAGGATTGCTTGGGCCCAGGAGTTTGAAGCTACAGTGAGCTATGATTGCACCAGTGCACTCTAGCCTAGGTGACTGAGTGAGATTCCATCTCAAAAACAAACCATTTTGGAAAATTTCCAATGCACACAAAAGTAGACAGAACAATATAATGAATCTGGTTAAGCCACCACCAGGTTCTGCAATTACTAGCTCATGGCCCATCTCCATTCATCTACCCCCCACCCAATCCTTGCTCATCCACCCCTAAGCCCAAGACTATTTTGAAACAGAGCCCAGATAGCCTATCACTTCATTGGTAAATACTTCTGTGTGTTACCTCTAGAAAGCAGGAAATTTTTTAAAATCCTAAAAAATGTTTTTAAGGGTTAACAATAATTTTCTAATATTATGTCTTACAAATACTTTTTCCCTACAGTTTGTTTCAATCAGGATCCAATGCATGGTCCATACATTTGCTATTGTTCAATTTATGTCTTTTATTCTTTTTTAAAGCCTTTAATCTTTTTTTCTTTTTTTTTTTGAGATGGGGGTCTCACTCTGTCACCCAGGCTGGAGCGCAGCAGTGCAATCTAGACTCACTGCAGCCTCTGCCTCCCTGGCTCAAGCAATCCTCACAACTCAGCCTCCCAAGTAGCTGGGACGACAGGTGCATACCCCTGTGCCGGGCTAATTTTTTGTATTTTTGGTGGAGACAGGGGTTTCACCATGTTGCCCAGGCTGGCCTTGAACTCCTGAGCTCAAGCAATCCACACCGTGGCCTCCCAAAGTGCTGGGATTACAGGCGTGAACCACCACTGGCCAAGCCTTTAGTCTTTTTTTTTTTTTTTGTGACGGAGTCTCGCTCTTGTTGCCCAGGCTGGAGTGCAATGGCCAGTCTCGGCTCACTGCAACCTCCACCTTCTGGTTCCAAGCGATTCTCCTGCCTCAGCCTCCCGAGTAGCTGGGATTACAGGCATGCGCCACCATGCCCACTTAATTTTGTATTTTTAGTAGAGATAAGGTTTCACCATGTAGGTCAGGCTGGTCTCGAACTCCTGACCTCAAGTGATCCACCCTCCTCAGCCTCCAGAAGTGCTGAGATTACAGGCATGAACCACCACATCTGGCCACCTTTAGTCTTTTTTAGCCTTTTAATCTTTAGGAGTCTTTCTCTTTCTCTATTTCCACCCTGCCCACGCCTCCTGTATTATTCGTGGAGGAAACCAAGTTATTGTTCCTGTAGTTTTTTTTTAAGTCTGGATTTTGCTAATCATATCCTCATGGTGTCAATCTAACATGTTCTTCTGAATTATATTTCTGGTAAACTAATAATTAGATCTAGAGGCTTGATCAAATTCAGGTTCAATGTTATTTTACTTTATTTAGGGAAGAGGGAATGCCATGGTTTGAATATGTCCCCCAAAGTTCATGTTTTGCAAACTTAATCCATAATGCAACAGTGTTGAGAAGTGGAAACTTTGAGAGGTGATTAGGTTATGAGGGCTGTGCCCTCATAAAAGTATTAATGCCCTTATTGTGGGAGTGGGTTCCTGATCAAAGTATGAGTTTGCCCTCCATCCCCCATTCTGCCGTCTTGTGCACACACATGCGTACTCTCTTGCCTTTCTGCTATAGGACGATGCAGCAAGAGGGCCCACACCAGATGCTGAGCAGATGTCGGCACAATGCCCTTGGACTTCGCAGCCTCCTTAACTGTGAGCAAGTAAATATCTTTCCTTTATAAATTACCCAGTTTGTAGTGTGCTGTTACAGCAACACAAAATGAACTAAGACAGGGAACAAGACTATTTCTTCTTCATTTATTAGCTGAAATATTTCTGTAAAGAAAAACTTTCCTCAACTAGTGGCCCAGTGGCAAACAGCACACAGCACAGGCAGGATAAATGCGTGATTCTTTCTCTCTTATTAACATGCTGAAAATAATGACTTAGCTCCCTGTTGTCCTCCAAAGGAGACCAGTGTTGTGTTTATTTGGTTGTGTTTTTTGGTGTCATCGTGAACTTAAGGAATTTAATAAATATATTCTTGATGATCTAATTATTTCATCTTTTCCGTCTTATTCAGTTTGGCTGCTGAGTCCTTCTGACCTAGCAGCCCTAGTACCTGAGTCTGTAACAGTAGACTTGGGTCTCTAATGGTCTTCAATAGGTTTCATGCTTTCTTTCATAACAAGATATTCTAGGCTAACTTCATACATCGAATCAGCTCCTTCTCCCAGGAGCCTGGATTTATTTTAACTGGGAAATGGGATTTGGCGAATATAATCTGAGCACTGGAGCTGGTCAGTGCTATTGAGATAATCATTGTTTCTAATCTTTTCCAGTGGATAGAGCTACAAAATATATATTCTCTCTCTTTTAAGCACCATAATAACTTTCAAAATAAGCTTTAATTTTAAAATGAAAACTAAATTATTTATTCCCACTTTTCTGAAGTTTTAAAAATGTTATTTATAGTTATGGAACAAACTATCATCTAGTTATAAAACTATAGGCTGGGCGTGGTGGCTCATGCCTGTAATCCCAGCACTTTGGGAGGCCGAGGCGGGCAGAACACGAGGTCAAGAGATCAAGACCATCCTGGCCAACATGGTGAAACCCTGTCTCTACCAAAAATACAAAAGTTAGCTGGGGATGGAGGCACATGCCTGTAGTCCAAGCTACTCAGGAGGCTGAGGCAGGAGAATCGCTTGAACCTGGGAGGCGGAGGATGCAGTGAGCTGAGATTGCGCCACTGTACTCCAGCTTGGGTGACGGTGAAACTCCGTCTCAAAAAAAAAAAAAAAATACATATATATATATATTTCTTTTCAAAGAAATTTCAAAATATATATATATTTTTTTTAAGTAGAGAAAGTAAGCAGAGACACTAATGGACCCCAGATTGAATAGCTTATCATTTTCCCATATTAATCTCAGAGCTCCCCACCTCTTTTTTTTCTTAAAGAAATAAAGTGTTATTGACACAGCTCAAGTATCCGATCTGTCATTCATTTATCTGCCCTCCCAGAAGTAACTATTGTCCTAAAGGTACTGCTTGTCATACCTCTGCATGTTTTTCACTAAATATATTTCACTACATATGTATTATCCACAATTTATAGGCTCAATGAGTGTCTTCAATTTTTTATTTTGAAAAGCTCCATTTTACAGGAAAGTTATAGGAAAAGTACAATAAACACCCATCTGTCCTTCATCCAGATCAATCACCGTTAACATGTTCACACACTGTCTTTGCTTATCTCCCTCCCCTATGTATGCATTCACACACACACATTTTTATTTTGCAGAACCATTTGAAAGTCAGTTGTCAACACTGTAACACCTTACCCTCAAATACCTCAGCCCAGATCTCCTAAACACCAGGGCATTCTCCTGTATAATCAAATGCAACTATCATTCTCTTGGGAGTTACAAACATTCTTATAAATGGCACTACATTTTAGGTATTTTTTCTTTCTTTCTTTTCAAAGAGATGAGGTCTCACTATGCTGCCCATGCTGGTCTTGAACTCCTGGGTTCAAGTGATCCCACTGCCTCGGCCTCCCAAAGTGCTGGGATTATAGGTGTGAGCAACTGTGCCCAGCCTAGCCACTTACTTTTTCTAATGAGTGTTAGACTTTTGGAATTTATTCATGTTAATACATGTAGATCTGAGTTAATCCATTATATTCTACTATATGACTACATTTATTTAATACATAGATGGCCACATGTTGTTTCTAGTTTATGCTACTGCAAACAATGCAGCAAAGAGCATTCTTGTTCATGTCCCTTGTGCTCATGTGTAGTAGATTTGCTGGGTCATAAGATATGTGCACCTTTGATTTTACTAGATATTGCCAAATCATTCCTCAACATAATATGCAAATGTGTCATTTATTAACAAACATCCTCGCCAACACCACTATTCTTAGACTTTAACTTTTGCCATCTCATTGTTTTAGTCTGCATTTCTCTGATCCTGCTTCTTTCTTGCAATGGAAAGCATACAACAGCTTTTTCTGAAAAAATAAAAATAAAAATAAAAAAAATTGTTTTTTGAAATGGGGTTTCACTCTGTTGCCCAAGCTGGAGTTCAGGGGCACAAGCATGGCTCACTGCAGCTTCTAACTTCTGGGCTCAAGCCAACCTCTCACCTCAGCCTCCTGAGTAGCTGAGATTACAGGTGTGTGCCTATTTTATTTTATTTTTTGTAGAGACAGGGTCTGGCTATGTTGACTTGGCTGGTCTTGAACTCCTGGCCTCAAGTGATCCTCCTGCTTCGGCATCCCAAAGTGTTGGGATTACAGGTGTGAGCCACTGTTCCCGGCTCCGAACATCTTATGTCACCATTATGACTGTCCATCACAGGGTATCCTTTTATATTATTACTTCTCATATTTTCCCCTGCCTAGATGGTCAGCTGCCACTTAATCTGCAGATGACTGCACTATACAATAACCAAGCAGTGTTCTTTTATCAAGTCAGGAAAGTCTGGGTAAATATCCAAGGACCTCTCCCAGAGGTCAAAATGCAAAAGCTTTAGGAAAGAACACTATCACCAGTTTTTTTCCCCCATTGGAATAAAAAGACATTTTAACTAACATTTCCTAGTTTATGATTTTAATACAGATGTTTGGAACCACTAGAAGTCAGATAAGGCTGAGCGTGGTAGCTCACGCCTGTAATCCCAGAACTTTGGGAGGCCAAGGCGGGCAAATCCCTTGAATCCAGGAGTTCAAGACCAACCTGGGCAACATGGTGAAACCCCATCTCTTCAAAAAATACAAAAATTAACCAGGCATGGTGGCATGTGCTTATAGTCCCAGTTATTTGGGAGGCTGAGGCAGAAGGATTGCTTGAGCCCAGGAGGTGGAACTGCAGCGAGCCAAGATCGTGCCACTGCACTCCAGCCTGGGTGACAGAGCAAGATCTTGTCTCAAAATAAATAAATAAACAAATAAATAAAATAAGTAAAGTTACAAAAGTGTGGAATGCATTTTAGAACATTTTTAATCAAAAACAGCTAGAGTTAATTATAGTGCTTTGAAAAGGGAGCATTTATTGTCTGGAAAACCAATTTCTTAAGGGATATAAGACACATATAGGAAAATTTCACCCTATAAATACATAGTGAACACCTCTCAGGCATTCTTCTAGGTATGGGAGAAGAGGACATGATTTTTGATCCCAAGGAATTCCATGGTCTAGTGAAGGAGACAAAAAAGAAAAAAAATATTTTGATAAAAACTGATTAGACCTAATTTAATGCTAGTACAAGTTGAGCATCCCTAACCCCAAAATCCAAAATCCAAAATGCTCAAAAATCTGAAATTTCTTGAGTGCCAACATGACACTCAAATGAGATACTGACTGGGGCATGTCAGATTTTCCAATTACAGATGCTCAGATGGTCAGTATAATGCAAATATTCCCAAATCCAATAAGAGTTCCAAAACTGCGAAACACTTCTGGCCCCAAGCATTTTGGATAAGGGATACTTGGCCTGTACAGGGTATTGGGGGAGGGAGTACAGAAGGGAATCATGGGCAAGGAACATGCTACTCAGTGGTGGGTAGGGTGTCAGTAAACTCTCAAAAAGAAAAGTGCCTCAACAGCACCTTGGGATCATTGGTGAGGATACTGGTTGGCAGTGGAACGTCCGAGTCTGTATGGCTGAAGAGCACAGTGCCCATGGGAAGAAGCTGGGACACAGGCTGTGACACTCCTATACTGAGACATGAGTAGTGAGTGACATCAAACGTGAGCAGAATGTGTCTTCCCTCCTTTGAACTCATTCACTTTAAACAAAGACCTTGGAAATTAAGAGTGTAGAACACCTTGATTTCCTTTTTCTGTGAACAAATTGTTCTGCTTCTCTGAGTGCTTCAGCTGCAAGTCAGTATAACTTGCCAGGTTTGCTTCAATCTTATCCACCTCGTGTTTGTAATTATCAAAGTTAGGAAGTTCACAGGCTTAGGTGGCCACTTACAAACATTTGTTGTGGAATGAAAATGGCCATAATGCATACACTTGTTTCAAGCTGACGTTGCCAGTTTGCCAAAGTGGTGAGGGCAGGAGGTGTCTTAAACAATGCCTCATATTCAACACACATGTGGGATTCCCCTTCTGAATTGAAGATGGCTTGCCTCCGAAGACTTCTGGTAAATCACCACGTTCTAGGGACAATGAATGGGGTCATTAAGAAGGCAACTCTTCCTTGCTGGGACATAGCGGGAGGAAGGCTTGCATCCAGGTAGTACTAGAACCCATGTTTGGACTCTCTCCTGCAAGGCTCAGATCAAACATCTCTCCAAAGCCTCTGCCTCCTTCTCCAAGCTTGAGAAGCCCCTTTCTCACGTATTTCAGGTGACGTTTTATTCCACTTTGTTGGCGCTCATCGCAGGTATTGTAAAGACTCACGTTCCTGTTTGTTCTCTTACATTGTAAGCTCTGGAGGGCTGGGACCCTATCACGCTCTCCTTGGTAACCACAGAAGTTGTTTGGTAATTGCTAACTGGAGAGGGGGATGCATGCACACCAGGCATTCTTCCAGGGCCGGGGGGAAGGGGCTAACGTTGGTCTGATTAATTTCCCAACATACGCATTCTAGAAGCAAAAGGAAGCATGGAAATGTTTGTGGGCTGGTATGTTTGTTTCTACCTTATTTTACTTTCTGAGGCAAAATAAAAAGGGTAAGATGAACTGAGTTAACTTAATGTCACCAACCACTCACTGGAAGTTGTTTGGAATCCATCGTTTCGGAAAACTCCAAGCACAGCAGGGCACGAGGTTCCCAGATGGCAGGTGGGCTGTCGGGTCTTCATGGGCAGCGGAAATGGGCAAATTCCATTTTGCACAGTCACATACCTTCTCAGCAGAGCCCAACTATTATTTCCTCACCAGTCAAGTAATGCAGGGTGGGGGATGGGGGGGAAAAAAGCTGCCCGGAGCCACGGGGAAGGAAAGGCTGGGCAGGCAGGGCCCAAACTTGCTCCTATTTTGTTAGCACCTTTTCTTCCCTTTTGAAAAAAATCTGCATTCCCTTTCTCGGAGAAGGGCAGCCGGGCTCCCCACCTAACACAGCCCTGAATGCAGTGGACTTGGTGCCCCAAAGCCAAGCTCCTCAAGGAAGCTGAACCCAGGCCAGCATCAGCACAACAGGAGAAAGGGAGATTGTCCCCGCCCAGCGCCAACATTTCGTTCTCTTCAGAGGCCTCAAAACCCTAATTTGACCACAAAAACCTGGCCTCTGGTGTTTCTGTTATGAGTATCGGATTCCTTCGGCTGAACTTGGCTGTTCACTGCCTGAACAAATTACATTAACAATACAGAGAAATGTATACAGGGCCTTAAAAACACTGCTGAGCAGGGACCAAAACAAAGACAGCCGTGTCCTAGCAACAAACCTCACCCCCCCACCCCCCCACCCCCCACCCCCCAGCAGCCTTGGGCTCTGCCAGGGATTGTAAGCCACTGAGCTCCTCTCTTCTCTGCAAACAATTAGGGACAGAGAAGTCACAATTACAGATGGGATTTACAGCCAAAGGAGCAATCTATAAATCACAGTGCTCCCACCCCCGGCCATTCCCAGCCAGATAATCAGAGCCAGATGTTCGGCACAGCTGCTTCAATGTGGGTACACTGTTGGCCAATTCGACCATGCTCCCGCTCTGAGAACCAGCAAAGGCTCCAGCCAAGCCATCCTGCCAAGCCAGAGGGGGCCTCTGCACCCTGGAGCCCACCCAACTGTAGGAAAAGTTGTGTCGTGTGGGAACTGTTTGTTGAAGCCATTGTAGAGGTACATCACTGTCGAGGGTATGTGGCTCCCTGGAGTTCCCTCGAACGCTGCACAATTTCGTGGTAGTGGCGACAATAACAATCAGCATCTTTAGCATTTATTGATCACCTGCTACGGACTCACCACGGGCAGAGCACGTTACAGGTACTCTTTTGCTAAAGAACACTCAAGAGTTCACCCAATTCACAAAGAAATGGAACCTGAGAGAGGGCAACTGTTTTTCAGAAGGTCCCGGTGTTAAAGTGGCAGAACAGCAATTCAAAGCTGGATCTGCTTGACCTTGATGCCCCAGGAATCTCATCTAACTGTAGAGGGATGGACAGACTCTAGTTTCAGGGCACAGGGCTGGAGTTTCCAAATTACTCTCTTGATGGTCAAACTAGGAAGAGACTTGCCACTATTTTACTCTCCATAGCTGGCTGGTGTTTTAAAATGTCTGGACTGAACCAAATCAGGTTTTTAGCACCTAGGACCAGGGGACAGCAAACTCCAAATATGGTAAAAGCTAGGTTATTCAAATGTTGCCAAGGTGTTTCTGTTCACAGTCCACCTTTATGCATATTTTTCTTTATTGTTACTTATTCACTGAGATATAGCATATATACAGTAAAACGTACACCTTTTTTAAAACTCGGGGAGCCCCTGCTACCAGAATAGGTTCAGAGTGATTCCCCACATCTTAAATGTACAGCTCAATTAATACATCTGTATAAACTTGTGTCACCACCACCAGATCAAGATACAGAACATTCCAGAACCATTTTAGAGGTTCTTGCATATCCTGTCCCAGCCAACATTCCTCTGCCCCCAAGGTAACTCCTACTCTAACCTTTATCACCACAGACAGTTTTGTTTTTGAGCCTTATTGTGTCTTGTTTTGAATACACATGTCTTTTGTACAGTTTTGGTTATTCTCAGGGTCAAATCAAGGCTCCCAATTCAAAACCACCAACAATAAAAACTCGAGATAACACAACTAGTCCTATCGGCTGGCACTGGCTTTGGGAGACGGTTCCACAGCTTCCCTAACTCCTCCTCATGGGACTCTGCTCCTGGTGACTAAGAAGACTGCCCCTGCCCTCAAGGGGCAGAGAGGCCCCAGGCCATTTGTCTTCGAGCATCACCCGGTAATCGAATCTGGTAGTAACAAGCTGTGTTTACCCCTCTTGCCACCCGTCATCCTTGACACGCTGACAGCCACCATCTTTCACTCCTCAGGAAGTGCAGCAGGGCATGGAGGATGTGGCTGTGGCTCTTCACGGGAGGGGGAGGATGACACGGGCTGGAATGCCTGGGCTCCCTGACACGGTTCAGGCTGCTGAGCACGGCACTCCCTGATCATCCCTCACACCTCTCGCCACCCCGGAGGTGGCTAAGACAGGGGTGTTCCGGGGTGAGAATGGCAGCAGGAGCATCCCACTGGGGTGGGAGGAAGCCCCCCATCCATGCACAGTGTGACATCCTCTGGATCCAGCCTTTAATTCAGAAATCTGGACCGAAAGCTATGCAAGATATGGGGGCAGTGGGTTGGAGCTGTGAGATGTTTCATTCGAGATGACACAAAAAGGCTAGCACATCAGAGAGAGATTCTGAGAAAAGAAAACACACTCTTGGGTGCTGGGAGGAGGGGCATGGGCAGAATTTTCCTTTCTTGGCCTTCCCTCCACAGTCTTGACCTCGCCCGAAAGCGCAGTACTGCCCACCTTAGCTCCTTGGCACTGCCACAGTTTCACTTCCCAGGGTGGTTATTTTTAGCTGCCCCAAGCACCTGTTTGTTTCCATGACTGTTGAAAATTCTAAATGTGTTGGCATATTATGCCATGGGACACTTCCAAGGGATCTAGTGCCATCAGCCGGAAACGGCAAATCCTTAGGAATTTTCACTCTCATTCAAATATTTATGGCTGATACATAAATACAGTGACCTTACCTTCCAAATAAAACACCGGGGCACGGGATTCCTCAAAGGCTATTTTTGGGTATTACTTCTAAGTGTGAGACAATCAGAGAGGTGTCATTGGGATGTGGAAACCATAGAATTATAGGATATTCCTGATTTGTAAGGAATATGTCTCATTACCTACAATAAGGACCACTAGAAAATTCAGAACTTAAAATCAGCGTAGACACAGGCTACTCTAGAGTTCTGCATTTCGAAGTTTAATACAGTTCCTTGTCATAGCTGCTCCCACCCAAAAAGGAGCTGGGGTCCATTCATGCACCTGGCCCCCAAACCTTCCCCCACCCCCAGCCACAGGGAAACTGCAGGCTTCTCCTCCCTGTCTTTGTGCTTCCCTTCAAGGCGTCTTCTGGGCCTCCCTTGGATCAGCAGTCCAGTCTTGCACAACCCCTTCTCACCCCACCCCACACCTCACCCACTTCCAGGACTCCACCAGACAGATTTTCTAGATTCTCTTCTGCTGAGGGACAAGGTTTTGTCACGTTCGAGTCCCAGGGGACATCTTAGGGCCATTCCACTTCCCAATCCCGTAATGACACAGAAGGGTCCTCTGACCCTCCCCATGTCTCTGTTTGGACCCCACAGTGACCTTGCCCACAGCCTGCTCAGCGGGTTCGTCTCACTGTCCTGAAGAAGGCTGTGCATGCCCAACTTGGGGGTGATGACATCCTTCCTCAGGGGTCCAAGACACTGACGTGCACCAAGACCCAAACCCATTTGCAACTCACACAGAAACAAAAGAAAACCCCTCAACAGTCATAAAAGGACTCTGCTGACAGCCACTTGACACGGTGCACACTTTCCACCTCTGCCCTTTTACTCTTGCTGTCCCCCTGCCTAGCATGGCTCTTCCCTCTCGCAGTTTAGGCCCAATTCAAAAGACAACTCCTCTAAAAAATCCATCAATCCCCAGGCTGCCATGAGTTTTCCTTCTTCCGACCCACAGAGCAAGCACATGAATGCTTCCCAGGTTTGGGCAGAGAGAAGTCAAGATAATAACAGCAGCCACAATAATAATTATCAGGTGCTTCTGGCCTTTTACACAGACCGAGGCTCAGCAAATCCCCACAACAAGATCAGGACGTAGGTACTGCCGCTGTCCAGACGTACAGAAGAGGTCAGGTAACCTGCCTGAGGTCATGCCAGCTGGTAAGTGGTGGGTCCAGGGTTTGAACCCAGCCCCACTCTTAGCCCAGACATACCACAGAGCTATGCTGGAGGGGTGGCCACAGCCCATCTGGGGGCTGCTGTTACCGTGTAGGAATTTGAGCCCATTCTTGCCATACCTCCTGATTTTTTGAGACAGGCTAGAAGTCTGAATTTTTTTTTTTTTTTGAGATGGAGTCTTGCTCTGTCGCCTAGGCTGGAGTGCAGTGGTGTGATCTCAGCTCACTGCAACCTCTGCCTCCTGGGTTTAAGCGATTCTCCTGCCTCAGCATTCCGAGTAGCTGGGATTGCAGGCATGCACCACCACACCTGGCTGATTTTTGTATTTTTACTAGAGATGGGGTTTCATCATGTTGGCCAGGCTGGTCTTGAACTCCTGACCTCAGGTGACCCACCTGCCTCAGCCTCCCAAAATACTGGGATTACAGGCATGAGCTTTCCTGGCCGAAAGTCTGGATTTTTACATGACTTTTTTTAACTTTGTAAAATCACTGTTCCTGCCCCAAATCACAGCTACAAGGGATGTGGGCCCATGGGCATAGGTCATGCCTGCTCTAAAGACTGGACCAGGCACTACCATGTGGGGTCTCCCCTGCTATGGCCTGGAATTATGATTTCTATGTCTGTGGTTTCAGAAACTCTTCTTGCCTAAATGATAAGCTAGGTGAGGGCAGGGAGCAGGTCCTATAATGCATCAATGTTTTGTGAAATCCCACATAGCTGTTGCCCTTCCTGGGAGGCACAGGGAGAGACTTACCTTCATGGAGACCCCACTACGAGCCAGCACTGGATGAGACCCTTCTCACGTGTTGTCTCATTTAATCCTCATAATGACCTGTTGAGGTTGGTAATACTGACCCAGCTCTTTCTTTTTAAACCAGTGAAGATCTAAAGATCAGAGAGGTTAAGTCTCTGACCGAAAGTCACAGACATCAGGGGCAGTGCTGTGCACACACCTTTCAGCTCAGAGAACTGATGCACATATTGTTGATAGTCTCCATCTTGGTGGTTCCAGACAATTCCTAAATTTATTAATAAAGAGGAGTTTATGTTTGGCAGGATCTCACCAGAGACATAGCCTATCTCTCAGTAAATAAGAAGGCACTTGGATCCCTGGATACCTAAATTCTCAGAGCTCTCAGGCCACTGTTTGCCTTGAAGACAGAAAACTGCCCTAGAGATGAAAGCTATTCAACAATGCGTACTGAATCCCTACTGTGTGGCCTGTTTTATGAGTGCAGAAGTCAAGGTGCCTCTGGGAGATAGACCCATCTTGCTGTGTGATGGGAGGCAGTACAGTGTGGGTGGTGCCTCATGCAGGTTCCTGGGCTCTGCCACTTGTTAGCTATGTGACCCTTGGGCAGGTTGCCTCGATTCTCCACACTTCATTTTCCCTCCCTGTATGTGGAGGTAATGAGATGATGCTGACCAAAATCACCACCTCACAAGGCTGTTGTGAGGATTAAATTAGTTGATATACATGTTTAGAATGATGCCTGCCTGGCACATGGCAATTACTCCGGAAATGAGCATGTTATTATTTAGAACACTAAGTCGCTATTCCCTTGCCACTCCCCATGGAAGAAAGAGGCCCTAATAGACAAGGACAAAGGGCTAGGAACAACCTGGATGAACCCAGCCCTCCCTCCACACTGTTGTCTGAAACTTCCTTCAATGGCCTGGTGAAACTTCTTCCTCCCCTGGACGAATCTTGGCTATGGTGGGTTTTCACTTGACTCTCTTGGGTTTTCCAGGTAGACAATCTGCAAACTGTGATAGTTTTACCTGTTCTTTTCCAACTTTTGTCGTCTTGGCTACTGTGCCAATGCAAAACCCCTGTCCCCCTCTCCTAGCCCTTCACACTTGTCTACCTAGCACCAACCCCATGGCACTAGTGGAGATGCCTGCCAAGGGGAGAAACTACAGGGCTCCAGCCAGGGGCCATAACTGTGCTGGGCCCTCAGCCTCCCCAGCAGGGCAGAAGGTAGAATGGAGATGGGGATGCCGATGTGTGTGGGGAAGGGGCCAGGCATGAGTGAGGCCTCTCAGAGGAGGCAAGGGGAAAGGCACAGCTGGGTTACTATAAGGAGCCAGTTAATGGAAACATGGCTGGGAGCGTTCCCCATGGGGCCTCACCCAGGGCTGGGTCTCAAGAAATACTGCTGAATCAACACTGACCTGTGAAGACTATATCCAGTTCGCCATAGGCACAGCCTAGGTGGGGCCCTTCTGAATTCTCCCCTTTTTCAGGATTCTAAGAATATGGAGATCCAACTGCCTTATAGTTTACCAAGAGACACCCATGTCTCAAACAGAGATCCCTGCTAAAAAATGAAAACAGTTTCCTAATTCATTAATATTCTAACTGATTTCCCTGTCTGGAACCACCCCAGATCTGCTAAATTAGACTCCCTGGGAAGGGGCTATAGGACACATTTTTAGAGGAAATAAATCACCTCATAATCAGGAAATGCAATAGCTGCCTCAGTGGGTTTCTATGCAAAGGTGTTGCTCCCCATTGCCTGCGTGTATGTGCCTGTCAGCCCTGGGAGACAGCCCCTCAATTCCAATGCTGCACCTTCTGCGCCTTGGAATGGGCCCAGGAGTCCGCATTTCGACAAGCACCTGTGATGATTCTGAAGCAGGGGTCTGTGGACCACACTCTGAGAATTACCGCCCTGGCATTTTCCAGGTTTGAAGTTCCTGAGCATCCTCCGTGTAGTTTCCCAATCTCTCGTCTCACCAAAGATGCTCCTTAGGACACTGAGGTTTCAAACAGTGCCTTGTCAGAGCATAAGCAATGGGCAGACCACAGGAAAAGCAGCAGGATTCCCAGCAAGTACTGGCACTGCCACTGAAACACCTAATTTGGAAAGGGCTGCAGAATGGTCAGCTAAACCTTTCCATCTCATGCATGTACCCAAATAGGACAAGTGCCACCGCCTCACATATAACTGTGTCCACAGTTGCAGGCAAAGGAAGGTGAACATGTCACTCAGGCCTCCACACCTTTGTGATCCCTCCACTGGAGACAGCAATCACTTTCCTCTTTGGGCTACTGCTTAGAGATATACTGCCTTATTCGCTATCTAGCCTAACTTATGAAGGCCAGCTGGTTCTAAGGGCCTTCCTGGCAATCGGAAACAGCTTGCCTGCTACCTGAACTGGATATGTAACATTTGTCTGTCCCACTTGGAGGAAACGCTTACAACCAGACCACCCTGTTTTAATGTGGCGCCTTTCAGATTAAGGGAAATATTTGACCCCGTTATTCTGTGACTCCTGTAAAATCCTACAACAGATGCAGAGAAAAATGTAAAGAAATCAGTGACATACAAATGAGGCTGAACCTGCCAAGCCCAGAATGTTTTGTAAAGTAATCTTGTTCTTATTAAGTTCATATTGTCTCTCAAGAGGAGAAGTAAAAAAATTCACACTTTCAATGATCTATTACTTCCTCAAGATAATAAAAAGTAAATTGAAGATATAAAAAATGTGGCCCATAAATATCTTTTTCCCACCCTGGAACTGTCCCTTCCACAAAAAGAGGCAGCTCCCATTCCCATCTTCCCAGAGGCCTTCTTCCACTAAACATTTAGCTTTAGATGTGTGGCCAAAAATAAAACTGCACCATGAGACAAGATGGACACACAGATAGAATTCACTCTGAAAACATGGAACGGTGAGAATTTAGCCATGAACTTGATATGGCTCATCCCTTCACTTCCTTCGGGTCTCTGCTCAAGTATCACCTTCTCCATGAGGCCCTTCCTGACACACATGCACAACAACATCCCCACCTCTTCTCTCTACCTGCCTTACTCTGCTTTATTTGCTCTATTTGCTCGTAGTGCCCATCCCCACCTGACATGCTGTATGTGTACGTCTCTCTCCCCTGCCGGAAGGTGACTTGAGAGGTTACATCTGATTCACTGCAACAGGCCAGTACTAGAAAGTACCCCATACTCAAGTACAGATGTTCCTCCACTTACAACGGGGTTACATCTTGATAAACCTATTGTAGGCTGAAAATATACTAAGTCAAAAATGCATTTAATAGGCTAGGCGCGGTGGCTCACACCTGTAATCCCAGCACTTTGGGAGGCCGAGGCGGGCGGATCACGAGGTCAGGAGATCGAGACCATCCTGGCCAACATGGTGAAACCCTGTCTCTACTAAAAATACAAAAAATTAGCCATGTGTGGTGGTGGGTGTCTGTAATCCCAGCTACTCAGGAGGCTGAGGCAGGAGAATGGCGTGAACCTGGGAGGCGGAGCTTGCAGTGAGCCGAGATTGAGCCACTGAACTCCAGCCTGGGCGACAGAGCAAGACTCTGTCTCCAAAACAAACAAACAAAAAAAATGCATTTAACAGACCTAACCTACTGAAGATCATTGCTTAGCCTAGCCTACCTTACACTCAGAATACCTACATTAGCCTACAGTTGGGCAAAAACACCTAACACAAAGCCTTTTTAATAATAGTGTTGAATATCTCATGTAATCTGTTGAATACGGCACTGAAGTATGGTTTCTACTGAACGTGTACACTTTTGCACCACCATGAAATCAAAAAATTGTTCAGTCAAACCATCATAAGTTAGGGGCCATCTCTGTTTGGTGAAAGAACTATTCCATCTGTCCATCCATCCACCCACCTACCCTTTCACGTTCCATCTACCCACCCTTTAGTAAAAGCTAATGATGAGTGAGGCACCATGATGACCATTTTATAAATGCGTGAAGAGAAGACACACAGTGTTTGCTCTTGGAGGGATAGCTAGCTGGCAGCTGTGTGTACGAAAAAATACAAAGCTATGTCTCGGATAAGTGCCCAAGGGTGCTACGAGAAAGAAAAAAGGAGGAACCTGCGTACGATTAGGGAATCAGGGATGTGCAGAGCACACAGGACGTGGGCAGGTGCAGTGGGCAGAGCTTGGTGGTTGTGACTGAGGGACAAAGTGGTGTGAAAGACAACAAGGGTCAGACCACACCTGCCAGCAACCACTACTTTGTGTGCATGGTAGGTCGCAGGCGGTAACTTGGAAGTGAATTCACCAGTGACATGCAACTATTAACTTTATTTACAAGATTTATAGAAGGGATGAACAAACTTAAAATGTTTGCCCCTACACTGGTTATAAAAGAGTACTAAAATCGATTATGAAAATGTGGGTTTAAATTCCTATTTGTTCTGCATCAGTGAAGATGCATCTTGAGTGTCTGAGAAAAATCTTGGTATGAGGAGTAAACATAGCTAAAACATTTTGGGCGACAGAATACCATGCAAGCCCCTTAACACTGTTGTTCTGAATGACATTTCTGACCAGAGAGTGGTGTCAACATTCACATTCAGGAGAATGATTTAATGCGTATTGTCCTAAAAACAAATCCTTAAAAGATTGGATTGTCTTTTTTTCCTAGAGTAAAATATCTCCTAAGACGTTCGTTTCCTGGGATTAATTTTCTCCTAAAATTATAGTACGTGCAACGCTTTTGATTAAATGAGGCTCTCTTTATTGAACTAGAAACTCTTTGAAGGGAGGCATTATCTCTGGACTTCCAGCACTAAGATCAGTGCCTGGCCCACAGGAGATCCCTAAAATACATTGGATGAGATGAAAGGGTCCCAGTTAGTCAAGATTTTGCTGAGTCTGGATTAGCACAAACCCCACTCAATATGGTGTCGGCCACATGCTAGCTGTGAGATTACAGGTGGTGGGATGGACTTTTTGGAAAATTAAAGGAAATCATGACTTACAAAGAGTACCCATCCCGGAGCCTGGGACTTGGCAGTCAATCAATTAGTGGCAGAGATTACTGTTTTGTATTCAAGAAGAAACATGATTGTTCACGTAGCTTTTACACTATCACTTTAACTGCCTTCTATCAGAATCTTACCTTGGCATAAAACCACTAACCCAGTGACACATTTTGTGGTCAAACAGCCCCACAGAGTGACTGCAGAGCATCTCTGGTCAAGAGCCAACACACAAGATGGCCACCAACAGGGCAAGGTCAGTGGTGTGTGGGTGGAAGAATTGCCACTGATTTCCCACCAAGGTGGACTCAGTACCAATGGGCAAATCACAGGCTCTGTTCTTGAGCCACGTGTGCTCATTTCTCATCATGGCCACTGGCCCTAGCCCCTGCAGACAGGGTACAGGAGCCCAACAAGAGGGAGTTAACAGCCCCAGCTAACAGGTACCTTCACTTGGAACTTTGTCAGTAATAAAGGTATGCTGTGAATTACAGAGTGGACTGCCAATCTGTTCTTGGTGACAGGACTCTGAAGAAAGCATCCAAGTGGATGGCAGTCCTTATCGATGAATTATCCATCTCCAGGATCCAACTAAAGTGGTAACATTCAATTTTTCCATCATGTCCACAGGAGTGGAGAAAACTGCTTGAGCAACTAGAATAAAGAATATGAAGGCTGGGTGCAGTGGCTCACGCCTGTAATCCCAACACTTTGGGAGGCCAAGGCAGTTAGATCACTTGAGGTCAGGAGTTCAAAACCAGCCTGGCCTACATGGTGAAACCCCTTCTCAACTAAAAAAAAATACAAAAATTAGCAGGCTTGTAATCCAAACTACTTGGAAGGCTGAGGTAGGAGGATCGCTTGAACCTGGGAGGCAGAGGCTGCAGCGAGCCAAGATTACACCACTGTACTCCAGCCTCGGTAACAGAGTGAGACTCTGTATTAAAAAAAAAAAAAAAAAGAATGTGGGCTGACAAGCATTTCTGCTTGCTGCCCCGGAAGTCTTCTATGAACAGGCCGGGAGTGCAGATGCATACAACAATCTATCTGCACATGAGTCCATCATTTCAAGATACAGGCTTTAGTTGACAATTGGCCATACAGAAGTATGGTATTGCTACAGCCAGAAGACAAAGGCTTTTAATACACAGTTCACTCACCACCTTCAACTGTAGGCCTGCTCAGCACTGAGGGAGAAAAATGCAACGTAAATTATGCTGCAAAAGGGCTTTATTTTTCTTTTAAAAAATATCTTTATTCTTTTTCAAGTTCCAAAAGCAATATACATTTATTATTTTAAAACAACTTGAAACTAAAATTGTATGATTTTAAAACAACTTGAAACTAGAATTTCAATTTAGAAAATAAAAATTCTAACTAGAAAAAAATTCTAACTAATCCTCCTAATTCTCCTAATCTCATTCCACTTCCAGGTAGTTTTCCCTTTTCTATCTCTAAATATGTTGTTTAAAATATGAAACGCTTCACAAATGTGTGCATCATTCTTGCATAGGAGCCATGCTACTCTTCTCTGTAGTGTTCCAATTTTAGTTTATGTGCTGTCAAAGAGAGCCCCAGGTAGTTTTCTGTGTATAGACTAAAGAAACAAAACAAAACAAAACTAAGTAATACCTTCTACAAGTATTTTCTCTGCTTATTAAAAAAAAATTTTAATGAGGTATAATTTCTGCCCATTGGATTAATTTAAATTTTTTAAAAGTTGGCAAGGTTATCACTCCCATACTATTCATTAAAGTGTAATTTCACAAAGCCTTTTTTTGGATGGTATTTTGGCAGAATTTATTAAAATTTAAAATGCTAGCTGGGTGTGGTGCACGTGCCTACAGTTCCGACTACTTGGTAGGCTGAAGTGGGAGGTTTGCTTAAGCCCAGAAGTTCAAGTCCAGCCTGGGCAACATAGTGAGACCCTGCCCCTACAAAATAAAATAAAATAAAATAAAATAAAATGCACAAATACCATCAGACCCAGTAAATCTACTATTAGCAATCTATGCTGGAGAAAGACTAGTTTGGGCATACAAAGGTGTGTTCAAGTATGTTCTTTTTTTCTTCTTAACATGCCTACCAACACGGGAATGCTTACGAGGTACATCTCTGCTATGGAATACAATACAGTGGCTAATTAGAATGAGGTAAGCCCATATGTACTGATCTCGGAAGGTCTCTGAGATACCCTACTAAGTGGGGGGGGAAAGCAAGTTATCAAATAGAAAAAACAGAATCCTCTTTGTGTTAAAAAATCCACAAAATAATACATAGTAGTTGTATATGTATATATTCAAACCAGCCAGGAAGAACACACACCAAATAGCAGTGGGTGAAGTGGAGCTAGGCAGAGAGGGGAAAAGTAAGTCAAGGAAGAATTTCATTTTACTTGTACTGCTTGAATTTTTTACTTCCATTAGCAAGCACCTCTTTATTAAATATAAAAAGAATAATGAAATAAATCTTTCATTCAGTTGATATATTTGAGTGTGGCATGAGGTAGGGATCTAACTCCCCCTTCCAAACCGCCCCTCCCTCTATAGTTTGAGTCTGTTTAGGAGATTTCCCTTGCGTTCTTTTGGTCTATTATCACATCATTATCACTTGCTGTGGCTTTTATAGGATGCTTCAACATCATTTTCAAAACTCTTAAAGGTATCTTTTAATTTTTTAAACTTCTTTTTAATCTATTTAGAATTTATTTTCTTCCCTTCTTCCCTTCCTTCCTTTTCTTTCTTTCTTTCCTTTGTTTTTTTTTTTTTCTTTTTTTGAGATAGGGTCTCACTCTGTCACCCAGGCTGGAGTGCAGTGGTGTGAACATGGCTCACTGCAGCCTCAACCTCCTGGGCTCAAGTGATCCTCCTACCTCAGCCTCCTGAGTAGCTGTGACTACAGGCACACACCACCACGCCTGGCTAATTTTTAAATTTTTTTTGTAGAGACAGGGTCTTGCTATGTTGCTCAGGCTAGTCTTGAACTCCTGGCCTCAAGTGATCCTTCCACCTTGGCCTCTCGAAGTGCTGGAATTACAGGCGTGAGCCACCATGCCTGGCTGGAATATATTTTCTTCTATGGTATACATTTTCCATTTAGCTGAGTCTAATGTATCCATAATCTGAACATGCATTTCAACTAATCTTGGTTATCTACCAAAGAATTAAGATCTTTAAAAATACCACAGTGAGTTTGGCAACTCACCTGTGACAGAGCCATGCAATGTTCTGGTCATGTTCTGGTGTTAAGATACACATAATACCTCAGAAATAAGTTACAGCTTCCCAATGTTAAAAATGCTATTAAAATTGACTGAACAGAGAAACTATGGAGAATACACTTTAACCTTTCACAAGAGTTAGGAGGTACTGGCCGGGCGCGGTGGCTCACGCCTGTAATCCCAGCGCTTTGAGAGGCCAAGGCGGGCGGATCACAAGGTCAGGAGATCGAGACCATCCTGGCTAACATGGTGAAACCCCGTCTCTACTAAAAAAATACAAAAAATTAGCCGGGCGTGGTGGCAGGCGCCTGTAGTCCCAGCTACTCGGGAGGCTGGGGCAGGAGAATGGCGTGAACCTGGGAGGTGGAGCTTGCAGTGAGCCTAGATGGCACCACTGCACTTCAGCCTGGGCGAAACAGCTAGACTCCGTCTCAAAAAAAAAGAAAAATAAAGAGTTAGGAGGTACTTTAGGTTCAAATAGGCCTTTAGAGTCAGTGTTTATCTCTCAATTGAACCTCACAGTACCTTACGTGCCTCACCATTACAATAAAGGACTAGAGCTCCCAAGCCCCGTGGCCTGCTCTAATATTCTAATATGATCAACTTACCTTACACAGAATGAAGCTGTACTCCTACCTTTTTGGAGTGATAAAATCTACCTCACACTGTATGTAAAAATTAACTCAAAATTGATCAAAGACCTCTAAGAACTGAAATTATAAATATCTTAGAATAAATTAAAGACATATTTTTTATGATCTAGGACTAGGCAGTGGTTGCTTAGATATGACACCTAAAGAACAAATGATAACAGAAAATATAGCTAAATTAGACTTCATCAAAATTAAAAACTTTTGTGCTTCAAAGAATACTACGAAGAAAGTGAAAAGACAACCCACAGAATGAGAGAAAATATTTGCAAATAATGTATTTAATAAGGATCTAGTGCCCAGAATACATAAAGAAAGGGCTCTTGCAACTCAACAATAAAAAGACAAATAACTCAATTTTAAAAGGTCAAAAGAGCCCGGGCATGGTGGCTCATGCCTATAATCCCAGCACTTTGCGGGGGCCAAGGCGGGCGGATCACTTGAGGTCAGGATTAGAGACCAGCCTGGCCAACATGGTGAAACCCCATCTCTACTAAAAATACAAAACATTAACTGGGCGTGGTGACACGTGCCTGTAGTCTCAGCTACTCGGGAGGCTAAGGCAGGAGAATCACTTGAATTTGCGAGGTGGAGGTTACAGTGAGCTGAGATCGCACCACTGCACTTCAGCCTGGGTGACAGTGAGACTCCATCTCAAAAAAATAAAATAAAATAAATAAATAAATAAATAAAATAAAAAGTCAAAAGACTTGAATAGACATTTCTCTAGAGAAGACTTAACAATGGCCAATAAATACATCAAAGGGTACCCAATATCATTAGCCATCAGGAAAAGGTAAACCAAACTACAATGACATACCACTTCACATGCATTAGGATAGCTATAGTCAAAAGGACAGAAAATAATGCCAAGTGTTGATGAGGATGCAGAGAAACCGGAACCCTCATACACTGCTGGTGGCAATGTGAAATGGTGTAGCCATTTTGGAAAACAGGCTGGCAGCTCCTCAAATGGTTAAACATAAAGTGACCGTGCAACCCAGCAATTCCACTCCTAGATATACAGTTGACCCTTGAACAAAACAGGTTTGAACTCTGTAGATCCACTTATATGTGAATTTATTTCAATAAATATATTGGAACATTTTTTGGAGATTTGTGACAATTTGGAAAAACTTGTAAACTATGTAGCCTAGAAATGCTGAAAAAATTAAGAAAAAGGTATATCATGAATGCATCAACTCTACGTAGATACTAGTCTATTTTATCATTTACTACCACAAATATCCATAAATCTATCATAAAACATTAAAATTTATCAAAACTTTTGCACACACAGACTGTACATGGCACCATTCATAGTCAAGAGAAATGTAAACAAACATAAAGATGCAATACAATCGCTGCATAAAATTAAATACAGTACATACTGTATGACTGTAATAATTTTTTTGTTTTTGTTTTTGTTTTTTTGAGACGAAGTCTCTCTCTGTAGCCCAGGCTAGAGTGCAGTGGCGTGATCTCGGCTCACTGCAACCTCCGCCTCCCAGGTTCAAGCGAATTCTTGTGACTCAGCCTCCCGAGTAGCTGGAATTACAGGGGCACACCACTGCACCAGCTAATTTTTTGTATTTTTTAGTAGAGACGGGGTTTCACCACATTGGCCAGGCTGGACTCGAACTCCCGACCTCAGGTAATCCACCCGCCTTGGCCTCCCAAAATGCTAGGATTACAGGCGTGAGCCACCGCGCCTGGCCACTACTGTAATAATTTCATAGCCACCTCCTGTTGCTATTGCCATGAACTCAAGTGTCGCAGGTATCCAACAGCTAGATGCTAGTGATCTCTATGTGAGCTGCTCATCTCTCCAGTAAACTGCTTATTCCAGTAAAAAGTGATCTCTTGCAGTTCTCATGTAGTTTTCATCGTGTTTAGTGCAATACCATAAACCCTGAATAATACCATGAGCCCCATACGAAGTGCCACTAGTGATGCTGAAAGTGCTCCCAAGAAAAGAGAAGAGTCATGACATTACAGAAGAAAGTTGAATTGCTTGATATGTACCAGAAATTGAGGTCTGCAGCCGTGTAGTTGCCTGTCATTTCAGACAGACAATTCCTCTTGTAGACAGACAATGTAAACTTATGGTATTAATACAGTATTTTCTCTTCCTTATGGTTTTCATAATAACATTTCCTTTTCTTTAGCTTACTTTATTGTAAGAATACAGTATATAATACATATAGCCTACAAAATAAGTTGTTAATCGACAGTAGGCTATTAGTAGTTAAGTTTTGTGGAGCCAAAAGTTATACATGGATTTTCAACTGCATGAGGGGTTGGCGTCCTAACCCCTGCATAGTTCAAAGGCCAACTGTATACCCAATATAACTGAAACCATATGTCCTTACAAAAACCTGTACATGAATGCTCACAGCAGCACTGTCCACAATAGCCAAAAAGTGGAAACAACCCCAACGTCCACCAATGGATGAACAGACAAACAAAATGCGGGATATCCACACGATGGGATATTATCCCGAAATAAAATGGAACGAAGTACAGATACATGCTACAACATAGGTGAACCCTGAAAGCATTAGACTAAGTGAAAAAAGCCAGACAGAAAAGGCCACATGTTGTATGACTCCATTTGACGAAACGCCTAGAATGGGCAACTCCACGGAGACAGAAAGTAGAGGAGTGGTTGTCAGGAGATAAAGGAGGGTGACTGCTAACAGCTAAGGGTTTTTTCTGGAATTAGAGAGTGGTGATGATGTACAACTCTGTGAGTATACTAAAGCCACTGAATTGCATACTTTAATAAGAGGATGAATTTCATGGTATGTGATTTATATCTCAATAAAATAAATAAGATATATTTTTCAGCTATTAGAGAAATTAAAAAATCTTGTATAATATTTCTGGAAATAAATCTGAATCTTTATATCCAACTGGCATACCCCAACAATGACTCCCAACCCTGGCAGCCCATTAGAATCACTTGGGGAGCTTTTAAAAACATACAGATGCTTGGACCTCCTTCCTAGAGATTATGATTTAATTGGTCTGGGGTGGAGTTTGGGGACTGGTGTTTTTCAAAAGCTCCCCAGTTGATTCTAATGTGCAGCCAGAGTTGAGAACCACTGCCCTAGAATTTGAGCTTTTAAAAGAGTCCCTGGTGTTGGTTTAGATATCTGTTATTTTATTCTTTCTCATAAACATGAGACAAACAAAATTTTAAATGGCTCACGGTTTCTGGCTGTTAGAACTCAGTAGAACTGGGATTTTATTTTATTGTCTCTTCCACATTTTTTTTTAAGATCAGCAGATTGCCATTTTATAGACAGAGAATCTTAAATGCAAAATGGCTAAGATACATACTGAGATCACCATTGTGAGCTGGGCAGGGATTGAATTACAGTTTCTTCCTTGGGAACCTAACTGAGTTCTTTTTCTAGTTACTCCAGCCTGAACCATCATGGACATTACCCGCTCAGCACAGGTGGTAGGACAGGCAGCATCTTGGCACTGGCAGAGACAGAAAGCCTGGGTGGAGCCTCATAGTCTGGGAAAACTATAAACTCTCAAGTCCACCTTCAGATTTGATGAAATGGAGCCTCCTCCCTACCTCCTCCTACCCCCCACAAAAAACCTTTTTTCTTTACAGGGCTGGGAAGATGAGGTTTACATCACCTACTTATCTCTGGGAAGCCATCCCAAAGTGCTCACTTATCTAGATCACTACTGGTCTCATTTTCTTTTTTCTTTTTATTTTGGAGAAAGGGTCTCATTCTGTCACCCAGGCTGGAGTGTAGTGTCACAAACAGAGCTTGCTGCAGCCTCAACCTCTTGGGCTCATGCGATCTTCCTGTGTCAGCCTCCAGGGTAGCTAGGACCACAGGCGTGTGCCACCACACTCAGCTAATTTTCTGTAGAGACAGGATCTCACTTTGTTGCCCAGGCTTGTCTCAAACTCCTAGGCTCATTTTTATTACTTTCCCCAAAGCTGCTGAAGTCTGTCAGTTGGGTCTGCATTAGGCTCCCCATTCATTCTGGAGCCCCAAGGCCACTTCTAAATGGCAAAGTCATGGCCAGTGAGGGCTGCTCATTTGTTTAGCTTTGGGAGTCTGCCTGGGCCGAAACCAGCCCCTGCCGGTGGAAAATGCTCAGAACAGAGGACCCTCCACGCCTCTGAGATCAGAAGTCAGGAAGCCACAGACACCTCTCCCTGAGCTCCAGCTCCGCACCCCCTTCCCTACTTGCCAGCTCAAGGAGTGCACATGAGACGGTGGTGTTTGGGCTCTAACTGTGTTGAGTAATTGCTCAATGATTTTCTACATAGTTCCCTGGCTCCCCTATCCCACTTTCTCACTCAGCTGTTTTATAAGCTGAATTCTAATGTGGGTTTCTTCACAATGTCGCCTTTCACTAAAAGCTAATAAAACCCCAAATGGGAAATTCAGAAGTCGCAGCAATACCACATGACTGTAACTGAAGGTTGTTGGTCAACTTGATTTGGTTTTCAAGCCTGTAGACCATCTGAGGACTTCAGTCTCCCACCCGACTTTGTAGCAATAAAGGTCTTTGTCTTTCCTTGCACTAAACGTGAATCCTGAACCTTTCTGAGGAGTCCTGCAGACAGCCCCACATGGCCCAGACAGCCCACTGGACCCCTCCTCTGCCACCTCTACTTCCTCACTCAGGGGCACCCAGCACTGCTCACTGAAGTAAGTTACCTCTATGAGGCCACAGGCAGACTCTCTTCTAGAACCCTGCTTTGTACCTGCCAACTGGCCAGCTGTGCCCAACCCTGGCCACTCCGCACAACCAAGAGGCTGCTCAAACTCTCAGCAGAGGAACCATTTTCGGTAACAAGCAAAATCTCATGCAAATCTCCAACACAAAAATCAGATGAATCCATAAGAAGAACAAAGGTGTTCTGCTGCATCCTAAAAGGCATGGTGACGATTGAGAGTTGTCTTATATCAGCCACATCAGCTAGTATTTTATTTTTGAATTTTGTTTTGATTGCAGAGAACCAAAAAAAATCTTAATTTCCACAGATAAGTGGTAGCAAATGCTAATGGGCTTTTAGTAGACTGCCTTTTGATCCTAGGATAGCCTTTAGTTACATCAGTGTTGGTATTTCTTTCATCACTGTCCCACAAGGAGCCTTAGCAGACATTTTGCCTATTTGTGCCACCCCACTCCTGAAATCTTTTTTTCTTTTTTTTTGAGACAGAGTTTCGCTCTTGTTGCCCAGGCTGGAGTGCAGTGGTGCACTGCAACCTCTGCCTCCCGGGTTCAAGCGATTCTCCTGCCTCAGCCTCCCAAATAGCTGAGATTACAGGAGCCTGCCACCACATCCGACTAATTTTTGTATTTTTAGTACAGACGGCGTTTCACCTCATTGGCCAGGCTGGTCTCGAACTCCTGACCTTAGGTGATCTACCTTCCTCGGCCCTGCAAAGTGCTGGGATTAATTCATATTAATACATATATAATCACATACTGTTTTAGTATCACAAAGGAAAAAGAAAAGGAGGCCTCACTTAGGCTGGGGGCAGTGAGTGGAAACTGTCCAAGTGAGAAGTGAGGTAACACCAACCTAGGCAGAGAAACCTGTGGGCAAGGCCCTGAGACCGTGGAGTTTGGACGGCCTGTGGTAGGTTGGTGTGGCTGGGGAGTGCCGGGGCTAAGGAAGAGGCTTGCTCCACCTCTCCAACCAGGCAGGCAACAGCAGTCACTGCAGTCAGGGGAAGGGGTTGGGCAATGGGAATGCCTCACTTACTGGGTGACATAAAGCAAGGCAGGAATGCTTTCTCAGGCTTGGTTTCCCATGTATAAATTCAGAATAACATCACCTACCCAATATAGAGGTGATTATTAAATGCACTATCCTCTAGAAGCTGTGGTTATTAACCTTGATTACACATTGGAATCACCTGGAACCTTATAAAGTCCGGGCTGCACGTGGTGGCTTGCACCTGTAATCCCAGCACTTTAGAAGGTCAAGGTGGGAGCATCACTTGGGGTCAAAAGTTTAATATCAGCCTGGGCAACATAGTGAGACCCTGTCGTCTCTTTAAAAAAAAAAAAAAAAATAGTCCTGATGGCTGGGACCTACCACCAGGCCTGGCCTGGACATTCCAAATCATCCAAGTTCCCCAGGTAATTCCAATGTGCTGCTGCGCTGAGAATCACTGCTGCACAGCACCTGGCACAGGTAAATGCTCAGAATAACATGTGCTGGGTGCAGTGGCCTGCGCCTATAGTCCTAGCTACTCGGGATGTTGAGGCGGGAGGATCCCCTGAGCCCAGGAGTTTGAGTCCAGCCTAAGCAATATAGAGAAGTTTGTCTTTAAGAGAAGAAGAAGAATGATATCGTTTATGTGGGCACAAAAGGCTCAAATGAATCATAAACTATTCAGGGATACACTTGCCCCTGGCATCTGAACTCCTGTCCCGAGTTTAGGAATCCCTGCTTCTCGTGTGAGTCCTGGCAGGACGCAGGGTTCACCTCCCAATCTGGAAGCTGAAAATGCCAGCAACATCAACAGCACAGTGTCCTCAACACTCTGGTTTTGTGACTATCGTGGGTGCAGACTGGGCTGCTGCCTGGTCTCCATGGTTTGAGTCCACGGCCATCCCAGCGAGACTGGGAACCACCCCAATGTCCTTTAAAGAAATCCTTTTTCTGATCTCAGTCAGCTGATACCTACTGCTCAAAACTAAGAATGCTACTGATAAAAATATTCAGAGTAGGACTCTTTTTATGGTTTTTAAGAAAGAAAATAGGGCAAGGCATGGTGGCTCATGCCTGTAATCCCAGCACTTTGGGAGGCCGAGGCAGGAGGATGGCTTGAGCCTAGGATTATGAGACCAGTCTGGGCAACATGGCGAGACCCCATCTCTACAAAAAATACAAAAATTGGCCGGGGGTGGTGGCATGCCCCTCTAGTCCCAGCTACTCGGGGAGGCTGCAGTGAGAGGATCTCCTGAGCCTGGGAGGTTGAGGCTGCAGTGAGCCATGATCCCATCACTGTACTCTAGCTTGGGCGACAGAGTGAGACCCTGTCTCAAAAAAAGAAAGAAGGAAAAAAAGAAAAGAAAGGAAGGCAAAAAAGCAAGCAAACAAGAAAATCGGTCTTCATATGTAATGAGATCTTATTTATTGATTTGTTTTTGAGACGGTATCTCCTCGTTCTGTCACCCAGCATGAAGTGCAGTGGCACAATCACAACTCACTGCACCCTTGACCTCTTGGACTCCAGTGATCCTCTCGCCTCAGCCTCCCAAAGTGTTGCAATTACAGGCATAAGCCACCACATCCCGTGCACGCTAACATTTCTTGAGCACTGACTGTGCCAGGTGCTGGTTCTTTTCACCTACCAACTCATTCAGTCTCCATGACAACCCTATTAGGTCTAGACTGTTATCATCCTGACTTTACAGATGAGAAAATGTAGGCAGAGAAAAGGGTAGGTAACTTGCTCAAGGTTACAAGGTTTGTAGGTAGTGGAGGTAGTTGGTGAGCCCAGATGATCTTGCTCCAAAGCCCACAGTCCCAGCCACCATGCCATAGGGCAAATGCTGTGAAAAAGGACTGTAGGGAGATGAACTGTCCACACCTGTTACCTCGGGGGTGGAACTAGGGGGTGGAGCTGAAAGAGGCCTCTGATGTATTCCTTCTGTTTGCTTTGAACCTTTTGCAGTAAGGACTACTCATGTATTATTTTCACACAAAGCAGCATTTTTGTGGTGATTAAACTTGAACCAGTGTGCCTGCGAACCAAAGGCTTACAACAGACTCCACAGCAGCTGCTGCCACCATCCAAGAACTTGAGGGGGATTCCATTCTGAATCTCATGCCAGGGGTTTCCTCCTGATTCTTCTGTGAGAACCCACTCCTGGAGTGTTTACTGTGATACGGCACACACTGCTGGTTGTTGTAATCATACCAGCTATTTACCCTGGGCTCAAGGGCACCTGGGGGCACACAATTCTAGACTCAAGTTTGGCTGGCTTAGTTGCAGGATCCCCATCATCCTCAGAAGATCCCCGACCATGCTTTGGGTTTCCCTGCCCATCTACCCTGCCTACTTTTCCTACAGTTTTCATTCTCCAAGGTCCAAATTCATGATATTTCTCCCGGCAGACTTGGTTTCTCCTCTTCTCTTGGCTCATTATCAGCCTGATTCTCCTGCCTCAGCCTCCCGAGTAGCTGGGATTACAGGCGTGCGCCACCACACCCGGCTAATTTTTGTATTTTTAGTAGAGATGGGGTTTTGCCATGTTGATCAAGCTGGTCTCGAACTGGCCTCAAGTGATCCACCTGCCTTGGCCTCCCAAAGTGCTGGGATTACAGGTGTGAGCCACCACTCCTGAATTCTGTAATTCCAACTTGGCAATGCCTTAGAGTCTGCCCACGTCATTTCCTGAAGGTAATCCCTCCTGTTTTGGTGGGAAGGTGCCCTGTTTGGGGGACTTTTCTTATTCAGTTTATTCCCCCTCTTCTCCTCTCTTCATTCACATGTCTTCAGCCCTCCACTCCCAGGGGGTCACCTTCCAGGGTTCTGCCCCATCCCTCTCCATCCCACAGCCCCCCTCCCATCTTTTCACACTAACCCTCCTACCACCTCAGCCACAGGAGGGCTTTTTTTTTTTAAACCTTTAAATACTAAAATAATTTCAGACTTATACAAAACTTGCAAGAATAGTAAAATGAACTTCCACATACCCCTCACCTAAATACCCCAAGTGTTAACATTTAACTACACTTACTTTATCGCTCTCTCACTCTCCACATGCATTTTTCCCCAAACCATTTGAGAGTAAGATGCACACATGATGCCCCCTTTTGTCTAAATACTTCTGTGTGTATTTCCCAAAAAACACATTCTCTTATATTACCAGTTTACCTAGTCATAAAATTGCCATCTTATTTATTTTAATTGCTTTTTATTTTTTAAGGCTAGTCAAGTGGAGCAGTGGTAGTGGAGAAGGAACAAAGAACAGAAAATTACCGCTGGTAGAATACTATCACTCAATCCACAGACTTTATTCAACTGCTGCCAGTTGTCCTGATAATGCCCTCTATTTATTTATTTATTTTTAAATATAGACACGAGGTCTCACTTTGTTGCCTAGGCTGGTCTTGAACTCCTGGGCTCAAGCAATCCTGCTACCTTGGCCTCCCAAAGTGCTAAGATTACAGGCATGAGCCACTGCACCCGGCCCTAATAATGTCCTTTAGAGCAAGAAAAAAGAAAGAAAAATGCACGATCAGAATCCCACTCAGACTAAATATCACTTAGTCTAAACTTGCCAGCTTTGAGACCTGCCTGAGACTTTGGCTCCTCAGCTGTGGAAAGAGCCATGGATGGGGAACTGTCACTGTCTACGCAGATTGGACAAGTCACTTGGCCCTCTGTGCTCTACTCGCCATCACCCATGAGAATAAAAGGACAGGGAAGCCATGGGCATTTTAGCCTGAGTGCTCTACATAAATATCAAGCACAGCAAAGGTGGTCAGTCAATGGAGTCACAACTACCAAAGCAACCTTTGGCTTCTCCCAGGTATTGATACAATTCATTCAAATGAAAAAATAAGAACTTAATTTTATTGAGTGATTATCCAATTAGGTAAGTCAGACAGAGTGGGCACAGTGGCTTATGCCTGTAATCCTGGTGCTTTATGAGGCTGAGGTGGGAGGACTGCTTGAGGCCATGAGTTCAAGACCAGCCTGGGCAACAAAAACTTGGTAGAGAAACAAAAATTTCTCTACAAAAAATTTTTAAAAATTAGCCAAGGATGGTAGTGCATGCCTGTATCCCATTTACTTGGGAGGCTGAGGCAGGAGGATCGCTTGAGCCCAGGAGTTCAAGGTTGCAATGAGCTGTGATCACACCACTGCACTTCAGCCTGGGCAACAGAGCTACAGAGCTAGACATTGTTTCTTTAGAAAAAAAAAAGAAAGATTAGTCAGGCCAGGTGCCACGGTAATCCCAGCACTTTGGGAGGCCGAAGCAGATGGATCACCTGAGGCCAGGAGTTCAAGACCAGCCTGGACAACATGCTGAAAACCCCATCTCTACTAAAAATACAAAACTCAGTCGGGCATACATGTCTGTAATCCCAACTACCCAGGAGGCTGAGGCATGAGAATTGCTTGAACCCGGGAGGCGAAGGTTGCAGTGAGCCAACATCACATCACTGCCTGGGCAACAGATCGGGACTCTGTCTCAAAAAAAAAAAAAAAAAAATTAGAGCTCTACATGTTTCACATGTATCATCTCATTTAATACATACTGTTTTCACTGCTAGCCCCATTTTGCAGATGAGTTTGGGGGAGGGGGGTTGGCAGCTGACTGATTTGCTCAAGCTCTTTCTAATGCTTAAATTCAGGATTAGAAATGAGGAGGATAGAAAAGATGTAGTCGTTTGCAAGATGACATATCTTCATTGGGGTGAAGTAGGGTAGAAGGAAGCAGACCTCTGAATGGAGACCACTGCCCCTCAGCTAACTGTGGCTGCAACTGCCATCAGGCACAGGGCTACATAGCTGGAAAACCCAGCCCTACGCAGCACAGAGTCCCCTTGGCAGAGGACAAATGGATTCTGGGACCATAGTGAAAATAAAAGTGCACCAAGTTCCATGCTGCAAAATGACTTCTCTTGGTGACCTGGATTTAATTTTTGTCCCCTCCCTATGAAAAGCTTTATCCTAGGGACCTGAATATGAAGTTTCTTCCTTTTGTAGGAAGTTGGTCACATCCAATGAGGAAATCAACTTCTTTTTTTTTTTTTTCTGAGGCGCAGTTTCACTCTTGTTGCCCAGGCTGGAGTGCAGTGGCACAATCTCAGCTCACTGCAACCTCTGCCTTCCAGTTTCAAGCGATTCTCCTGCCTCAGCCTTCCAAGTAGCTGGGATTACAGGCGCCTGCCACCACACCCAGCTAATTTTTGTATTTTTAGTACAGATAGAGTTTCACCATGTTGATCAGGCTGGTCTCAAACTCCTGACCTCGTGATCTGCCCTCCTCAGCTCCGAAAGTGCTGGGATTACAGGCATGAGTCACCGTGCCCAGCCGAGGTAATCAACTTCTAAATGCACTAAACAGAATAGTACAGAGCACACAGTATGCAAATACTAACTAACCCTATAAGAGGTGCCATCCCATTTCTATACCATTGCATAGTGCAGGGAGCTGAGGCCAGGCAGGGTTTGGTGATCTGGCCCGGGCTGGCACCAGATCAGGGTCTGTGAGATGTCACATAGTACCCGTGCCTAACAGAAGAAGCTGGCAGGACCAGACAGTTTGAAACCAATGTCATGTTAAGTGGTTCTACATCCCTCCCTTAGCCATGGGGCAACCTAACTCCTTCCTTGGGAGGAAGGCCATGCAGTGGGTTTGTGATCACCTCCCCAGGGTATGTGACAAGTAGGAAAGCTTTTCCCTATCTGTCCTCAGCATGGATACCGCCACTCGGCACTGGCAGCTTGGAAAGTGTTTCTATATTGTGTGCTACGTTTCTCCAACTAAGTTATAAGGCTCTTAAAGACTAGTAGAGGTATGTTTCCTTTTCTTCCTTCTTTCTTAACACTTAAAACTGAAGGAGAAATTATAAAGGTAACTCAGTTCACTGCACCAGAGTCATTAATTCTGGCAGCAGCCCTTGCCTCAGTTGCTAAGAGCCTAAGCCCCCGTTTCCACTGAAGCTCTGCCACTCACCTTGGGAAGCCACTTAATATTTCTGAGCCTCAGGTATTACGTCCATAAATGGGAATAATAACCTTTCCTACCTTAAAATGCCTGCAGCACTTACCACTCATACGTGGGTGTATACAACAACAGAACAGCTTAAGTCAGTGAAGTATTATGTACAAAGCTCTTAGTCCAGTAAGTTCCCAATAAATAGAAGATTCTACTATCTCTTTGGCTACTACGGTGACTGCTGCTGCTGTGATCCTTAAACACAATTTTGTAAAACTAGGAAACACAAAGGCTCCTTAGTATCTTGGCCTGTGCTTTTCATTCCCCCATGTTCCTAGGTCAGTCATCAGGTGCCAGAGGTTCCGAGGGTGTTGGCTGCCATATGGTAAGTGTCCATGAAGTCCATTCTCCCATCTCCACATCTACCACCAACTGGTTCCAAGTCAGCACCAGGTCTTGCCCTTTCCTGCAAACCAGCCACCCAAGGCTGGCCTCTGCAGAGGCCTATGGTGCTCCTTACTCAGCCTCTCAAATTCCAAATGCAGATCCCTGGCCATCAGCACCCTGTTCTATGGCAACTTCCCACCTTGAAAATGTCCTTCGTCCCTCCAAGATTTCAAAGTCTACTCTCCTTGACCTAAGAGGTGATCCCAGTCTTTTCAGTAAGGTGATCACACCCCAAGAGGCAAAATATTCTGTGGCCTCTTCAAAGGACAGTGAAGTACATCAGTGTGCCTGGGGCTACATGAAAGGAGCAGCAATGTAGTTCACTCCTTCAACAAGGACTTACTGAGTGCCTCAGGTATGTGGGACTATAAAGAAGACAAGGTCTCTACCCTTAAGCAGGGGCTCCAAGAGGTGTAAACAAAGATAAAAGCTGAAGGTCAGGACCATAGATAAGCCCTAGCAGCCCTGAACTTGCTCATTCCCAGCTCACTGCAAGGTATTCCCACCCCTCCCTTCCAGAGGCTCCAAGTGCACAGAATGAATGAACCCCAAGTGGCTGTCCAGTGTCATTCCTCTGGGCTCACTCCCGGGCCCTGGGCTCCTCCAAACAATTGGAGGCAGGACGAGTGGGCGCATTCTCATGTGCAGGGCTCACAGCGCCCCTCTCAGCTGATTGTGTCCAGGCGGCCGGGGTCTCGGAGGCGCATGAATGCCCCTGAATGGGCCCTTTCAGCCTGATGGACAGGAGCTGAAAGCTGCACACACACAAAAGCCACTGGGCAGCCGGGAGGGCTCCAGCCCCGGGGTTTGCCCACGGGAAGGGAGGCCATCCTTCCACAAAGAGCAGTGTGAAGACCTCCACTTTTCAATGGCATCCTCTGGCCGCCAACTGTACAGTACCCCCACCCCACCCCCGATGGTGGTAACAGCAGCAGAGGATGGCACTACATGGAGAAGCCTTAGAGGGCTAGAGGCAGAAATTAAAATCCAACAAATAAATAACAGAGTGCCCTTTTCTTTAAGAGCAGGATGGGGATCTGAGCCAAAGGCGCTGAAGGGCGCCTCCGTGTGCCCATCATGTACATCTGTTAGCAGCATTCCTGACACCCACAGTGATCTTTAAGGATGCAGACTGACCTGAGATTGTTTAACATGTCACCAAGAAAAATGATCTCAAAAGGACACGGCCAATATTTAAATCAGGAATGGAGAGTCCCAATTCTTGTGTCACTCACTTGGTATATTCCAAGTGAATATACCAGGAAAAAAAAAAATCCCCGAAGCGACATTTGTATTTTTAAATAGGACCAGGAAGGGGAGAACCACCCATCTGGAATTCTTTTAATTGCTTCGGGGGGAAGGGCAGGCTCCACCAGTTGGAGGAGCAGAGAAGTCTATTTACACTGTTGCACACAAATATTTTAAGTTCACAGTCAGGTGGCTACTTTGGAAGGGACGATGCTCTGCTTCTGAGATCACATTACTTTAGAAGAAACATCCCCCCAAAAAGATAATTAAAGATAGTTCCTCCTCATAATGCAATACTATAAGGAGCAATTAAAATTAAATTAGCTTGTCATAATAAAAAAGATGGATTATGTTCTTAGGCTTCCCAACCCGGAGTTAGTAATTCATGGAGAGAAGCCTGTGACCAAGTAGCAGTTTTACTAAGGAAATATTAAACCTTCAGACCACTTTTGTGAGTGGACCAGGATACCAGGGAGATAATACCCTGGCATAATTATTGCTTTTGTTTACATTTATTTTATTTTTTAAATAATGGAATGATTCAAACACATAATAAAGGACAGGAAAAAACACAACAAATAAAATCCATCATCCTAAATTCACAAATGTTAACATTTTGCCATGTTTGCTTCAAGACTGGGTTTTTTTAAACAAATAAAATGTTCTGAAATCAGATGACGCCTCCTTTTGCAGAGGCAACCGTATGTCCATATTTTTACAGGTTTGCCATTCTTGATGTGACATAAACGGAATGTAATATTGTTTTAACTTTTTATTTCAAAATGATTACAGATTCATAGGAAGTTGAAGAAAAAGTATTCAGGGAGGTTCCAAGCATCCAGCCTAGCCTCCCCCGATGTTAACGTCTTGCATAGCTAACTAGCATGCTATCAAAACTAGGATATTGACATTGGCGCACTCCACAGAACTTACTCAGATTTCACCAGTTTTACAAACACTCGTGTGTGTGTGTACGTGTAGCCCTATGCAATTTTGTCACATGTGTAGCTTTGTGTAACAACCACAATCAAAATACTAAACCGTACCATCATCACCAGATTCTCTCATGCTACCCCTTTTGAGCAACACCTATCCCTTATTCCCCTCATCCCTAGCCCCTGGCAACCACACATCTGTTCCCCCTCGCTATAATTTTGTCATTTCACGAATGTTATATAAATGGCAAATGCAGTATATAACCTTTGGAGACTGACTTTTTTGTTCAGCATCATTTCCTTGAGGCTCACCTATATTGCTGTATGTGATCAATAATTTTTTCTTTTTTATTGCTGTATTCCATGGTATAGATATACCACAGTTTGGTCAACCATACACCACTGAAGAACATCTGGATAGTTTCCAGATTGAGGCTATTTTGAATGAAGGTGCTATGAACATTCACATGTATAAGTTTCTTTGTGAACATAAGAGAAAGGCCCTAGAAGAGCCAAAACTATTTTGAAAAAGAATAAAGGAATCTCTCTTCCCAGTGTTAAGGCTTACTATATAGCTCCAGTAACTGTGACAACATGGTCTTGGTAGAGGGCTAGACATGGAGATCAATGGAACACAACAGAGAACACAAATTGCCCACTTGCTTTTTCACAAAGGTGTAAAAACAATTCAATGGTGAGAGGTAGTCCTTTCAACAAAGTGTGCTACAGCAAGTGGACATCCACAGGAGGGGGGAAAAAATCAGCCTCAACCTAAACATTACACCTTATATGAAAAGTAACTCAAAATGGATCTTAAATATAAGACTTAAGACTTAAATGTAAAACACAAAACTATAAAACTTTTAGCAAGAAACACAGGGCACATGAGGACATCTGAGCTCTATAATTCTGGGTACACCAGGAAGAGTCTCTTTCCTTAACATCTCCCCATCTAGTCTGTCCCAGATGACTGAAATTCCACTATTAGACAGTCATACCTTTGGCTTAACAGCTCATCCAGAAAATTCTTTTGGGAGAGTTAAGAAATGAGAGCTTTGAATCTTGGAGTGAATCAGAGTATCAGGTCTTCTTTAGCTGACAGCTGAGAGGAGGCTCTAAAAGGAAGTGAAATGAAAAGGGCACTTGGAGAATGAATGAGGGTGGGAGGGGTAAGAGGAAAAAGATGACGTTCTGACAAGTTCCACCTATTTGACAACACTAAGGTCAGTTCTTCCAAAATGTGTATCTGGTTCTGCATCTTAGTCCGGGCTGGGGACAGGGGATGGAGAATGTTCACCAAACTACACTCAGCCAACATGTGCAGACATTTATACACGGTATCCACCAACTCACATGCAAAGAAAAGGAGTGTATATACATGTCAAAGGGTGGCGGTTTGTTGTTGTTGACCTTTTCTCATTAGTATAGTACAAATCTAGCTGAGAACAAAGAATTTATATTACAAACAGGATAAAAGTATGAAAAATGTCTTTATTACCTACCTAGTATTTTCCTTCCTCCGTTTATGACTTCTTTTACATACATGTTTTATGCAATTATTCAGGCAAATGCCTTCTTTGGGACTCCTAACTCTGTGTGCAGCATGGTTGAAGAATGGGATATTCCTGTTACAGATACATCGGGCACATCACCAACTCCCAACGAATCAAATCCAATTGAATGCCTTTAACCCTAAAACTTTCAGGAAACAAATTTATCATCTTTGCTAAATTAGAAGACACAATGGTAGTGGTGATCATATTTCCTAAATTATTAATTTATGGCATAGAACCTGAGGAATGCTCATTATGGAAACAACAGGAGTGAAAATTTAAATGCAAGCAGTGTGGGCCCATGTGCTCTATGGCTACCATGGCTGCCTGTCCCATTCAAGTGGGATGTGTTCAGAGGAAGCGCTGACTCTGGATGGCGCCTCCTCATGGCAAGGAGGAGCCACTGCAGCTCAGAGAACCTTCAGCTTCTCCATGTTACTTTGCTCGAGCTCTAAAAGAAAGTCCCCTGTGGCCGGGCGCCGTGGCTCACTCCCGTAATCCCAGCACTCTGGGAGGCCAAGGCAAGTGGATCACGAGGTCAGGAGATTGAGACCATCCTGGCTAACACAATGAAACCCTGTCTCTACTAAAAAATACAAAAAATTAGCCAGGCGTGGTGGCAGGCACCTGTAGTCCCAGTTACTTGGGAGGCTGAGGCAGGAGAATGGAGTGAACCTGGAAGGCGGAGCTTGCAGTGAGCCGAGATTGCACCACTGCACTCCAGCCTGGGTGACAGAGCAAGACTCCGTCTCGAAAAAAAAAAAAAAAAACCCTGTCTTGTCTCCTGACTGGGACGTAAACTCGTATCTCCTGGCAGGCTGCTCCGAGGATATAAGCCTCAAGTTAAATGAGGCAGCGGTGCACACAAACACACTAAGAGGCCTCCGCCAACATGGAGCTACCCACACAGGGAGGGCCCTCCCAGTTCTGACCACCTTCCTCTCTATCAGCCCAACACAAAAACCCGCCACAGGCGTGAGCTGCCACTTCCTAAGACGTCCTAACCCCAAGCCAGGGGCTGCCACAACCTCAGCAGAGTGTGGTGTGTCAGGCTGAGACATATCCTCTCTCTCCAATGCAGCCTCCCCAGAAAACCCACAAGCAGAGATAGACAGGACAACCCTCTCTGGAGCTGGGCCACATAAACAAGCGAGCTTCCATGAAGAGCTCTGGCCACCCTGTGGTTCAGTGTGAGACTCTATCGGCTGGCTCCTGCTTGAGACTGGCTCTACCTGCGTGACCCCAGACAGCTCACTTAACCTCTCTCTTCTCTGTGCCTCCCATTTCCTCTTCTGTAAGACATGATGTTGCTGAGTGTGGTGGCACTTGCTTGTAGTCCCACCTAATGGGATGGCTGAGGCGGGGGGATCGCTTTAGCCTAGGAGTTTGAGGCTACAGTGAGCTATGATCGCACCACTGCACTCCAGCCTGGGTGACACAGCAAGACACCACCTCTTAAAAAAGGAAATGCTGTGATGCAGATTCATGAGTTCAAACGCTGGCCTGGCACAGAGCAGACCCTCAATACAGGCTGGTTATTACATCACTTATTGTTACTAGGGCACACTCTCTTGAAGCTAATTTCTCAGGCGTCGCTAAGTCCTTGCCTAGGCAGTCATTTTCCTAAGAAACATGAAATTCTTCATCTGGGGCTATAAAAGATCTTGAATGGTGGAAGAGAACAAGCTCTAGATGTGGAGTCAGAGAACTAAGACACAGGTAGAACCTGTCACTGAACTTTGCTGCGACACCCTGGGCCAGGCCCTTGACTCTCGGAGCTTGTTTCAGTCAGAAACAAAACAGATCGGCTGCTAAGAGTCTTTGCCTTGTAAGGGTGCTGTGAGGATCAGAAGGGATCACTCATGTGACAGCCCAGCCCGCCTGGCCAGACTGAACAGCAAAGACCTAGCCCAGGTAGAAGAGAGGGGAGCACAGCCGTTAGTTTCCCTAGCCTTGTCCCGCCCCTACACCAAGGGCAGGGAACATCAGCAGGGCCACCTTCTCAGTCTAAGCACAGCAGCGTCCCCTGAGAGAGGGTCCAATTGCTGCAGCCTTGTCTTTACACACCATGAAGATGGGCCAAGAAAGGGGTAGGCTGATGAGATCATCTTCTGTGGGGCTCTCCAGGTGAGGAATCTGGCCTCCCACCTGCATGCTCCAAGGGCTGGGGCTGCAAAGAGACTTCTTCATAATCACCAGCATCATCTAGACACCAGAACCACCAAGGACTATAGACCTATTTCCTGAAAGCTGGCTCTTAAATTTGCTCCTTGTCCCCTCATTCTCCTCCAATACCCAATCTGAATACTAACAACCAAACTTCTGAAACTGCTTCTGGGTTACCTTCCCCATGGAAGATCCCACAATCTTCAGGCGGACTCCACTTTCCCAAACACTGCCTCTCCCCTGCTAGCCCCAGCTCTGATACCAGGCCTGGTCCCGCCCTTCTTCCCCGCCTCACTGCCCATCTGCTGACTGGAGTGTCCTCCTCCTCCTGCTCACCCAAATCCTATCTGGCCTTTAGAGCTTGGCTAAAGGCTTGCTCCATGGGAAATGCCTTTCGAGATTTCCAACCCACATGGACACCTCCTTTTCTTCCCAAAGTCATTTCCTTAACATGAAATCTGCCGAACTGTGTCTGGTGCCTACATACCCCAAGACAGAAATCAACCTCACTCCACTGAGGAGAGGAGAATGTAGGCCTAGCTCTCCTTCCTGGAATGACACCTTATATCACCTCTCTTCCCACAACCACAACCCAACTTTACAAAGATTTCAATGGCTGAAATGCCCCTTGACTTTCCCTCTTCTCCAGGCGGAGCCCTCCCAGACCCTTGCTATCATCTAAGTCCTGGTGAAACTGCAGCTCCTAGAACTAAGCCTGAAGCTCCAGAAGTGAGTTGAGCAGTACAGAGTTGCTGGAGCCATTCTGTATCCTGAGCTGGGCTCTGTAATGCCATCTCTGGCTAAATACACTTGCAGTCTGCAATAAGTCCTCGCTTACTTTATTTGGGTTGCTTTTGCCTCTCCAAACAGCCTGGAGTCATGTTCTCTTACATCCTCCAGAATGCTGGGCACAGGCTTAAACCTGCTGACTCACCCGATGATTTTCCCCAAAATCAGGGCTGAACTATATATGACATGCTTATTCACCATGGCTAAGATTCTGAATATAAAACATCTACTGCCTTATTCAAGCCAGCAGGGTTATGGGCTCTGAGAGACACCAGGCAACAAAGACACCAAGAAAGACAGGTCGAAATCATGGAAATGTCAGAAGCAAAGTCCACCAGGTCCAACAACGATCTGACTACTGTCTGACGCATTCTTCCCTAGGCCTAGGATATAAAGCTTGGACTGGGGATACCACGGGCCATCTGTCCTAGGAACCCAAGTCCTAGGTGATTCCCCTTGATGCTAGCACAATAGGACAAGTTATACATTCAGTAATGACCTCCATTCATGATCTACCTTCTTGAAAGGCATGTATGCCTATGAGTCAGTGACACTCTTGGCTGACTTGCCCATCCATTTGAAATGCATTTTGATATCTAGTATTTCAGGCAGAGACCAGGTTAAACCAGGCTCTATGCTGCCCCTTTTCACCGTGGCACAGACAATACCATTTGATTTTCCTCCTGGGCGCACGAAAGGACTATATTTCTCAGGCTTCCTTGGAGTGAAGTGGGGCCATTGTGTCCGACTTCTGCTCTCTCTCACCCCTTGAAGCAGAAGCTGTAGTGGGGAACCACGAAGCCCTAAAGCAGGGATTCTCAGTGTGCTCCCTGGGCCAGCAGCATCGGCATCCTCTGAGAACTTGTTGGCAATGCAGATTCTCAGGACCTTTCCTCTGGAGGTGGGGACCCAGCAATGTATTTTCAGAAGTCCTCAGGTGATTCTGACACTCCAAGTGGGAGCCACCACTCAGGAAGACAGCAGAGCTCTTAGACAGGAAGATCTGGGTTCCTGAATGAACAGGCAGTGCTGATGCAGACTTGCATTGGACCGTGACGGGGAGAGAAATCAACTTGTATTGTGCTAAGCCATTTGGGGTGTTATTTTGAAAGTGGTTATTCTGTCCCTGCTGAAGCAGTAATCATCACCAGCTTCATGTCCAGTCTACTCAGAGGGCCATTTCCCACCTGGGGTTTTCTAGCATCAAAAGCTGGTAGCACAAGCTCTCTGGAGTGCAGAGAACCAGGGTCATCTTATCCTGCCTGGAACAGCCTGACCGGGAACCTCTCTACCCACTTCATTCATTCCTTCACAGTCTGGCTGGTATGCTACAATGGGTGAAGAGGAAGTCACAGAGGGCCAGGATCAGATAGCAGCTGCTGGCATTAATACATTCCTTCTACCCTCAGCTCCTTGGCACCCCAGGCCAGCACCCACCTGCTTCTCAGTTAAAGGTGTCTGAAGCCTGTGTCTGGTCTTAACTCACAGAGTGAGTATGAGGGACTCTGCCTGCAGGTCCCGCAGGCCAGCAGCTATGACTGCAGAACAGACCGTGCCCCAGATCATGTGCCAGACCCCATGGAGAGGCTTGGATGTCCACCTCCCATCTGACGAGCAAGCTCAGTTTTGAGGGCCTCGTCTCTCCCTGCCATCTTTGCTTTTCCTCTCCAACCGCAATCCCACTTAACTCCTTCAGGTGTCCCGTCCATCCTGCCTCCTCCCCATGTCCACCAGCTGCTCCCTTTTCCCCTGTCCTTTGGCAGGATCTGAGACTCCCGGTGTGGCCTTAGACACCACAGGGCCCGCCCCATATGGTTTCCGTTTTACACAAAGTTCTGCATCTCCCTCCCTATTGAAATATGGATCTTGTGGCAGGGGCTGCATTCAGCATGCCTTGTACATACCCCTGGCTTTGGCACCAAACACAAGACACTTGTTAAATTGACACCCACTCAATGCTTGCTTAATGGTCAATGGGTGAGGTGCCTCGAAGTGGCGCAACACCAGATAAGCGCCCTGGGAACCCTCCCTGAGGATACTACACAGGCGCAAAGGAACCAATGGTCTCAGATTTAAGATGCAGACACACGGACCAGTCACCTTAGCTGGGGGACAGTTTGGCCCCAGACCTTCTCCTCCAAGCAGAATTCCTCTCCCTCTCCTCCAGCCAGCCTTTTGCTCCCCTGGGATCATTCAACTACAAAAAGGAATGCTTCCCCTTGGCTCTGGGAGCTGCCTGGGGTTCCCCATGTGTGCTGAACCCTCTCCCTCTCTCCCAGCCACCACACAGTCACACACACAGTTCTTTTTTTCCTCCGGGCTACTTGCTTCCTTTTGCTGCTGCCCCCAGCAGGCGGGCCCACGCCCAGCACAGAGGCACACGTGTACCTCTGGGAGCCTCCTATACCTCCTTCTACCTTCCAAAGCACGGCATTTCCCCAGGGCAGTTTTGAAAGCTGTAGTTTACTCACTCACACCTAGCTTTTGGCTATATGCCAAGTTAGACAAGGAATACATTCCCTCTGTGCTGCCTGCCCCTCACATGCACACGCTGGCTACTCCCATTGGGCGGGTCTGTTTACCACTTCTTCCAGCCCTCTCTCAGGTGCTCCCTGCTCTCTGTACCTCTTTCTCTTATAACTCTCCTTCCTAATCCCCCAAAAGAAGCCCCAACTCAGGAGGGGTCACAGGGCAGCTGGCCTCTTAGGTCTATGAAACCTGAACCCACCAGCCTCCCCCTTTTCTCCTTCCCTCAGGAACTGCAGAGGAGAAACAGTTGACTGCTCCAGTCAGCAGAGCCACTCTGGATGCCAGGGGAAGGCCACCATCTGTTAGGGGCCCTTAGCAAGGCTGGGGCTAGGAATCTAGCTACTTGCTAGAGTCTTGCTACTTGCTATTTGCTGGCTGTGAGATGCTGGGCATATCATGCAACCTCCCAGCACCTCAGCTTCCTTACCTATAAATGGGGCTAGTGACAGGTCCTAACCTATGTGTTGGGGCTGCTACAGATGACATGAGTGAATAAATACAGATACTTGGAACGGGCTCCTGGTGCACAGGAAACACTCCAGGGTCAGCCGTAACTCTTATCGTGGTTGTTATTTCCTCAGTCCTCACTTTGGGGGGTCACTAGCCTCTAAAGAATGTGAAAGGCAAGGAGCAGAGACCATTGTGAGCCAGGTGGTGTGGAAGATTCCACTGAGGGCTGTAATGTGGATAACCGAGAAGATTCACCAGGATGGGAACCACAGGAAATCTGTGTGGGGTTGGAAGGCACATTTGAGGGGTATGATAATGTGTGGGGTGTAGCCGTCATGAGGCTGCGATGGCTGAGGGTCAGGCAGGTAGACACACCCTCCAGGTAGCTGGGCTCACACACTGTTCAACAAAAAGAGCACTTTGGGGCACCGTAGCTCACAGCTGTAATCCCAACATTATGGGAGGCCAAGGCGGGACAATCACTTGAGGCCAGGAGCTCAAGACCAGCCTGGGTCATACAATACAGCAAGACCCTGTCTTTACCAAAAATAAGAATAAAAATAAAAAATAATTAGAAAAAAAAAACAAACACTTTGCAGATCAGAAGTTTGGAAACTCAATACTAGATTCTCAGCCTCACATCTCCCTCCCCATCTCTCAAAGGAGATCTTCTCGGCCCTCTCCCCAGCTGGTGCCCCCTGCCCCTTTCTCCATCAGTCCCTGCAGCTGTTCCCAGGACCCGGCTAAGCCACGTCCTGGGCAGTGACACCCTACACAGGAGGGCAAGACGCCCCCTATGTGTGAAGCCATTAACAATTATTAAAAATTAACCCGAGAGATCTTCTACGGCTACAGAAAGGCACCCAGAGAAAAGTGTTCAAAGACAGAGCTTTAAGCCTTTTTTTTTCATTCAGCAACTAACAATAGTGATGACTCAAGAGAAAGGATATATTTCTTTCTTTCAAAAAACGGTAAGAAATCTTTTTTATGCACTTGCCATGGAAAATGCTTAGCTCATCAAATTCCTTGTGCTAAAAGGAGCTAAACCAACACCACAGCAGGGCCCTCCCCGTACCAGCCCACTCAGCCCTGTTCTAATCCTAATCCCTGCATAGCAGCAGGTAATGGAGGGTTTCAGCCTGCGGGGCGAAGGGTGTGAGTGGAGCAAGGGAGGGGGCAGTTCAGCTCCAGGACTTAGCCAGAGCCCCTTGACTGCAACTCTCTTTTTGATGGCTCTCTACCACATGTAGTGGATTACGTTAGGTTTTGGAGGGGGAAGATAAGAACAAAGGCCCAAGTCTAAGAGATGACCTAGTATAGAGGTTCTCAGAGTCCCATCTGGGACCAGCAGCATCTGCATCACCTGAGAACTTAGAAATACAAATTCTCAGGGCCCCACCCCAGAATCCCCGAATCAAACACTCTGGGAATGGAGCTCAGCTTGTGTGTTAACAGGCTCTCCAGGTGATCCGGGTGCATTTGAGAACTATTCCTCCAGGACTCAGGTTGTGTTTCACTCCAAGGGAAACAAGAAACTGTTCTGTGCCCGGATAGTATGAAACAAACCACAGGTGGTCCCAATTTCATTCCCTAGGTCATATCATTTTGAACTCAAAGTGAGTGGCTCTATTGATTTTAACATGGCAATAAAGGCAATTAGTCTCTTTTTGCTGTTAAGGAGTAAAAGACAACAACATCTGCAGAAGCCAGTGGCTCTGGAGGGAAAGCAGCTCAGAGGTGGAGAGAAGCATCAGCTCTGTCTTCCAGGAGCCTCCCTTATCAGCCCCAGGCTCTGCCAGGTGGGTAGTTACTTTCTCTCCTCTCAGGTTAACCAGCCCCTTTCTTCCACCCATCCTCTTGACTGTCTCCCCAAACTCCACTTCCCTTTGAAACAGGCTGTAGGCAGGAGATCCAATCACAGTGGGGTTGGCTGAGGCTCCAAAGTGACCCCCACCTTGAGACACCTAAGACAAGAGTGTCTAAAATCACAGCCCTGCCTGTCTTGTCTCCGTGGTTCTCAAAGCTCAGACATGATGCGTGGCAACCATGGCTGAGCCAGGGCTTCAGTGAGGCTGCACCAACCTCAGATTCTAGGCCGTAGAAAGGTCAATTAACACTGGCAGGCCTCAATTTCCCTGTCTATAAAATGGACAAATAACCATCATTAAATATTAGCATTGCTGGCCTGAAGAGAGTGAGCCCTCTGAGCGGGAGCGTGAAAGGGCCTAGATGCCAGGATTCCAGCCCCGCTGCCTTCCACACAGCTATCCCCTTCCCACCCCTGCCACCCTGCTCCTTCTCCAGCTCCTTCTGGAGCCTTGGGTGCACCGGAGGAGTTCAGTAAATAGTGTGAATTAAGGGGAGATAGATGGAAGGAAAGAGACACATGAACCATGTATGACTCAGGCAAAGACTGAATCGATCCGTGTTGGTATTTGAGGGGGAAGGAAATGGCTAAACAAAACAAACTGTGTTTACCACCATGAAAGGAAGCCCAAACAGTAACCAGCTAATGGCAGGTGAAAACACAGGAAATTCTGAAAAGTGTGTATGAAAGGCACTGTGTTTTTTTTCTTCTAAATAATTCAAATGGTTCAAAAGCTTATTCCTTTCCCCTCTAAAGAGCTCACTGTCCATGGAGATGTCTGTGGGAGCGTAGTGTAGCCCTATCTTACACCATTTTTTTCCTCACCTGGCAAGGTCCCTGCTTTTTCTCAGGGCTCGGGGGCCCTGCTCCTGTCTTCACTGATCTGCTTGCTCTCTGTCAGTATCACTGGTTAACAAATGACTCTATATCTGTTCCACAGAACGGTGTGCAGCCATCCCAATGCTTACTGCAGCTACATGATATATGTGTTCTGTCGTCTTCACCTTACAATGCCTAGAACTTTGAAGGAAATCATTATATAGCGAAATGAAGAAACCACCGAAACTGTGTACCTATGCTTTGATTGTAACTATATAAAATATGAATTCATCAGAATAACAACAAAGATAAGACTCAAATGAAAACAGTTTGCTAGGTGGTAGGATTATAATTGTCTTTTCCCTTTTTTCATTTTTTTATTTTTCAGAGACAGGGTCTTGCTCAGGCTGGAGTGCAGTGGCACAATCATGGCCCAGGAGTTTGAGACAATCACATGGCCTCAAACTCCTGGGCTCGAGCAATCCTACTGCCTCAGACTCCCAAGTAGCTGGGACTACAGGCATGCGCCACCACACCTGGCTAGTTTTCTATTACTTTGTAGAGATGGGGTCTGGTTTTCTTCCCCAGGCCACTTTCAAACTCCTGGGCTCAAGTGATCCTTCTTCCTTGACCTCCCAAAGTGCTGGGAATACAGGCATGAGCCACCACTCCAGGTCTCTCTTTTATATAACGTGGTGGATGTTGACTTTATGCTTAAAAATTTTAAAAACATATGGCAAATATTATAAGGTGTTTGTGCCCCTGCCACCAAATTCCTATGTTGAAATCCAATCCCCAATGTGATGGTATTTGGAGGTGGGGCCTTTGGGTGGTAATTAGGTCATGAGGGTGGAGCCCTGATGAATGGGATTAGTGCCCTTATAAGAAGAGGCCAGAGAGCTGGCTTGTTCTCTTTCCACTGTATGAGGAAAGCAAGAAGTCAGCAGTCTGCAACTTGGAAGAGGGTCCTCATCAAAACCCGACAATGCCACCACCCTGATCTCACCCTCTATCCTCACACTATGAGAATAAATGTCTGCAGTTTATAGTCCACTCACCCTCTGGCACTTTGTGGTTGGATTTTTTTTTTTTTTTGAGACAGAGTCTCGCTCTATCACCCAGGCTGGAGTGCAGTGGTGCGATCTCGGCTCACTGAAACCTCCACCTCCTGGGTTTAAGCGATTCTCCTGCCTCAGCCTCCTGAGTAGCTTGGATTACAGGTGCCCGCCACCACACCAGGCTAATTTTTGTATTTTTAGTAGAGACGAGGTTTCACCATGTTGGCCGGGCTGGTCTTGAACTCCTGACTTCAACTGATCCACCTGCCTCGGCCTCCCAAAGTCCTGGGATTACAGGCGTGAAGCACTGCACCTGGCCAGCACTTTGTCATAGCAGCCAGAATGGACTAAGATGTCAGGCTTCCAAAATCTACTGATTTTCCCATGGAATATACAATTTTCAGAAAAGCATTATTTTTCTAGGATAATGAAGGATGAGAGGGTCATAGCCCACGTGAGAAGTACTTACCTGGAGACACCAAAGCCTTTGGAGCCAGGGACATGAAAGAGGATGCGAACATGCCATGGGGACTCCAGACAGTGGAATGGAGGAGAAAACAACAGCTAAACATAAGCGAGAAATTCCCTACAAGTGGAGCTGTCTAATAACAGAATTGCCAAGGTCCAGTCCCCTGACCACGAAGATGTATGGGAAGAGGGTATTTAAATAATCATCTACCTGCAGACACTTGGGAGCTCAGGTGCTTCCAGATCTCATTTCATACCACAACAGGCTGCAGTGTAAACATGTGGTCAGTCAGCGGAGGATTGAAGCCTCAAATTCAGATGTCCCAGGGCCTGGACTGCTGCTGCATGAGAGCTATACCAGAGCTTCCAACCAGTGCTTCTTTGCATGCCCAGGGTTGGCTGCCTCCAGCCTGTTGGCTCACCTCAGTATGTCCTACAAATATCATTTTCCACCCTTGCCATGAGACAGAAAGGTGGGGAGTACCTCTTATCACAGCAAAGCGGAGGAGATGGCTTCCTAGAAAAGCTAGTACATATTTCATCAGAAGGAAGTCTGTCTTCACAGGAATTGTCCCAGCTAGACTTCCAATCCCTAACCCTGATTTAAGAGATCCACCTGATAAATGCGTCTTCAGGAACAACAGCCAAAAACAAAGACTGACCTAAACATGGCTGGTGACAGCGAGAAAGGGAGGAGAGCCAGGAACCGCAGAGGGCCAGCATTGAGAGAGTCCAAAGTATTGGTCACGCTTCCATATCCTGGCTCATGTTACAGCCAACTTTTGTTTACCAGGCCTACAGTCCCTCTTCCTGTCATTCCCAGCTTCCTATTTTAATGTTCTTTTTTCTCTGTTCACTACTATCTAGGCAGACAATGAATACAGATAACAGAGAGACAGTGAAAAAATTCAACTTGAGTTATCTGCTACTGGGGATTACCTGATCCATCGGGAAATCACAAGTTGACAAGAGGACAAAGAACGGGGTGTACCTCATTTTGTCGATTTGCTTATCTCAAGTTGCACCCACCCTCCATCCTGGCTATCCATGCTCAATCCTACGACCAGGAGGGAGGGGAAGCACTTGCCCCCGTGGCTCCCCACTGCATGGACGTTATCAGAGGTCTTGCTGGATGGTGGCCGGGCACCTGTTACTATCCTGTGGAATTTACACAGCTAGACATGGTCAGAAAGGAAATCCATGGTTCCAATTTTTATCAAAATTCGGGTAATTTTTCAGCTAGCTCAGCCATCCATATGCTTTCAGGAAATAACAATTGTGGGGGCAGGGGGCGGTAAAGCAGGCTTCAAACTGATTTAAACCTGATCCCCTGTCCAAAGAGCATTGTACAACAGAGCAGGTGTCTCCATTCACACTTCCACCCTCTCCAGTTACATGGCAAAGGGCTCACAACTCCCAGACACTGAGCCAGCCAGCATTCACAGAGAGCCCACTGTGAGCTGCGCCGGGCAGGCCAGGGACAAGGATGTCACATGGCACTGCCTGTGCCATGTTACAGTGAAGGTTTGGTTGAGGCCATAAGGCAAATCAACGATATCAAAGACACAACATCACGCACATAAACAAAAAACCACACACTTAAACATAGTAACACTTTGAGACAGTCATGTCCAAAAAGGCCTGAGGAGCTGGTCTAATATGAGGTCCGGAGGAAGAAAGGTAGGGTTGGGCAGGGACCCGAGGATGTAAGAGCGGAGGCTGGATGCCCCAGCAGGGCCCAAGTGTGAGAAAGCTGGAGGCCCCGGGCATAGACTGCGAAGCAACCAGTTGGGCAGGGGTGAAAACTGAAGAGAAATGATTGTTGTCGGGCGGAGTCAGGGGGATGCTATCCCATGAGGAAGCTCTCAGGTGCTAGGCTAATGAGTTCAGACTTGACTCACCGGTCAAAACACAGGAATACTGACCATCTTACACACTGCACACCAGCACAGAACAGCCACAGAAATGGAGGAAGGCCCATTTTTGGAGTTGACAGTGACCAGCTAAATGGGATGCATGTACCATTGCTGAGCCTCATACCCACCTGCCAGGTGGGCAACATCACCTCCTTTTTGGAAGCGAGGAAACTCCATTAGCCTTGAGCCTTGCATCACATTTCCAAATGACTCAGTGGTAGCCATGAAGTAGAACGAACCCAAATGATGAATGGTTAAACAAAATGTGGTATATCCATATAATGCAGTACAGTATTTGGCAACAAAAACGGAGGAAGTGCTGATACACACCATGACACAGAGGAACCTTGAAAACATAGGCTAAGTGAAAGACACCAATCACAAAGACCACACACTGTACGATTCACTTTATATGACAGGTCCAGAACATAGAAAAAGAAGGCCAGTGGCTGCCAAAGATTGGGGGAGAGGAGAACAAAGTGACTGCTAATGCAGTGATGAAAATATTCTAAATTTAGATAGTGGTGATGGTTGCACAATCCTGTGAATATACTGAAAACTGCTGAATTGTACCCTTTATAAGAATGAATTCTGGCCGGGCGCGGTGGCTGACACCTGTAATCCCAGCACTTGGGAGGCTGAGGCAGGCGGATCACAAGGTCAGGAATTCGAGACCAGCCTGACCACCATGGTGAAACCTTGTCTCTACTAAAAATACAAAAATTAGCCAGGCGTGGTGGTGCACGCCTGTAATCCTAGCTACTCAGGAGGCTGAGGCAGAAGAATTGCTTGAACCCAAGAGGCAGAGGTTGCAGTGAGCCGAGATCGCACCATTGCACTCCAGCCTAGGCGACAGAGAGAGACTCCGTCTCAAAAAAAAGAAAAAAAAAGAATGAATTCTATGGAATGCAAACCTCAGTAAAGTTGTTGTTTAAAAACTGGCTTAAACCAGGCACCGTGGTATGTGCCTATAGTTCCAACTACTCAGGAGGCTGAAGCCAGAGGACCCCTTGAGTTTAGGAGACTTCAAGATCCCTGTCTCTTGAAAAACAAAAACTGGCATAAATGTATTTGCGATTCCCCTGCATTCATATATAGGATATGTGTGATTCAATTTAATCTTTATTAATAATTCAGTCAATAGGTACCCTGTGCTGTAATCAAAATCATGTGCCCCTCCTCCCCGCAGAGTGCTTCTATATATCCCCACATGGTGCTCTTTCTGTTTTTCTGCCTCCTGCCTGTCTCCAGTGCTCCCTGTCAGGCTGTGAGCCAACACCTACCTGCTGTTTGGAGCCCCCCGCCCCCGCCGTACCCACTCCCCTGCTCCTCCACACTCCTGCAGCTCAACTGTGCAAGGGCAGGTCTGGGCTTGTGCCAATGCTCAGAATGAATAGTTTCAATCAGTCACCTGGTGAGGCCCCTCTACTCAGACAGAGCAGAAAAAGGTGGGGAGAAGACAAGCTTGTTATCTTCATTTTCCTTTTGAAAGGAATATTTGGCAAGTTTAGCTTTTCTCAGGAAATAAGGTGTGTGCGGGCAAAGGAGGGAAATTTCGATCTTTTAAAATACTGCTGCCACTCATTTATTCATTCTTTTAGAAATGTTTCTTGGGCACCTCCAGTGTGCTGGCACTGTCCGGGTGCTGAGGTAGAACAGTGAACAAGCCCTTGTGGCGTTGCAGTGGTAGCGAGTGGAGATGGACAATGACCAATGATGGCAGGAGTGCTCTGGAGTCAAATAAATCCGGGAAAGGGGTGAAGAGGGTTGGGGGTGGGGCAGGGGCTGCAATTGTAAATAGGGAGGTCAGGGGAGGCCTCACCGAGGAGGTGACAGTTAAACTAAAGGAGGGAAGAAGTGGGAAGCAAGCCTGCAGTTGTGAAAGGATAAAGAATGTTCTAGGTGGCTGGGCGTGGTGGCTCACACCTGTAAATCTAGTAGCACTTTGGGAGGCCGAGGCGGGCGGATCACCTGAGGTCAGGAGTTCGAGACCAGCCTGACCAACATAGTGAAACCCTGTCTCTACTAAAAATACAAAATTAGCCAGGCACGGTGGCGCCTGCCTATAATCCCAGCTACTCAGGAGGCTGAGGCAGGAGAACCGCTTGAACCTGGGAGGCAGAGGTTGCCGTGAGCCGAGATCGCGCCACTGCACTCCAGCCTGGGCGACAGAGCAAGACTCTGTCTCAAACAATCAAACAAGAATGTTGTAGATGAAGGAGGCATGGAACAAGTGAAAGGCCATGTGACAAGAGTGTGCCAAGTGGGTTTGGGAATAAGAAGTATGGATCAAACAAAGTTGGTGTGGGGGTGGTGGCCACAGGGGCCATGGGGAGGTCAGCTCAGTGGGAAGAATTCTGCCTTCTCCCTGAGGGAGAGGAGGGCCGACCATTACCTCAATGGCACCCCATGGCCCTAACATCATTGTCTGATGCTTGTTGGTATACCAAGCTGGACATGGCTGAGTGGGATGTGAGGTGGGAAGCACTGCGGGGCTCCCCTGGTGGACACGTGGCTGCAAGCAGGGCCTTCTGGAGGCAACGTCAAGGACACATTTCAAACAGGCCTCGGGGAGGACACTGCCCAGGTCATTGGAGGGTGCGGGAGAACACCCAGGAGCAGTGAAGACTGAGAAACTGGTCTCCCCAAGGTCCACGAGGACTCAGGCAGTAACCCGGGATGTGTTTAGGGCAGTGTGAGGGGGGGAAGATGGGAATGGTTATCCCAATAAGATAAAAACAGTAGCTACTAAGGTACCAGGGACGCTTGACATGTACATGGTAAACTCTACAAGAATCTGGCAAAGGAGATGTCACAATCCCCATTCTGGAGATGCAAGATGGAGGCTTGGAGAGTCCAAATTATTTGGCCAAGGCTGCAAAGCTAGCAGGCAGGAGATGGTCAACTCCAAACCCCAGCCAGCCTCACTTCCTGGCTCTATCAGTGAAACTGCATAGAATTGCTAACCATCAACTATTTCTGACTTATAAAAATGGCTTATAAAATTTCATATGAAATTACTTATAAAATTTCATATGAACCCTATGAAGAGGACTGGCTTTCCCAATATTTACCCACAACAGAAGCTCTGAAGGACTCTGACAAAGGCAGATCATCTCATTCATGTCTACTGCCCGGTCCTGTGGTAACAGTACACACCACAAAGCTCTCAAGCCTGGCTGTGGTCAGAATCACCCTAGAAGTTGTTGTGGATTCCCAGTCCTGTCCTATCTGGAGCAGAAAGGGTGAAGCCCAGGATGTGCATTTTAAAACAGCACCCCCAAATCATTCTGACATAATCCTTCTCATGTGGTTTGGCTCTGACCACACCTAAATCTCGAATTGTAGCTACCATAATTCCCACGAGTCATGGAAGGGACCCGGTGGGAGGTAACTGAATCATGATGGCAGGTCTTTCCCGTGCTGTTCTCGTGACAGTGAATAAGTCTCACGAGATCTGACGGTTTTATAAAGGGGAGTTCCCCTGCACATGCTCTCTTGCCTGCCACCATGTAAGACGTGCCTCTGCTTCTCCTTTCCCTTCTGCTATGACTGTGAGGCCTCCCCAGCCATGTGCAACTGTGAGTTCATTAACCTTTTTTTCTTTATAAATTACCCAGTCTCAGGTATGGCTTTATTAGCAGCATGAGAACAGGCACCTTCCCAAAGTCTAAAAAACCAACAGCCTCATTATTCCTTTGACAAGTGGCTACAGAACTAATATCAAGATGTGCATTTTCCAAGATGTCCCTAGGCAGGAAAATACAAGGAAATTCTTTTGTCCACAGCCCATCTGTTGTCCTCCTGTTGTGCTTCCAGTCGGGGAATGGCCGCAGCAAGGGAGACTACATCACACCTACTATGTGCTGGCTTCCTGGGCAGACGGGAACAACTCACTTTCAAAACTCCACTTTGAGTGGGTTTCCTGGGCACCATTTTTCTTTCCTGGGATGTCCGGGTACTAAGATCTTTATGAGACAGAAGTTTCTCCAATTAGAAGAGAGCGAGAGAGAGAGGAAGAAGAATCAGAGAGAACCCTCCCCCTTTACAATAAGGGAAGAAGTCTTTGGATAACAGCAGGAAGGCAGTGGCAAAAGGAGCCAAGGAAGAGCTACTGATTATAATTGGAGGCTCTGGCTTGTTTTAGAATACAGTGGCATGGCACCAGGAACAAACCCATGATTTGGCACTCCAAACCCTGAGCATAGCTATTTGCTCCTTAAATTTTTTTATATCTCAATTTTCTATATTGCTCAATTTTCTTTTGATGAATATGTATGACTTTTATTCCTCCAAAATTGACTTGATTTTACAAAGCGAGATTGCTCACTTCGTTGAAAATGCCAGGCTTGATGCTTCTGAAAATGAAATCCACCTATGGAAGATACAGTCTCTGCCCCAACCCTAAGATGACCCAGCAGAGCAAAGTCAGCTCCAGTCTCCACAATGAAGGGACAGCAGGGTGCACAACTCTACTCACTGGGCTGCAGGAGCTATTCCAGAGAGTGGGCACACTGCTGGCCCTTGGGATCTCATCCTCCTCTCTCTGAAATATTCATCTTTCAAGGCTATCTTGTCATGCTCTAGATCCAAGTTTGCAGAAAGCAGGTTTATGCGATATCAACTTTTAGTAACAAGAAAGTATTGTTGGCTCTTCTTTTTCAATTTGGATCTTTCACAGTTATCTCAAAATGAGTTTAACTATCTTGTGCCCAAGTAAAACCTAAACATTAGCTTAAAAAATCCTGATTGCCAGCCCCTTGCATTCCAGGCTAATGACTACTGTAATTATAAATTCCAGTCTGTGCTGGATGAGTCTGCCAAGGAAGAACCCAGACCAGGGCTGTGTGGCCCTGCATCATGGGAGCTGGTTGTACTGTCACCCAGCAAGCACAGGTGCAGGTACATGGCAGCACGGGTGCCCAGAGCAGACTAAAAAATACAGCCTTGGTTAAAAATCCCTCCCCTGCCGTTGGCTAGGGAGACACAGCCTCTGCACTGAAACAATTAGGGAACAACACAATATGCTTTGTCTTGTTCACCAATCACACATAGATAAATGACAGGTAGAAGTTATAAGATAATACATCCTATAAAAAGGCAATTGTGTTCGATTGTGAGGTACATATGAGAAAATGTGCACTTTGGGAGGCTGAGGTGGGAGGATCACTTGAGCCCAGGAGTTCGAGGTTGCAGTGAGCTATGACTGCACCACTGTACTCCAGCCTGGGCAACAGAGCGAAACTCCATCTCATTAAAAAAGAAAGAAAGAAAGAAAGAAACTGTAGACAGCAGGCGAATCTGGAGTTCAGGTCATCAAAGCCAATGTTGTTAGGCCAGCATGCTGGGGGGTAGAGTCCGGAAGGAGGTAGAAGCGCACTAGGTGTGTTCAGTGGGGAAGGTTCAGAGACTGCTGAATGAAGGACTGATGAGAAGGAAGGCTGACCTGGCGGAGTGAGGTCAGACAGGGAAAGCCTTGAGAGTTACACAGGGAAGTTTAGACTTGGTGTGTGAAGTGAAAAGGAGCAATTGTGGCTTTCCTAGAAATGAAGTTATGAAATGATGGTGTTTTCTGGAAGATGAAACTGACACTAACAGGCAAGGGAAGTTGAATGGAGGAAACAGAGGCAGGAGGTTCTCAATCAGATTTATTCTGTCCTGGGATTGCAGCAACCCTGTCCTCCTGCCACAAGTTTAGTTTCAAAAATCATATTTAGACTGGGTGCGGTGTTTCACACCTGTAATCCCAGCACTTTGGGAGGCCGAGGTGGGTGGATCACGTGAGGTCAGGAGTTTGAGATCAGCCCGGCCAACATGGTGAAACTCTGTCTCTACTAAAAATACAAAAGTTAGCCAGGTGTGGTAGCGGGTGCCTGTAGTCCCAGCTACGCAGGAGGCTGAGGCACGAGAATCACTTGATCCCGGGAGGCAGAGGTTGCAGTTAGCCAAGATCGCACCACTGCACTCCAGCCTGGGTGACAGAGTGAGGCTCTGTCTCAAAAAAAAAAAAAAAGTCGTATTTACAGATGGACCTGTGGCCCTCCTCTGATAGCCTGCCTGGGGCTGCGGCTCCCAGGTTCGGTCCACGCAGCTTTACCAGGCGGTGGATGGTGCTCAGACTCGGCAGCACCCAGCTCCATGACTCCCCAACAGCCCTACACCACCTGAGGTGTCCCCCTCGGGGACAGTGTAGGGCCTGCCTGGTTAAACCACCCCTACCCCTCCTTCTCCATCTTCACTGTTCCCACACTTACTCTTTTTTTTTTGTTTTTTACAATTTTATTGAGGTATGATTGATATATCAAAAAACTGCACATATTTAATATAGATAATTTCACGAGTTTGAACATGTGCATACACCCATAATACCATCACCATGGTCAGGGTAATAAACACATCATCACCTCCAAAAGCTTCCATGTGTCCCTTTGTGTGTGTGTGTGTGTGTGTGTGTGTGTGTGCGTGTGTGTGTGTTCGGTAAGAACACTTAACATGAGATCGACCCTCTTAACAAAGTTGTAAGTGCCCAACTCAAACTATAGGCACTACGTTGTACAGCAGAGCTGTAGAGCTTACTCATCTCATATCTGTAAACTTTACACCCACTGAACAACACATTTCCTTCTTCTCCCATTCCCTGGCAACCAACTTTCTTTAAGTTTGACTATTTTCGATTCCACATACAAGCAGAATCATATAATATTTGTCCTGTGACTAGCTTATTTCACTTAGCATAATGTCCTCCAGGTCCATCCATTTGTTGTCACAAACAGCAGGATTTCCTTCTCCTTATTTTTTTTTTTTTTTGAAATAGGGTCTTGTTCTGTTGCCCAAGCTGGAGTACAGTGGTGGGATCTTGGCTCACTGCAGCCTCGACCTCCTGGGCTCAAGCGATCCTCCCACCTCAGTCTCCCGAGTAGCTGGAACTACGGGCATGCACCACCATGCTCAGCTTATTTTTGTATTTTTCTTAGACACCGGGTCTCACTGTGTTGGCCAGGCTGGTCTCGAACTTCTGGACTCAAGTGATCTTCCTGCCTCGGCCTCCCAAAGTGCTGGGGAATACAGGCATGAACCACCATGCCTGGCTCCTTCTTTTAAAAAGCTGAATGATATTCCATTGTGTGCAGAGCCCACATTTCCTTTAGCCATCCTAAAGGATGGACACTCAGGTTGTTTGTGTAACTTGGCTATTGTGAATACTGCTGCAGTGAACGTGGGGGTACAGATCGTCTCTTTGACAGTGATTTCACAATTTTTTTGGATATATACCCAGTAATGAGATTGCTGAATCATATAATTCTTTAATTTTTAATTAATTTTTTGTTTTTTGAGGAATCTGTATACTGTTTTCCATAGTGGTTGCACCCAACACTTGCTCTTGGGAGCTGGTCTTGAACCATGTGCCAGCCCCTTACCCCCAAGCCAGTCCCACATTGCTGGAATCAGCCAGGAGAAAAGGTAGGGTGGGAGAATGATACTTGCAGGTGTAGAGTAGGCATTATCTCTGACTATAAAGGTAAGTACTTAGCCGAAAACTTTAACCAAGGAAACTGGAAAAAACGTCAAACAAAAAATAAAAATAGAAATACATGCACCAAAATTAGCTGGGTGTGGTGGCCGACGCCTGTAGTCCCAGCTACTCAGGAGGCTGAGGCGGGAGAATGGTGTGAACCCGGGAGGCGGAGCTTGCAGTGAGCCGAGATCGCGTCACTGCACTCCAGCCTGGGCGACAGAGCAAGACTCCATCTGAAAAAAGAAAAAAACACACGCACCAGCATTGCCAGATATCTAAAACCATAAAACCCAGACACAGTACGAACATTATTATCTTTTGTGGTTGGAGAATGTAGCTTTCCACTTAATCAGATGTCCTGGTTAACCGAGAGGTGCTAAAGAGACAATCAACACATGACCGTCTTTGGGACAAAACCACCACCTTAGTTTTTGAGTGTGCTCTGGGATTTCTATCAAATGCCTTCCCATCTACTGTGGCAATCGGATCTCACATTATAGGCTGCAGGAAGGCATACCCAGCAGTGACGTCTGATCTGACTGTACTCAGCACAGTCAGTTCCAGTGTGCATGGGAAGGATGGGGCAGGGCTCCTGGGTACCCCCATGCCCACCAGGCTACAACCTTACCCTACAACCCTTACCACACCGCCCAGATCTAGTCAGGGCATCTCTATTTATTCCTGACCTGTCCCCTCATTGCCTATGAGGCCTGGAGCCCTTCTCTGAACCCCTGAGGACTCAGCTGGTGCCCTTGTGCCCTGCGCCTCACTCACATTATTCCTGCTCTCCAGCCCAGAGAAACAGACTCTGCTCCCAAGGTCTAGCCCCAGAGTGCTTGTGCCTGCGAAGCAAGAGGCCACTGGCACCCAAGACTCCTGCTGCAGTGATCCAGATACAGGCTGAGCCCTGTAAATAATAGCCCACCTAACACTGGACTCCAAATGCTCTGGGACTCAGCCCTACAGTCAAATCACTACCTCCAGCCCCAACGCTGACCAGACAGGTGACTCAGGAGGCAGATGTTACAACCACTACTGTGACCTGAGGCTAAAGGACAATTTAACAGAACTGATGCAAACTCACTGCCATTTGCCTCCCGATCAAGTTTTAAAATAAGTTCCATAAAACAGCTCTGTATCTGATTGTGGTGTTAGTTACACAAATTTATACATGGGATAAAACTGCATAGACCTGTCCACACAAACTACACACACACACATACGCACACAAAACATGAAGAATGGTGAGGGCTGAAGGTCTGTAGTCTAGTTAACAGTAATGTGTCAGTGTCGATGTTCTAGTTTTGATATTGAACTTCAGCTACATAAGATGACACCACTGGGGAAGCTGGAGGAAGGAGTTCTCCCGAATCTTATGTCCTATTTTTGCAACCTAAGTCTATCATTATTTAAAAATAAGAATTAAAACAAAAAACAAACCAAGTTCCATAAACCTAATGATCTATATCAGATTATTTTCACATCAACCAGGGCCCATGATCTGGCACCATACACGTTTTTCCAGGCCGCCCCAAACAGGTCTTCCAACCCCAGCATTAGCGTTGTCAGCCAACCAGCCTCAGTGTCTCCAACACAGGCCACTTGGGCACTGGAACAGGGTTTGCACATTTCCAGAGTGACCCAGAAGGTCACGTCTCAGGGCAAGTAACTCTGGGAGGAGTGGGTATTTATTTTGCCTACAGCTCCTCTCTGCCCCACTCACTTGAGACTGACTGGCCAGGGACAGGGACCAGCTTCCCAAGAAGGATCCAACAGGACTGGAGGGCAGATTTAAGGCTGGGCTTGTTCAAAAGCTTCTACCTAATCTCTGATGTCTTTGAAAAGAAGGCAAGCCCTAGTCTACACAGGCGCACACGTGTGCACACACACGGCAGCCTCAAGGAGCCGAAAAGAGGAGCTGTGAATTTAACTATTAATAAATCAAGCGATGGTCAAGACTGTAATCTAGAGTTATCTCCACTTACAGGATGTATTCACTGACTGGGAACAGGAAACAGTTACCATAAATGCAAACCAAGGATCCCTATCCTCTGCAGTGCCACAGACCCCTCCTCGGTAGGCTAGGGAAGCCCATACAGGCCTCCACAGAATGATGCTAAATGCACAAATTAAATACACAGCATTGCAAAGGAAACCAATTACAGTAAAATGCAGTTATCAAAATATTTTAAATTTTCCACCATGGTAATATTTAATTAACACATTAAATAAGACCTAGCAGCAAATCTCATACCAACCTTAATTCTGAAGTATTAAGAATTGCTAAGGATAACAGTATATCAAGACATCTACAATGACTCTACCACACTGTAAAAAATTAACTTTGCTTTCATGTACCCATAAATACATCGGTGTACTATGTACCCACAAACATTTTTTTAAAATTCACTTTGCATTTGCTATTGGTGACAGTCATGGGTACTGTTAATGTGACTGTGATTTATAGTCTACATTCATAATTGAAGAAAATGCCAACTTTCAGTTAGTGAAAATAAAATGTAATTTCTTTCCATTCAGGTTTTTGGAGCTTCCCTGAATTCTGTCTGTGGATGGACTCCGGCTGAGAGCCTCTGACCCCAGCGGTTGATACAGAATAGCCATGGGAACAGAACGCCTCCTCCTCTCCATATCCCTGCCACTCCCCAACCTGTTCACTAATGAGATGTCCATTCCAAAGTAGCCTTGCTTTAAAACAAATCCCTCTTGTCCAAAGAGTTTTCACAATCCTCTCCAGCTGATGTTTAACACTAGCTCCTGACCCCAGCCTTCATCTTAGGCAAGGAGGGCCCACCTCTCACAGTTCACCTCTCCCTTCAGCCACTGCTGCCACTGTGAGGAAATGAGGAGAATTATATTGATCTCTGGAGGAGCCTGAATGCAAACAATCATCCTCCGAGTGTACCCAGAAGCCAGGGAGCAGACGCCAGTCAGTGGGCAGGTTCATGCTGAACGCTGATAGGCAACCAGCCCTGGGCTCTGTGTTTTGAGCAATTTGAGGGTGACAGTGGGTGTAAAGAAAAAAAAAATATGCAGCTACCCGTTAAAGGCTGCAGTCAAAGTGGCTGGCTTGGAAGATATTTGTTATGGATTGAATTGAATCCTCCTCACACACCCCCAACAAAAAAAGTTACGTTGGAGTCCTAACCCCCAGTACACCTCAGACAGTGACCTTATGTGGAGACAGGGTCTACTATGTACGTGTACTATGTGGAGACCCTGTCTCCACATAAGGAGATAATCAAGTTAAATGAGGTCATTAGAGTAAGCCCTAATCCAATAGGACTGCTGTCCTTATAAAAAGCAGGAACAGAGACAGACACCCACAGAGGGAAGACTGAATACACAGGGAGAAGGCAGCCCCCTACAAGCCAAGGAGAGAGGCCTGGAGCAGATCCCTCCTGCACAGCCTCAGAGGGAACCAACCCTGCTGACACCTTGATCTCGGACTTCCAGCCTCCAGAACTGTGAGACAATGACTCTTTCTGTTGTTTAAGCCACCTAGCATGGGGTACTTTGTTATGGCAGCCCTAACAAATTAATACAAAAATACAATATTCAAAATCAAACGTATGGCCTGAAACAAGGAAATCTTACTTTGGAGCTTATCACATCCTTTATGTTTGCCCACTGATGGATCTGAAATTAGATTCTGTTCAGAGTCTGCTTCTGGTCAGGCAGTGGGGATGGTCCGAGGTAGGTCTGTTGGATGATGGGACTGGGTGATAGAGGGGCATAGGGAATCCAGGAATGAACTGCTGGCAACTCTACCACCAGCCCATGGTCTTATGGGGGAGGGGGGCCAATACCTCACTAGGCAGGGATCTGTTTAATCCTTTCATTCAGATATTCAGTGAAGAGCTTTCAACTACCGCAGTGGTTTGCAAACTTGGCTGCATATTAGAAGCCCCTGGGGAGCTTTTAGAAAATTCCAGCAAAGCCTGAGCCCCACCCCAGACCAGTTGAATCAAAATCTTTGTGGGTGGAGGCTGGGCATGACCATTTCTGAAAAGCTCCCCAGATGATTCAAATGTGCAGCCAGGGTTGAGAGCCACTGGACCCTACGACCTTGGAGGGCCTTTCCTTCTCAGAATCCAGCGAGAGTGCATTTTGTGTTTATTTTAGTGGTTCTGAGGAGTGTGCTCTGGGGCTGCCTGGAGTCCAGTTTCCTACAGGTTCAGTCTACGGCGCCCTTTACTGGCTATGTGTGGATGAGTAATTCTATGAACAGCGGGGAATGGTGGGAAAAAGGGAGCTGAAAAGGACTTTTCTCCCTTTCACTAAAACATCAATTCAGTAAGCTTGTGTTACAAAGCTCCTCCGTGCCAGCAGCTCAAAGGTGAACCAGAACCGAATGCCCAGACTTCTAGAAGCTCAGTCTCATTCCAGAAACAAACTGACAGCTGCTATACAAAACAGGGCATACCACAACTCATGTCCTTATCAGTGTCCCTGCGGCAGAGGCTCAAACACCCCCAAGGCAACCGAAGGTGACCCCAGAGATGGTCTTAAAGGAGAAACAAGAATGTCTTCCATGGGGACTAAAGAATATCAGAAGGTTTGACCCATGATGGACTAAAATCATTCTGTTTGGCTAAAAATAGAGAAAATACGTCTTCAGAGACCAAGAAAATTTGAGAACCATTGTTCGAGTGAAGCTGGTGTTTAATAAGGGGTGGCCTGGCTTGGGTAAAGTAGTGCCTGACCTTCCAGCAGGGGCTGCCTTCTACCTGGATCCACAGAGCAGCCTAGGATTCCACTGTGGCCACCCTACCTGTGTACCAACTTTTAAAAGCGAGCTTTGAATAAATGTATGTTCCAGGGCCCCATATCCAGAGATTCTGGGCACAGAAGTCAGGCATGTGGACTTTCTTTTTTAAAAATTATTTATTTATTTTTTTTTTGAGAGAGAGGGTCTCCCTCTGTTGCTCAGGGTGGGGTGCAGTGACGTAATCATACGTCACTGCAGCCTCAAACTCCTGGGCTCAAGCAACTCTCCTGCCTCAGCCTCCAGGTAGCTAGGACTATAGGCATGCATCACCACACCCAGCTAGGCATGTGTATCCTGATTTTTTTTTTAAATCTCAACTTTTGGGGGAACTTCAGGGCACTGCTCTCCAAACCTCTATCTTGAGGGCAGACCACCAGGCCTGTGGCCCAACACCTGGTTTGCCTTGCTGGGCCTGCCTCGCTAGACACCTCAGCCTCTGTTTCCCATGTGGGACTGTTGCCCTGGCTCCCCCTCCGGCTCTGTTTGATCACCACAAGCCTCTGAGCTCTGCCTCGAAAGACCCAGCCACACCCAGCCCTGCTTCCAGCCCTGGCTCCTGCTCTCAGGCCAGCATCCTGGCACCAACCTGACCAAGTGGATGACCCTAGAGTGCAGGCCCCACCACAAGTTAATCACCACAAACCTGCAGGCCACAGTGTGGAAAGGCACTCTCATCCTTTTACCCTGGACCAAATCTGCACAAAGACAGAAACAGGGACTTCTGTGCTCCTTGAGCTTCATGTGTTAACCTGGCTCCCCAGACCAAAGACCAACACCGCAGGGGTGAGTTCATCCTCTGCCAACAGCAATCTTTCCCTTCCTCTGAGGCCAGCCATCCCCATCCCAGGAGGCAGCGGAAGCAAGCCCGGGGCGGGCAGGAGAGCTCCCAGCTCAGTGAAGAGCTCCACCGGCCCCGAAGCACCTCCCTTGCTCACAGCTCAGAGCCCAGCTTCTCCCTGCTGCAAAGATAACTGCAGCCTTCAGACCGACTTCCGTGCCCCTCTAGCTAGGGCCCATCACTTCAAGTTCTGGTGCCAAAAACCAAGAAAGTTAATCACACTTCAGACTTTATTTACCTTAAAGCGTATCCTGAGTTCATTCATGTCTCCAAACCACTAGAGAACCTGAAAATTCACCAGGAAATTGAGCAACTGCAAGTTATTCTGGAGACTCCAGAGTCAACACTTCATTAAATGAGAACAATCTGGTTCATGCGTTGAAGCTGTTACAGTAATCAGGGCGACATGGGCAGGGGAAGCGGATTTTTCTGACGACAAGGCATATGGTAAATCCTTAGCTCTACGGACGCTGGTGTATTCCCAGAAGTCAGCCCACTAAGGGCATGCATGTACCTGTGGGCCAGTGGACTGTGGTCCTCATTCCTCCACACGGACAGATCCCGACAGCCACCCCTGTTTTACACCGATCAAACAGGAATGATGTGTGGGTTCTCACTGACGTTTGCAAATGATCTGGAACAAAACTAAGTGGCTTCTTTTTTTTTTTCTTTTTGAGACACAGTCCTGCTCTGTCCCCCAGGCTGGATTGCAGTGGCGCATCTAGGCTCACCGCAACCTCTGCTTCCTAAGTTAAAGTGATCCTCCCACCTCAGCCTCCTGAGTAGCTGGGACACGGGCTTGTTACCACACCTGGCTAATTTTTGTATTTTTTTGAAGAGATGGGGTTTCGCCCTGTTGCTCAGACTGGTCTGGAACTCCTGGGCTCAAGCAAGGAGCCTCCCACTTCGGCCTCTGAAAGTGCTAGGATTACAGGTGTGAGCCACTGCACCCAGCCTGCTGCTTTTTTTTTTTAAAGGTGTACCAAGACTTCAAAAAATAAGGGCGGGTGCAGTAGCTCACACCTGCAATCCCAGCACTTTGGGAGGCTGAGGTGGGCTGATCACCCGAGGTCAGGAGTTTGAGACCAGCCTGGCCAACACGGTGAAACCCCATCTCTACTAAAAATACAAAAATTAGCTGGGTGTGGTGACACACGCCTGTGATCCCAAGGAAGATGGGAGGCTACAGGACAGTGGAGGTGATTTGCATGTCTTTATCCTACATCAGAAGGTACCAAGGACATTTCTCAGAAGATGCACACAATGTGGCCAATATATCTTTGTTGGAGTGTTGGAGAAGAGAGGAGCAGTGGCTGCCAGGGGGAAGGGGGCATGACTACAAAGGGGTGGCACAGGAGATTTTAGGAATTTGGAACTATAGCGGTGGTTACATGAATCTGTACATGTGTTAAAACTCGTAAACTGTATACCCAAAGACTCAATCTTTCTGTATGCTAATTTAAAATTTTTGAAAGGAAAAAAGCCTTTAGGTAGAGGGAGAAAAGCGTTTGCTGGAGACGGGACATGGCGAGAACTTCCCCACCATGTGACAGTGTCCCAGGTGCCTGTGAAACCTACAGAGCCAATGGTCATCGGTCAGGGAGCCTGGGGAGAGGAGGGCGCCAGAGAAAGGGGGAAGTAACAGAGATGCTTGCGGAGGAAGCTGGGCCCCCTTGGCACACGAGAAAGCCAGCAAGGAGGGACTTTGTGAGGGGCAGAAGGAAACCAGCAAGGCCAGGCCTGCTGTGAGAGGGACTCGGAGAAGGCCAGATATTACACTTCACCCTAAGCGTCCCAGGGCACAAGCCTTCCCACAGGCCTTGGGTCACGGAAGCCTGAAGGCGATCTTGAATTTTTCTGGGGCTTCTCCCATCTCCAGTAGGTCAAAGGGCCAGTACCACAAGCAGAGGAGAGGGCAGGCACTGGTCTGGAAGGCACCAGGAACTGCCAACCTGTTTTCCTTCACATTCCCTCAGATCTTCCCAAGTGCAGGCGGCCAATGTGTGCCCTCCCTGGTCCTTTCTGCAGAAGGTTTCACTGGGCATGCAGACAACCACCACAACTCGGTAAGGCCGGAAGAAAGGCCAAAAGAGGACAGTGCCTGCACAACTGGTCCCTGAGTAGCCCAGAGCAACCGACAGCTAAACCTACAGAAGCTGCAGGCTGAGCAGGAGACCAGGTTCCCAAGGTGAATGGTCTGCCCAGGGAGCCCCGGGCGCCTGGGCACCATCAGGAGGAGAACGCAGGCTCGAGGGGGTGGCCTGTAAACCCTAGGAAAGGCCTAAAAGGCTGGGAAGAAGCTGTAGACACTGCAAGAACACCAGGAAGTGTTTCCTGTCTCAAACGTCAATCTCTCTCGGTCCAGGACTCCCCTTTTCCTGAAGCTGGAGCCTGCTTCTATTTATTGAGCGAAGGCTGAACTGCACCGTCCAGGGTGCTACGAAGCCCTCCTCTGCCACAAAGCCGCATTATGCTTCAACATCCTCGCAGCCAACTCTGAGACAGCAACTTACCTGGGGTTAAGACAATTTGTAACCAGAGATGGAAATGCAGGCAGATTTAAAGACACATTCTTCAGTAACAGAGATCTACCTTAGGGTGGAGCAAACCTTCCGAGGACAAACAGAAAGTGTGGCTTGGTCCCAGCTTGCGGCAGTACCAGGAGGCCCTTCAGTAGGTGAGCTGTGGCCACAGGGCCTGGACCACCTCCAAAGGGCCGGCCTTCAGCCGAGGCCTGACAGAGAGAAATTAGCAGGCTGTTCTGCTCAATTATCCACTTACAGAGCGGCATAATCACATTTTCTTAAAGCTGGACATGTAGATGAAAGATGTATCCATGATAGAAAATCCCAGGAGTTTTTTTCCAAAAGAGATAAAAACTTTATCACACCCCCGAAACTAACCTGGCCTGAGCTATCATGATTTTGGCAATAGAGACACGATGATTTCTCTTAGGACTCAAATGTGAGCTTTCTTTCTGCCCCCAACCTCTCTCAGGCAAGAGTTTGGGCAGACATTATTTTTAAATCACCCCAAGACAAAATACGTTGAATAAGCACTAAAACAGCCTGCAGGGGTTTGGGCCTCGGAGTTCTGGACTGGCTTCAGCTTCACACGGAGTCATGTGCATGGTCTCCCGGACACCAGACCCAAAAGGAGAGGGGAGAGAGAGGACTCCCAGAGGGGACTGGGTCTCCTATGTTCTAAAGTGCCGTGCTGGTGGGCACAGGAAGTTAAATGAAGTCATTTACCAGTCCGTTTGGGTTTGGCTGCAGAAGCCAGAGCAGGAGTCCTGGACTAGACTGGGGTGGACGTCGAGGGCCATGCACCACACTTGCTGTCAGCTCTCCTAGCCCCTGCCCCGCCTTCTGCCTACTCAGCCAGCACCTTATACCACTAAGGCCGGGAGTTTGTAAAGCTGATCTTCCCAGGAGCAACCCCACTCCTTCCTCCTTCCCTGGAAATGCCTGCTTTCCTCTGTCCGCCATGTGGCATTCTGAGTTCCCAGGCTCTCTCCATCCCAGGAGGCACCTCTAAAAGCCATGCCCCCATCTGCACAAATGATGAACAATTACCACTAACTGCCCCTCACCTCGCACTAACCCCGAGACCTCCCTTAAGGAGGGAAGGAGGGAGAGGAGGGGAGGGGAAGGCAGGAGAGCCAGTCAGGGCCCCTCCATCCTGCCCCTACCCAGCTCCCCTGGTCCTTGCAGGTAGATTGGCCACCATCATTCCTGCTCTCCACCCAGAGGCCTCCTAAGCAAGGGCTGCAGACCCGAAAACCCCATGGGTTCAATAGCTCAGAGCCTCTTAGGGACAAGGTTCAGGCATTATTAACCATTTCCAAACTGGAGCTTCAGAATGCAACTACTGGAAGGAACCCCATGGGTCCCCAGTTCAGCATCTTCACTGCCTTGTCCCTCAGGCTTACACAAGCTGTCAGCATGGCCCTGGGGGAGGTGGTGCCACATGGTAGGGGCTGGGTGAATCTGGTTTCCAAGCGAGTCCCTGCCCCGGGCTTGCTGAATGGCCTCAGGCAAGGATCTTGACCTCTCTGGGCCTTGATTTCCTCGAGTAAAGGATGAATAACCAGTTCCTACTTGCAGGGTCATTCTGAGGACTAAACAAAGTAATGCATGCAATGTTCCTCTGGGACACAGAGAACACCCAAAGAATGAGGGTTCTCAATCTAGCAGTAGTTCGGAAAGAACTATTATCACTGCAAAAAGTACTGTTCAGAGAAGCCAGAAGCCCAGGTTTTGAGCCTGCTATGCTTCTCAAGAGCTCTGTGACATTAGGAACTCTGTTCACCTCTCTAAGCCTCAGTTTCCTCAACTATTACTAAAATTCAAATGGGTCTCTAAGGCCTCTTCTAGGAAATAAATATATACTGAATATGTTTTTATTTAGGTGTATCTATAATATGTGTATATGTACACCAGGGATTCTCAGCCTCGGCTATGGACATTTGGGGCCAGATAATTCTTTGCTGTGAGGAACCATCCTATGCATTGTAAGATGGTTAGCAACATCCCTGACCTTTACCCTCTAGGTGCTAGTAGAATGTGCCCCCAGCCCCACCCAAGTCTAACCAAAATATTTCTAACCAAAATATTTCTAACCAAAATATATCCAGGCATTGCCAAATGTCTCCTGGGCAGCAATGCTGCCCCAAGCTGAGAACTTACTCGTCATGCACACGTGCATGCATGCGCGTACACACACACACACACAGAATAATAAGATGCGAACTCTGATACAGTGAAGAGGTAAGCTGGTGAGAGCAGAGGAACTCAATTTCTGTGTACAGAGGCCTTGAAATGTGCTCATGGAAACTTTACAGGGAATGAGACTACAAACATACACAGGACTTTTGAGCTTCTTTACATCTGTAAAACGGTTACTGTGCTCGTAAAGACTGCCTGCAGACTTAATTTGGCATATACATACAGAGTCCCATTTAGTGCATAAACGCACTGGGTCCCAGAGCTCCCCACATCTGGTCTGCCCTGGTCAAGAATGTACTGGGAACTTGGCCTGGGGGAGATGAACACAGGGGGATTCTGTGTGCTCCCTTCCTGAACACTCGCCTTGAGCACCCTGGAGGAAAAGGAAGCTGAAGCTGGACTGGGGCAACAGGCTGAGGTGGTCATTCCTGAGGAAGAGGGCATTTTGCCAAATGTGCAAATCCCTTTGACTTAGTGGATTTGACCAGACTTCTCAATGTACTATTTTCCTAGTTCAGCAGAGCTTGGTGAATGAGGCTTGTGCTCACCGACATGAGACCATAGACGTACATACCTGCCCACTTGGCTCACTGAAGTAAAAATGAACAATTATCACGAAGACGGAACACAGAAGTTCCAAAGAGGGACTGGTAAAGTGGAGGAGGGGAGGTGAACATCAGCTTTAAAGAGAAGTCTGTTTACGCTGAGTCTTTAAAGGCCAGAATCCTGAACTCCTTTTTTTACCTCATTATGACTTCTTTAACATTTGTTTTTAATTTATTCAAGATCATAATCTTCACTGAGGACCATATATGAGCCAAACTTGAACTTGAAAACCAAGCTGGGCCTTTTGTTCTGCCTGTGTTAATTAGTGTACAAAGGGGCATCTGATTTCCTCCCTCCCCCAACAGTCTGAAACACTGGTTCCTATTTATGTAACTAACAACGTCAGAGTGGGGTACAGACGGGCCTGGTGGGTAACTGGCCCTAGGACAGGTATCAGGAAATTAACGTTCTAATCCTGGCTGATTCTCTGTGTGCCACTAAGACAAGCTATTTCAAGTGCTGAGCCTCATCTTTAAATTAGTTAACAGTTCCCTGTTAGCTGAAAACATGAAGTAAATTAAGTAGAATTATGAAGATCTACAGTATTCTAGTTATTTGTACTTGAAAATGAAGTATCAAGACTAGAGCAGTTCCATAAACCAATCTATGGTTCTCAAAGTGGGTTCTGTGGAGCACAAGTCCCACTGTGTCCAGAGTTGGTTCCTTCCGGTGGGTTCATGGTCTCACTGACTTCAAGAACGAAGCCACAGACCTTCGCAGTGAGTGTTGAGCTCTTAAAGGTGGCATGGACCCAAAGAGTGAACAGCAGCAAGATTTATTGTGAAGAGTGAAAGAACAAAGCTTCCACAGTGGGTTGCTGCTGCTGCTGCTGCTGCTGCTGCTGCTGGGGTGGCCAGCTTTTATTCCCTTATTTGTCCCCGCCCATGTCCTGCTGATTGGTCCATTTTACAGAGTGCTGATTGATCCATTTTACAAACCTCTAGCTAGCTACAGAGTGCCAATTGGTGCGTTTTTATAGAGCACTGACTGGTGCATTTTACAAACCTCTCGTAAGACAGAAAAGTTCTCCAAGTTCCCATTCGACCAAGGAAGTCCAGCTGGCTTCACCTCTCACCATGAGATGCTACTTGGAGAAAAAATGTTCTGCTGGGTGTGGTGCCTCAGGCCTGTAATCCCAGTACTTTGGGAGGCCAGGGCAGGAGGATCACAAGGTCAGGAGTTTGAGACTAGCCTGGCCAATATGGTGAAACCCCGTCTCTACTAAAAATACAAAAATTAGCCAGGCATGGTGGCACGCACCTGTAGTCCCAGCTACTCAGCAGGCTGAAGCAGGAGAGTCGCTTGAACCCGGGAGGCAGAGGTTGCAGTGAGCTGAAATTGTGCTACGCACTCTGGCCTAAGCAACAGAACAAAACTCTTGTCTCAAAAAAAAAAAAAAAAAAGTTCTATGGGTGCTTCACTCACCTGGGCGGCAAATACTTGTTTGACGGCCTTCTTTATGTCTGGTGCTAAGAACACAGGAGGGAAGGGACAAAACAAATCCACTGCCTGCCTTCTTCAGTGAGTTTAGGATCCAGAGGATCAGATCATTATTAGGCCACATATTTACTGACAGTGAAATGTGCTCAAGTACAGACAGCCGAGAACTTACAGCAGGGAACCACATCTAAGGCTGGGAGGCAGGGAAGTATGAGGTGAGACTTATGCATGGGGTGACGGGGAGTAGGTGGAGGGGTAGTATTCCAAACACAAGGAAAACCTTGGTCAAACAAACCCAAGGAATCCTGCATAATACACTCCCTTCTATGAGATTCACTGGCATGTTAAAGGCCTGAGAAGTCCTGCAGAAATGAAGCCCAGCACGTTCTACCTATTAACATCCCAAGGATGTTACTCTGGGAAGTACTGAAAGAGGCACTATTGTTCTCACAGCCTATAAGAAACTTTAGTATAAAACAAAAGCTCTTGTTCATATAACTGGAAAACTATCATGTGTCCTCTCAGAGCAGCCAAAATACCTTGGAGTTGCTAATGTAATTCTCAAGTATTTTCCTTGGCACAGGCCTATAAAACGATATGGCCTCTACAGCTGCTCACATACTCCCAGTAACAGATGAAGGAAAGTCCATAGCACAAACCAGCGAGCCAGATTCAATGTTCTAACTCTAGCACAGACTTCGGCTTTATTTATTTTTAAAGGATGTAGAGCCTCAATTCTGGGATGAATTGAGAAAACTTCCATAAAAAGCAAAATAAAAATGAACAACCACCAGCAATCAACTTATCAAAAATTACACATGGAAAGACACCCAAAGTGAACAATGATTTGCCTTGTTAACCTAAAATGTCTAAGAGGAAGACAGTTTTTTGCTGTTTATTTTATTACACACTGTGCATAAAAAAGAGGGAAATGTAAATCAACAATAACAGATATTCACACATATGCAGAAAGAAAGCAGACTTTGTGTGCAAAGAATGGTGTTAGCGACAATGATCATCAAAAGAGAAATATGACAGCCAGCATACTTAAGAATATGTATTCTAGAAAACTAGCAATCCAAAATTAAACATAAGCAAGTGTCCTGGGAATAGTGCAGTGTAGAGATTAAATTTTATAGAGGCTAGCCGGGTGCAGTGGCTCACGCCTGTAATCCCAGCACTTTGGGAGGCCAAGGCGGACAGATCACAAGGTCAGGAGATCGAGACCATCCTGGCTAACATGGTGAAATCCCATCTCTATTAAAAATACAAAAAATTAGCTGGGCGTGGTGGTAGGCGCCTGTAGTCTACTAGGCGCCTGTAGCTACTCGGGAGGCTGAGGCAGGAGAATGGCATGAACCTGGGAGATGGAGCTTGCAATGAGCCAAGATCGTGCCACTGCAGTCCGGCCTGGGTGACAGAGTGAGACTCTGTCTCAAAAAAAAAAAAAAATTTTTTTATAAAGGCTAGCAAGATCCTGAAACCCAGGACCAATAAAACAGATAGTGAGATTATCTTAACAAAGCCCTTGCTGTGTGTGCCAGGCACTGTTCTACATGCTTATGTGCAACCTTATTTAATCTTTGCAACTATGAGGTAGATCCTGGGAATACATCAAAATATGGCTTCAGCCTACACTAGTCAATGGAAATCTGTTATCCAGCTTTAGCATGAATCTTCAGAAGGACTGAACTTCTGCCTGATCAATGATGATGTGATCACATAGATGACCAACATATCTCATCCATGTAGCAATGTGAGAACTAAGGAAATGAAGCATGTTGTTCAAATCTGCTATCATTATCTGAGCATGCCCTTTCAAAAATAAGTAAACATTCCACGTGCAACTTGAGTGAAAAGCTCCTTGTGACCCTTATCTGTTGAAATGTATCAGTTGGTAGAAATATATACATGCTTATTTTTTGTTGAAAGAGTAAAATAAAATATAAGCATGAAAAATATTAATTTTATGTAGCAAGCAATTATCATGTAAAATTATACAATTATTAAGTAGGGGGACTGAGGAACAGAATCACCAATATTAAGAGTACATTTAAAAAAGGAGAATAGGCTGGACGTGGTGGCTCACACCTGTAATCCCAGCACTCTGGGAGGCCAAGATGGGCAGATCACCTGAGGTCTAGAGTTTAAGACCAGCCTGGCCAATATGGTGAAACCCTGTCTCTACTAAAACTACAAAAATTAGCCGGGCATGGTGGCGTGTGCCTGTAATCTCAGCTACTTGGGAGGCTGAGGCAGGAGAATTGCTTGAACTTGGGAGGCCAGGGTTGCAGTGAGCCAAGATCGCGCCACTGCACTCCAGCCTCGATGACAGAGCGAGACTCTGTCTCAAAAAAAAAAAAAAAAAAGAGAGAGAATGGTATATCCTTTTACAGCAAATAAATGCTTACTGTTTTAAAATTACAATAGGTATATTATATTCTACCTGTAGTTGCTACAGAACTGCTTAGTGCACTCATAACATTAAACACAATAACTTTTAGTAGCTATATATGCAACCCTAGGGTTCAGACAGTGGTCTGTAAGTAACATTTTCCACTAAAAGAAGACAGAGCTCCTTCTAGAAATGGCCAGCTCCTGGCCTGGGACAAGAAATGTACAAGGTGTGCCTGGAGTATCCTGCCAGACCAGTAAGCAGAGAAGCATCCAAGACCACCAGGATTGTGTCACAAGGACTCAGGAGACAGCCTGAAGAGGCTCCAGCTGGCTAAAGATGGCACAGTTTGGGTATCAATAAGGATAATAATTGCAAATGGATTGAAAGACATTAAGTAGGTTTAAATCTATTTCATAATATTTTTAAGCTTCATTGGTCACCTTTACTGGGTGCCATGAAGCCAGGAGGAAACTGGTATATAAAGGGAAAGAATGAGGCATTTAAATTGCTTTCCCCGTGTGATCTAAAACAAGGGTCAGCAAATTTTTACTGCAAAGGGCCTGATAGAAAATCTTTCCCGCTCTGTGGGCCACATATGGCTTCAATCACAGCTAATTAACTGGGCACCCTGTAGTGCCCCAAAGCTGCCCTAAACAATATGCAAATGCATGAATATAGCTGTGTTCTAATAAAACTTTATTTATCAAACTAAGTGGCAAACTGGTCTTAGCCTGTAGACTCTAGTTTGCTGACCTCTGATCTGAGGTAACTAAAGAGTTGGTGAGGGGTAGTTTCTCTTTTTAAAAATCTTATAACTGATAGACAAGGGAATGATACAAAGAGACTATCATCATTTTGAAACTGCGAATGAGGTAAAGGATGTGGGTGCTGATAATTAGTAGCTGCTGACATCAGAGAGATAATCAGTGTCTCTGATGGAAAACAACATCTATTGTATGAAGCAGTCTTGCAAAAATAAGTTAAAAAGGAGAGAGGGAATGGGGGAGAGAGAGAGAGAAGCACTCTGAATCTTGACCAAAAATCTAAATCTAACAATTTTCAACAACTTCAGGGGACAGAGAAACATGTTAAAAGATATCATGAGGTTGCATTTAGCAAAAACCAGACTGTGAAAAACTCCACAGGAGTCATCAAGATAAAAACCTAATTAGGAAGTTACTCACATCCTATGAAAAATGCTGAGCAGAATGTCAACTTTGCTATCTCAACATTTCATAAGGAAGAAACTCCAAAATCTTGCAGTATAGTTTCTTGATAAATCATCTTTGATCCGGACATAACAAAGACTATAAAAGCTTCAGAGAAAATAAAACCTGTTATTTTTTTAAAATGAGAGACCCCAAGATATCTCATACCTTCACCTTACTTAGTATGCACAAATATGTTCTATAGTGTCACAGAAACAATCTAGCAACTGAAAAAATTATTGCTCCTGCCCTACACTGTCAATTTTTAAAAACCGATCATCATTTTGGCAACTGTCACAGTGGAAATTGTTTCTGGCAAGAATCATCAATGGCCACTAAAACCATTGGGTAAAGGTTTGATGAGAAATGGGATATTTACATAGTCTCAAAGTATCTCCCATAAAGTACTGATTAATTACAAAGAAGAAAAGTAGTAACTTTCTTGGAGAAAGCTGGAACACATGATTTTAACCAAGAAAACAAAATTAGCATCACCTATAATGGGAAAAATAGATAATGTTCCTGAGGAGATACAATAAGAAGAACATCATATCTTTCCTGCCTAAAATGTACAACCTAAAGTTACCCATGAAGAAACACCAGAAAAAAAAAAAGTCAAGGTTCTTCTGCAAAATAAATGGCCTGTAATCTTTAAAGAGCCAAGAACATGGCCGGGTGCAGTGGCTCACGCCTGTAATCCCGGCACTTTGGGAGGCCAAGGCGGGTGGATCACGAGGTCAGGAGATCAAGACCATCCTGTGAAACACGGTGAAACCCTGTCTCTACTAAAATATAAATAGTTAGCCAGGCGTGGTGGCGGGCACCTGTAGTCCTAGCTACTCGGGAGGCTGAGGCAGGAGAATGGTGTGAACCCGGGAGGCAGAGGTTGCAGTGAGCTGAGATCATGCCACTGCACTCCAGCCTGGGCGACAGAGCGAGACTCCATCTCAAAAAGAAAAAAAAAAAAGAGTCAAGAACATGAGAGAGAGGCTGAAGAACTTCCAGACTAAAGGAGACTAAGAGACAATTAAGCATAAGATGTCATCTTGGACTCATCCTAAAGCCAAAAAAAATGAATAAATAAAAGTAAAAATGTTTTCCTCTGCTACAAAAGACACATCTATCAGTAAAACAACTGGCAAAATCTGAGTAAGTTCCATAGATGAGACAACTGTACTGTCTCTATGTTAATTTCCTGATTTCAGTAATTACACTTTGGTGAATGTCGTTGTTTTTAGAACGTATCTTGTCCCTTCATCTTATTTAGAGTCACAAATATGCTCTATAGTATCAGAGATGCAATCTAGCAAATTATGCCCCCTTAAGTAAAGGGACATTACGCCTGCAACTTACTTGCAAATGGCTCAGAAAAAAAGTTACAGAGTCGGGCAGGCGTGGTGGCTCACTCCTGTAATCCCAGCACTTTGGGAGGCTGAGGCAGGCAGATCACTTGAGGTCAAGAGTTTGAGACCACCCTGGCCAACATAGTGAAACCCTGTCTCTACTAAAAACACAAAAATTAGCCAGTAATGGCAGGTGCCTGTAATCCCAGCTACTTGGGAGGCTGAGACGGGAGAATTGCTTGAACCCGGGAGGCAGAGGCTGCAGTGAGCTAAGATGGCGCCACTGACTCCAGCCTGGGTGTTGCAGCCAGACTCCATCTCAAAAAAAATAAGTTACAGAAAGAAGGCAAAAATCTAGGGGAAAGTACAAGGGAATTATTCGTGCTATTTTTGTATGTTTTCTGTGACTGAAATTATTCTAAAATTAAAAGTTAAAATGTAATTTATATTTATATACTGTACTGCTTATATATATATCCTACATATAAATTTTAACTTATTTATAAAGTTAGTAGCTGGGCGCGGTGGCTCAAGCCTGTAATCCCAGCACTTTGGGAGGCTGAGGCGGGCGGATCACGAGGTCAGGAGATCGAGACCATCCTGGCTAACACGGTGAAACCCCGTCTCTACTAAAAACACAAAAAATTAGCCGGGCGTGTTGGCGGGCGCCTGTATTCCCAGCTACTCGGGAGGCTGAGGCAGGAGAATGGCGTGAACCCAGGAGGTGGAGGTTGCGGTGAGCCGAGATCGCGCCACTGCACTCCAGCCTGGGGGACAGAGAAAGACTCCGTCTCAAAAAAAAATAAAAATAAAAAAAAATAAAGTTAGTGTGTGTGTGTATATATGTGTATACACACACACACATATATATGTACATCATCTTGTTGATAGCTATTTGATCAAGAACTCACACAAACTGGCAATTATGTTAAAGTAATATGTTAAGTTTTTGCAAAGGGAATTGACAACCATGTAAATTCAAAACCCGCACTAAATACTAATTACTTTTGTTTATGCATTTCTGGCTTCTCCCCTGACTCCATTTAGTCATTTCCTATAAAAAAAATTTTTAAGGGCTGGGCGCGGTGGCTCATACCTGTAATCCTAGCACTTTGGGAGGCCAAGGCGGGTGGATCACCTGAGGTCAGGAGTTTGAGACCAGCCTGGCCAACATGGTGAAACCCTATCTCTACTAAAAATACAAAAATTAGCTAGGTGTGGTGGCAGGCGCCTATAATCCCAGCTACTCGGGAGGCTGAGGCAGGAGAGAGAATCGCTTGAACCTGGCGGGGCAGAGGTTGCAGTGAGCCAAGATCACGCCACTGCACTCTAGCCCGAGCGAAAGAGACAAACTCCGTCTCAAAAAAAAAAAAAAAAAAAATTAAATACTGTAAGAAAATATCCACCTGTTAAGATGTTGGTTAAAATATTTGGCTACTAAACATCTTAATAAAGTTGTGATAATACCGTACATTATTTTGGTAACATTTCTAATTTCTTTTTATATCCTGGAGATTCTATGATGCTGATATTTCATTTCAGCCTCGGACAACTCCTGATTTTAAAACGCAGTCCATTCAGACAAAATGTTACTTCAGTGCTTCTCAAAGCATTATCTGTCCCCATTTATCATTATGACTATCACTATCCCCATTCTCCCTGAGGGGGGCCCTGGGGCATAGGGACACAGCCAACCCATGACCCGGCTGGGATTCAGTGCTCTGCAGACCATGGTCAAAACCCTAGTTCAAGACCCCCCTAGACACACTGCCACCTGGAGGGACGAGGGGTGGCCTGTTAGTAGAATATTCTCCATCTCTCAAGCCTTGGGCTTCTTTCTCTCCACACAAGTTCCTCTCGTCTCTTTCCATGCAAGGTCCAAGGAACTGCTTATTAAAGGGCTGTCCCACACTCCACAGACTCTCCCCATCCCAGTCCCTTCCTGCATTAACTCTCCTTTGCATCATCTGGGAACACCCTTGTGAAGATGACCCATTTTCCACTCCAAAGCTTCAGCACCAGTGTCTCACTCTCCCTAAAAAGGATTTTATAACAAAAAAAGCTTATGTTGTAAAGTAGAAAGCAAAGTGTTTTCAGCTCATACACTCTAATACTCCTACTATACTCTTACCCTCCCACGGCACCTCTCCTCTATGCATCCCACCCAGAACACAGTTTAAGTCAATAACATAATTAATAAGTAAAAACTACAGACAGTCCCTAACCTATGATGGTCCAACTTAACATTTTTTTGACTTTACGATGGGTTTATCCGGATGTAAGCCCATTTAAAGTCCAGTCGCATCTGTATATCCAATGTAAAGTTACACCCACACATGCACGAGGATGTGGGGCTGGTCAGGAGTATGAACGAGGCAACAAACTAAGGCACCAAACAGATGCCCACCATTATTACATATGGTGTATAGATTTAACACCCAGGCACCACCACATCTGCCACTGAGTGGATCCCCAAGGGCAGCTCCATCCACAAGCGGCACAGGGGCTACACCTTAATGCTAGGATCCTGGGGCCCCCGGCCCAGCTGGGACCACGAAGATCCTGTCCTCCTCAATCTCTGGGACTGGGGCTCCCCTCCCTCACTTTCTCTGGAATCCCCTTGGACCCCAAGAGCCAGGAGTCCCCTCCCTGTCTTTCCTCTTCTCCCCATCTCCAGCTAGCGCCCTACCACTGCCCTCATCTAGGAGGTGCTGGGGTTTGAATTCTCACAGCATCACGTGGGGAGGGGCAGGGAAAGAGTGACAGGTGGGAGGGGGACACATAAGCAATCCCCAATTCGGGTTGTACAGAAGATTCCACAGAGTGAGGACAGGGTGAGGGTATTTTGCTACCTGGACCCCCCACGAAAAGCTTCATCCTGGACAAGAGAATAAGGACCTGCTGCAACCTCGGCCTGGGGTGGAGGACACCGCCCAGGCAGACTCCAGGGTTTCCAGATGTGAGACTACAGGGACTTTGAATGTGGCTGAAGAAATAGGCCTTAGTTTACTTATCCTGGGTTTTAAATTCCGAACTTTTTCAAACATACAGAGAAGTTGGGTGAATGGATTGATTGCCTGTGTACCTCCACCTAGAACTGTTAACATCTCACATATGATATTTAAGGAACCAAGTGTACCACCTCAAAATATCATAAGAAAAACAAAAGGGAATTTGGAGATTGGGAAAAACAGAATCAATGGAGCTGCACAGTGCAGAAAAGCAAAGAAAGATTAAGATAGCAATTAACACCACCCCTGAGACTGTAAATCAACCAGCTATTAAGGCTCTGATTCTACGTCAGGCACTAAAAATGCCTCCTAAGTGAAAGGGATAGAAATGCCACTGAAGCCGGGCACAGTGGCTCACACCTATAATCCCAGCACTTTGGGAGGCCGACGCAGGCAGATCACCTGAGGTCAGAACATCAAGACCATCCTGGCTAACACAGTGAAACCCCATCTCTACTAAAAATACAAAAAAATTAGCCGGGCGCGGTGGCTCACGTTTGTAATCCCAGCACTTTGGGAGGCCGAGGCGGGCAGATCACGAGGTCAGGAGATCGAGACCACGGTGAAACCCCGTCTCTACTAAAAATACAAAAAATTAGCCAGGCGTGGTGGCGGGCGCCTGTAGTCCCAGCTACTCGGAGAGGCTGAGGCAGGGGAATGGCGTGAACCCGGGAGGCGGAGCTTGCAGTGAGCCGAGATTGCGCCACTGCACTCCAGCCTGGGCAACAGAGCGAGACTCCGTCTCAAAAAAAGAAAAAAAAAAATTAGCCAGGTGTGGTAGCAGGCGCCTGTAATCCCAGCTACTCAGGAAGCTGAGGCAGGAGAATTGCTTGAACCCAGGAGACGGAGGTTGCAGTGAGCCGAGATCATGCCATTGCACTCCAGCCTGGGCAACAAGAGTGAAACTCTATATCAAAAAAAAAAAAAAAAAAAAAAGAACAAAAGAAAGAAAGAAAGAAATGCCACTGAAAGGAATATATGCTGAGGGATGTTACTCATCTTTTACTTCTACACACCATTTCTTTGAATCTTGCCCCAAATGGCATTTTCATGCATTGTCACATCAATTTGGCTCTCAATTTTCAGTGGAGGGAAATCGCAGCCCGGTGGAACCAGAACCCCCCACAGCTGGAACGCTGGCTCTGTCACCTTCTGGGGAGGTGACTTTGGGCTCCTGGTTTACTGTCAAAGTCTTGCCTTCCTCAAGGATAAAATAGAGATGATAATATCAGATGCACAAGAATTCAGTGTAGGAACAGTTAGAACAGCATGATATAGTGCCCTAGAACATTAAAGGTGCTTATGGGGCTGTTTTTAATATTGATGTTTAAATATTCATGTTGTCAACAATCAACAAGTGAATCACTTATTATGAGTCAGGTGTTAGGTTTTAGATAAAGAAGTATTTCAAGGTGCATCATCTCAGCTGGGCTCGGTGGCTCACGCCTGTAATCCCCAGCACTTTGGGAGGTCGAGGTGGAAGGATCACTTGAGCCCAGGCATTCGAGACCAGCCTGGGCAACATAGTGAGACCCTGTCTCTATTTTTTTTTAAATAAACAAAAAATAAAATAAAATAAAATAAAAACATAGCAAAAAGAGGTGCGTCATCTCTGGAGCACTGCTGGCTGTGTACTTCCCTGAGTGGTAGAAGATGAAGCTTTACCACTCTAGAGTGCAGCTGGACCCTAGTCCTGTTTCCATCATTCCTAATTGTTTGCCCTTGGGCAGGTCAACAACTGCCCTGAGCTTGTGCTCCTCACCTGTTGGGTGGGCGGGATGGTTCCACCTAGCTCAGAGGGCTAGAGGACACTCCCGCAGGGTCCTTGGTAAGAATCTCAGGGACTAACACCCAACCACCTCTAGAAGGTATGTCTTGCAAATCCGGCTGAGTTTAATGACCCTGACATATCCTTTTTTGGAATTTACAGAGGGGAGTGTAGTCCCAAACATCAGAAAGCACCACTGCCAACAAATCTGGACTTGTAAATTGATCTGCTTTTCATACCACTCATTCCTACTTCGTTTTTCTTCCTCATTATCAATGAGATCCATCTGTTCCTTAATCACAGTTGCCATCTCTCAAACTTACACCTTTCTGCTTTCTCCACACATTCTCTATGGACATTCCTACATATAATAGTCCCATTAACTTTAATGAGGTCTAAGATATTTATCTAAGATTTAGTGCCTTGCAATACCCAGGTTTCTAGGATGGCTTAGGTAGGACCCCAAAAGCCTCCCCAACTTCTGTCAACCATATCATAAGCCCCCTTTGTTAATCTTTCCACCATGCTATTATTGGAAAGTAATTTGGGAAGTAAAGGAAAAAGTATGGAATGTCATGATTTCTTTTGTTTTTTTTTTTTTTTTTGGAAACGAAGTCTCGCTTTTTCTCCCAGTCTCGGCACACCGCAGCCTCTGCCTCCTGGGTCCAAGCAATTCTCCTGCCTCAGCCTCCCGAGTAGCTGGGATTATAGGTGTGTGCTACCGCACTCAGCTAATTTTTTGTATTTTTAGTAGAGACGGAGTTTCACCATGGTGGCCAAGCTAGTCTTGAAATCATGACCTCAAGTGATCCTCCCGCCTTGGCCTCCCAAAGTGCTGGGATTACAGGAGGGAGCCACTGCGCCCGGTGGAATTTCATGATTTCTAACCATCTTATACACACACACACACACACACACACACACACACACACACACACACAGAGAGAGAGAGAGAGAGAGAGAAAGGGGGATGGGAAAGAAGACAAATACCCCTCTGCAATTCCCAAAATAACTGTGTAAATGTTTAGTATGTATTTCTTTATTGTTTAAAAAAAATTGTTTTTTGAGACAGGGTCTTACTCTGTCACCCAGGCTGGAGTACAGTGGGGTGATCTTGGCTTACTGCAGCCTCAACAGCCTGGGCTCAAGCAATCCTCCCACCTCAGCTTCCCGAGTAGCTGGCATTACAGGCACATGCTACCACTCCTGGCTAATCTTTTTTTTTTTTTTTTTTTTTTTTGTAGAGACAGGGTTTTGCCAAGTTACCCAGGCTGGTCTCGAACTCCTGAGCTCAAGCTATCTGTCCGCCTCAGCCTCCCAAAGTGTGGGGATTACAGGCGTGAGCTACCACATGCAGCCTAGTATGTATTTCCTTAATGGTCAATTAACACTGAAATAGTCTTTTATAGATTTTTGGGACTGATTTTTCATTTGTGGAGAGCTTAAAGAAAGCAACCAATTTATAAAATATTTTATAAGATGAACCATAAAGAAATAATACTTGTACACTTGGTTCACCAGAGCTGGGTTTGTTAACCAAACTATGTTGTAATCCAAATTGTGAATATAGTAAGTTTACTCCTCCAGCGTTCTTCCACACCAAAGACTCATTTGTATATTCTTCCAACCCTCACCAATTTCAATGAGGAAAAACAATCCCAAATTTCCAAACAGGTCAAATGTTAGCAGGTAAGCACCTTTTCCTCGGATGAAGTTCCTAGGGCAGCCCACTAAAGGTCATTAACCCCTCTGGGGCACTGCACTGGGGGAACAACTTTAACCACAACTGTCACTCGCTTCTACAACTGTTTATTCAGGAAAGTACATTCTCAGGTCCAATGTGTAAAGTTGGAACAAATCTATCCACCCTCAACCCCAGCTGATAACTCACACCAGGATTTCTGAACTGGGAAACAAAGGTCAGCTGCCCTTCTCTGGAGAGGAGGAGGAGCTAGTTATATCAGGCATGTGTGTAAAATCACATGGGTAGAATGGGAGACCTAGACTTTGGACTCACAACCAAGTTCAAATCTTGGCGCCATCAATTACCAGCTAAGTAACCTTGTACGAGATACTTGACCTCTACAAGTCTGTTCGCACAGCAGCAAAATGGGAACAAGTATCTACCTCTTAGCAGGTTAGAAGCTATGAAAAATACTAAAGTCTTAGCAGCCATTGCCAAGTGCTTTCCAAATGAGGTGGAGCTATTTACGCCCCTTAAGACCAGCCAAAAAGAGCAGCCAGAGCAGCCATTTTACCTCACATTTGCCAGCATTGAAGAGGCTTATTCAGACAAAATCATGTGATGGGCCAAAGATGATTCTTATATTAATTAGTATTTTTTGACTCCCTGGGAAGTTAAACATAGTTTCACATATTTGCAGCCATTTATAGTTGTTCTTTTGTGAATTTCATGTTTATGTTTATTTTCTACAATTAGGGTGAACACTTGGGGCCTTGTTCCTCCTCTTGAATAGAAATGAAAAGATTTCCAAAAATGCTGTGACACAGTTTGAGAGCATGAGTGTGAGCTCATTTCCTGTCCTGAGGACCCCAGGTAATTAGAGTTAATGACCTTGACCATATCCACAAAAACTCCTGAAAAGGGCTATGTTTACGAAAACATTTTCATGATTTTATTTCCGAACTTTGAAGTATACTTCTCAATTAGAAGATCATTTTCCTAATCTGTACATTATGCACACAATGAAAAGGAAAGATTTAGAAGTTTGAAATTTATTTGAGAACCTTAAACATATCTGTCAATTGAGTGAACTCAGAGCATTGCTAACACCTTGTGAGTCTCAGAAAGAAACTGTAGAAGTGTCCTGGGACTGTTCCCTGGGCAGTGCATACAGCACAGAGGAAAGGGCAAGTCCCCTTCACTTCCCTCATGGTTCCCTTCATTTCTGAACACCAAGGTTTTGGAAACTGCATTTATTTTATTGTTCACTAAATGTAATCCAGTTTGGGAGAAATAACATAAAACACGGGATATATAAAAACCTCCTCCAAAAATATATTAGAATAGACAATCTGGGACAGTTTTCTATATGGTCTTAAGTGACCAGTCCCTCTCCATCCCGTTACTTATCACTTCAATATCTCAATATCTGCCCCTAGCTACACACAAATTGTGTCTGTGTTTTGTATATAAATATACAGAACACACACACACACACACACACACACACACTTTTTTTTTTTTTTGGAATCACTCTGTCATTTAAGCTGGAGTACGGTGGCATGATCATGGCTCACTACAACCTCCATGCCCAGGCTCAAGTGATCCTCCCACCTCAGCCTTCCAAGAAGTTGGTGCCCACCACCATGCCCAGCTAAGTTTTTGTATGTTTTGTAGCGATGGGGTTTCACCATATTGCCCAGGCTGCTCTCGAACTCGTGAGCTCAAACAATCTGCCCGCCTTGGCCTCCCAAAGTGTTGGGATTACGGGCGTGAGCCACCACACCAGGACACGAAGCGTATTTTGATTCTCTATCCCTCTTCAACATCAGCCAGCTCCAGAAAATAAAAGGAGGAAAAATTTCCCAGGTGTGCCATGCCTTCCTTTCAATCAATACACAAACATTTCATTACCTAACATGTAGCTAAAAGGTTCCCAACATTTTGGGCTTTATGAGAGGATGGAGAGGAAGGGCCTGCAGTCTCCCTGCTGCCAACAAAATTCCAGGGCCCCCACTCTAGCCAACTTGCCCTTGGTTTTCCTGAGAATACCAAGAAGCCATCTGGTCCTCCAATGCACACTATCCGTTTCTGCCAACTCACCTCTGCATTCCCCTACAACCTCATCTTCAAGTCTTGGGCTCGTCTTTAAAACTAGGAGGACACCTACTATGTACAGCACCCTTCATGGATGAAGGAAGAAGCCTGCCTGCTTTTGAAGCTCTCAGTCTCACCTCCTCTTCCTCTCATCTTCTTTCCCATTCATCTTCAAGCCTGCCCTATGGCTCCTACAAACAGTCTCCCACTCCAGCATCCCAAATACACTTTCTCCCAAACTTGCGACTCCTCCCTTCCCTCTTCTTTCCATAGCCAGGCTTTTGAAATGGGTTGTCTAGAGTCTTTGAGGTTCCCCGTGGTGGTACTGAGATACGGAAGGTACACCGGGACAGAAGGAGGAAGCTGCTTGAAACTGCAGGAGTCTGGTCTGGGGTTCCAACTGAGGGGGAGCACTGGGCCACACCTGAGACCAGTCTGCAACTTGGCACCTTGGCTATCCTATTTGGGAAGCACTGAGCTAATGTCTCTTCTCTCTACCTTTATCACCACCACTTGCCTGGAACACTTCTCTCTGTGGGCACCAGTAACTTCCTAATAGCTGAATTCCAAAAGCTCCTCTTATTTGTTATTTATTTCTTAGAGACAGGGTCTCACTGTGTCTGTCACCCAGGCTGGGGTGCAGTGGCACAATCATAGCTCACTGTAGCCTTGAACTCCTGAGCTACCACCATGCCCAGTCAATTTTTAAAATTTTGTTAGAGATTGGGTCTTGTAATGTTGCTCAGGCTGGTCTCGAACTTCTGGCCTCAAAATATCCTACCGCCACAGCCTCCTGAGTAGCTGGGATTACAGGCACAAGCCACAGCATCTGGCTCAAAAGCTCCTCTTGACTCCTCGATCTTCTTCTCCCCCCTCTCTCTCTGTGGCATCTAACACCAAGGACTCTCCCCCTCCCCCTCCCCCTCCCTCTCCCCTCTCTCTCTCTCTCTCTCTCTCTCTTTCTTTCTTTCACTCTTATTGCCCAGGCTGGATTTTTTCTTCCTTTCAGATGGAGTTTCACTCTTGTTGCCCAGGCTGGAGTGCAATGGCGCAATCTCGGCTCACTGCAACCTCTGCCTCCCAGGTTAAAACAATTCTCCTGCCTCAGCCTCCCAAGTACCTGGGATACAGGCACCACCTCCTGGGTTCAAGTGATTCTCCTACCTCAGCTTCCTGAGTACCTGGGATTACAGGCACCTGCCACCATGCCCAGCTAATTTCTGTATTTTTAGTACAGACGGGGTTTCACCGTGTTTGCCAGGCTGATCTCGAACTCCTGACCTCAGGTGATCCACCTGCCTTGACCTCCCAAAGTGCTGGGATTATAGACATGAGCGATTACAGACATAAGTGACTGCACCTGGCCTCCCCTTTCTTTCCCTCCAGCTTCCATGATGTTTCATCATGGAAGCTGGAGGGAAAGAAAGGGGGATGGCTGGGCACGGTGGCTCACGCCTGTAATCCCAGCACTTTGGGAGGCCGAGGCGGGCGGACCACGAGGTCAGGAGATCGAGATTATCCTGGCTAACACAGTGAAACCCCATCTCTACTAAAAATACAAAAAATTAGCCAGGCGAGGTGGCGGGCGCATGTAGTCCCAGCTACTCGGGAGGCTGAGGCAGGAGAATGGCGTGAACCCTGGAGGGTGGAGCCTGCAGTGAGCCGAGATCGCACCACTGCACTCCAGCCTGGGCAACAGTGAGACTCCGTCTCAAAAAAAAAAAAAAAAAAAAAAAAAGAAAAAGAAAGGGAGAGGGGAGTCCCTAAGCGCTCCTCCTACCTTACCCAGTGCTCCCTTCCATCCTCCTCCAATGACTTCTGTCCCTGCTCTAAGCATCTCTTCCCCCTTCTTCTCTACCTCTGTTACATCACCCAGTTTCAATCATCCCCTCAACATCCCCTCACACCTAACGTGTCTCCAATGAAACCGAGGGGTTCCTCCCAATGAGAGCCTCTCATAGACTGTGTGGGCTCTGTTATTGCCAAAATATTCAGTAAGCATCTGTCCACCACTGGGGAGGCAGAGATTGGGGAGGCCTCCCCACCTACAGAAGTCAGTCCCCAGGTGCCCGAGCTTGGACACCAGGAATTAACTGTGACATCAGCCACTTTCTGGATCTGGTACCTCCCCTCCCCACAGAGGTACAGACAAGAATCCCATTTCCTCCCATCCACCTTTCCTTTCCACTCTGCTACTCTGAAGCCCTTTTCACCTCACCCCTGGCTCCTGTGAGTCTAATTGCTCTATGCCCTTCTAGGTCTTCCTCCTCCAATCCACCATTATCTTTCTAGCCACAAGTACAAGTCACATCACTTCCCAGCCTAACTTCTGATGGTTCTCTGCTGCCTCTCGAATAAGATCAGATTCCATCCCTGGCATTCTATGTCCCTTAGCCCATGTCCTGGCCCCTTATCCTTCCAGGCAAATGGAACTGAAATAAGCTGCATTACCCCAAATCGCGCTGAACTTTTCCTTCCTCCATGTCTTCGCTCTCCTGGTGCTGGCTCCCACCTCAAGACGAGAGTGAAGGAGGACTTCCACTTTTTCACTCTAAATGCTTCCTCTTACTATTTACATTCTTCTAAATTAACAAGAATTACCTGGATTAAAGAATGACTGAGTTTTAAGGACTAGTTTAAACCTACTTCTTCGACCTGCCGTCTTGGATCACCCAGGAAGTAATTTTTCTCAATTTCTATTATGAAAATGCTTCTCCAGACTTTACTACCTCTTAACTTCTTATTACAGTGCTACCATGACTTCTTTCCTACTTAATTTTTAAATCCTTTAGGGCAAAGCCTGGGTCTTATCTTGTTTCCCATGGTCCCTTAGCCATTGCCCATGATAGGTATCCAATAGACTTCAGCTGAAGAAGTTGAGGAGTTAGGAAGTAGTTTTAAGAGTGCAAATCTAGGCCGGGCGCAGTGGCTCACGCCGGTAATCCCAGCACTTTGGGAGGCCGGGACAGGTGGATCACGAGGTCAGGAGTTCGAGACCAGCCTGGCCAACGTGGTGAAACCCTGTCTCTACTAAAAATACAAAAATTAGCTGGGCATGGTGGCAGGCACCTGTAATCCCAGCTACTCAGGAAGCTGAGGCAGGAGAATCACTTGAACCCAGGAGGCAGAGGTTGCAGTGAGCCAAGATCGTACCACTACACTCTAGCCTGGGTGACAGAGTGAGACCATGTCTAAAAAAAAAAAAGAGTGCAAATCTAAATTTCCCTAGGTTGGCAAGTAAAAGGTGTCTCTGAATTAGAATGTAAGTAGGGCCTTCCTATTATAGAAGATTTAAAAGATTCAGCGAGTTAATCATATACACTCTTTTTATTTCGCAATTATTTTAGTAACACTGCACATCATTGTAAAGGCTGGAATACACAGACTGTGTGTGTGTGTGTGTGTGTGTGTGTGTGTGTGTGTTTTGCTTCCCTTTTCTTCAAGAATCCCTAAAAGTGTGATCAATGAAGAATGTGACCAAACTATAACTTTCCAAACTTATAACAAATCAAGTCAGCTATTCCCTGCCCAATCCACCCAACAAAAGAAAAAAGATTGACAGGTTCCCAGTCCTTCCCTATAGAGTTTGTCACCAATATTACCCCGGCAATCCAAGGGCGAAAACTTCAGCAACACAGGCCCTCTCAAAAGCTTGTTCCATGTGAAAAGCCCTCATTAAACTCTGAGTTATATTTAGGAAAAAAATGAAACAGGAGTTATATTTAGATGAAATGGCTCAAAAGAATTTTACCAAAAGCAGCATGTTTATACTGATCTTCCAAAAGAAAAGGTTTCCTTAGCTTTTACATACAACTCCTAAAAACAGACAACCTCTTCATACGTATACATACAAAGATTTTTGCTTGGATTCCTTTGGGTCTGAAAGAACAGGAGCTCCCAGGATATGAACAAGACTGCCCATGGGAAGCAGTGGGATATAAAGGACTTAAAAATGAGCACGCGTTTGAGGACCAGGACCATTTCATACAAAAACCTGAGTTGAGATGGTCTGAGAAATAATAAAGCAAAGCCTTTCGTGTGCTTGTGCTGCACGAAAGAGGTTCTGAAGTTTATAAGATGGACACAAAAACCACAGACTCCCTCAGCAATACTACCTAGAAGTGTTTCTTTCCAAAATGTCATCAGCCCTCACTTCGTGGTCACAGTCAAACTACTTTCTATCACATTGTAGCTGGCTTGCTGAACCACATTCAACATTTTCTTTTTGCCTCTTTTTTGTCTTAAACTATTTTTGGCATTCACTTTCTAATGTGTTGACTTACATTTTCTTTCTTTTCTTTTCTTTTTTTTTTTTGAGGCAGAGTCTTACTCTGTTGCCCAGACTGGAGTGAAGTGGCACGATCTCAGCTCACTGCAACCTCTGCCTCCCAGATTCAAGAGATTCTCATGCCTCAGTCTCCGATGTAGCTGGAATTACAGGTGCTTGCCACCACACCTGGCTAATTTTTGTATTTTTAGTACAGATGGGGTTTCACCATGTTGGCCAGGCTGGTCTCTAACTCTTGACCTCAGGTGATCCGCCCACCTTGGCCTCCCAAAGTGCTGGGATTACAGGCGTGAGCCACCGCACCCAGCCAACTTACATTTTCCTAACAAAATTCTAGGCAACAGCCCCAAAGTGGTTTAGTAAACCGTGAAGCCTTTTCAGAAATGAATGTATAATTTTGAGGTGATTATTTGAAAAATGGTTTGTGGCAGTTATTCCTCTCTTCACAGGGTCCCAGGGCCTCCAGACAAGAAGCAATTGCAGCTCACAGAGACTTGGCCCACATCCCATGCTGAGGGGACCTCTTCTCTAAAGAGCCTCAGGAAAAAGCCACTTCCCAACATCCCAGCCAAACCAGAGTGGAGGGCAAGGGTGATGGCTCATGGGGAGAGATGGCCAGATTGTAGGACGGGCCAGCCCCCAGTGGTCTCAGCAGGAATTATGCCAGTGGGTGAGGCTGTTGAAGCCTCCTGCCTGCTATTCCTAGGGTTCATTAACACCCTGAAAACACTCCAGCCAATTCCCACTTCTGCATCTGGCTTGGTATTTCCAGAGGAAGTGTTAGAGCAGCAGATAACTGGGGTCACCTAATTTTATACTACCTCTAGGCCTTAGAGCAGCAAAGCCTAAAGTGGTGCAGTTTAGAGGCCAAACAATAAAAAAGACCTAAGATGTCAGAGAGATCGGATCATATATCCCAGGCACTTTCCTCCCTCCTCCCTCCCCACCCATATCTATCCACATTCATTTTACCAGGCTGGGAAACCAACAGAGGGCCACTTTGTCTGTACCTACCATTTGCCTACAGTGACAAATACCTTAATTATATTAATAGAATCATTCAGAGGAAAACCATCATCTCCACCCTATGGTCCAGACAACCAAGTGCTTAAGTGTTTCCTCACTTGCTTTACTTACTGGTAGCAAAAGAACAGGGTCAAATTAGGTTTAACTGTGCTGACCTAACGGCAGGACACTTCCCCAGTATATCCGTGAACTAACAGCAAAAGGCACAGAGACACAGAAACATTGGGAACTGAACTAACTTCTGTAAGGGCAAGTCACCAGGGAGACAAGATGTAGGTATGGGGGTGGGATGGGACTAAGTCCCCAAGAAAGTACATGTCCTAGGAGGCTTGAAAGGAGGCTGGCGTCTGGGCCAGGGCAGGGAACAACTGCAGAGATGAACAAGGACAGTCAGAGAGGCAAGCAGAGACGAAAGGTTCGCTGCCTCAAGGAGGACTCCAAAATCCCACACGGGCCTGGATTTAGTAATCAGGAATCTCCAGGATCAGCAAGAATCAGCCTTTGGAAGTTCTTAGGCGAAAGAACACAACGTGACAGAAGGAAGGAAGGAGGGGACACTAACAAAAATCTGTCTCACTTGGACTGTCAGAGAGAGGAGACAACAGAGCCTGGATGAATCAAAATGCCCTAAAAAGAAATGGGTGCATGGAGAAATAGCCTTGAGGGAGCCATAGTCATATCTGATGGTGAAATAGTCATTTCTAGTGACTTTAACTGCACCAGGACTTGGCTGAGGGCTGATGCACAGATGCTAGTGCCTCCCAGACCCCTCTCTCTAGATATCCTAATGGTAAATGGAAACCTGAGACTTTAGCGGCATTAACTCTCCCCCATCCGCAAAGTTACACGAATCCCATCAAAACTTGCAGAACTAAGCTACATGTATGGGTACTGGTGGGAATCACTGAAAACCTAATTAAGACTGCAGCAGCTCGTTGATCCCCCCCCTTTGATTGGCACGCACCTCTTTTCTTTTAATGAGAAAAAGCAACAGCCATAGACCCACATCCAGTTTTCACTGCAAAAGTGACACTTACATTCAGGACTTCCTGGGGTGCTCCAGGCCAGCAGGGCCAAAGCTGCAAGGCCTCCCTCCCTCTCGGGGCAAAACTGTGAGGTCTGTGTAGTCCTACTCCCCATTCCCCTCTCTCTCAGTCAGAGTCTCTCCCACCGTCCCCCGTCAACCCCCCTCCAACCCACCTGGTGATGGTAGCGCCCCTGCTGAACCAAATGTGGAGGCCTTGGCTCTCCACTGACCGCTGTACAATGACAGCAGGAATGGCCATTCAGCACCTAGCCTTTCTCTACCACCCTTTGATTATCATCGTTATTTTAGGGCAGCCTTAGCATAAAGTGTGTTGTTGGGACCCTGCTCCTAAGAGGCTAACACTCCCTGCCCCCTTACCCACCGTCGACAGCGAAGTGGCAGGCACTGGGAAGCTAGGCAGGAAGCAAAGAACTACTACGATTCACATCGCGCCCAAGAAGCAGCACGCGGGAGCCTGGCACACAGTAGGTAGGCGTTCACCCAAGATCTGTCATCGGACCCAGTACCTGGGCAGGGAGCCTAGGGGTGGAGTGGCGGCTTGGGGGACACAAAGGCCTCGCCAGCCCCCAGCTGCGCCCCTCGCAACGCGGGGGGCGGGAGTTTAGAGCCAGAGAGAGGAGACGAAGGAATCCGCCCTCATTTGCACGTCGTCTGGGGCCCGGTCAATTTGCTTAATCACCGCTCTAAATGCCAGCGCGCAGCACACAATACGCGCCCATTAACAGGTTTAAAGTGTCGCAGCGCTCGCTTTAAATGAGAAAAGCAGGCGACAAAAGGGGGAAAAAGCCAAGTTCCTCAACTTGAAGAATGCCTCGGGTCGCCTCGAAATCATCTACGCGAGTTTAAAATTCGGAGCTAGCTCCGCAGAAAAGCTGAGGCCCCGGTGCAAGCGCTGGGGGTGGGAACGGGGGCTGTGAATAACCCGCCACGAAAACTGGGTTTCTTAGGAACCAGCCTGCAGCCGCCCAGTGACCCGGAGTCGGAAGACAACGTCGCCAACCCAGCTCCCTAGGCCCCTTGCCCTACTGCCAGAGAAAGCTGACCGACTTCCAAGAAGGAAAGCAAGACCACCCCCCCCGCCCCAAAGCGGGCACAAATCCAAGTTTCCTTCCGTGCAGACGAAGAATTCTGGAGGCCAAGGAAGATCCCAGAGGTGGACTCCAAAACCTCAACCCGCAAGAGGGGAGAAGTTAAAGTAACTTTACTTTCATCCAGGCACTGGCCAGCGCAGCCTCGCGCTCGGCCGCCAGAGAGTAGTTCAACTCCGCAAACAAGTTCTGCTTGGGATCGGCGCAGAAGGCCCCATCCCCCACTCCATGGCCGAGCCCGGGGGCGCATCCTGCGGGCCGCGGCCTCCCACCCACCCCGGTGCGCCCGACGGGCACTCACGGTGCGCGCTCCTCCGGGAGACAGGGGTCCGTTGGAGAGGTACGGGCTGCTCAGGTCCGGGATCATCAGGAAGGGGTACCCAGGGTAGGGGGGTCCTTTAAAGAACGCGCTGTCCTGGGGCCTTCTCACTGCGAACAAGACCAAGGCGAGGTGAGGCCCAGGCCCCCGGGACAGCGCCGCGGCAGGGGGCTCGAGGCGGGAGCCGGGGACCCGAGCGCCCCCCACGCGCGCCCCACGGGGGCTGCCGCCAATAGAGGCGGAGGGCAAGGGTGCGTCCACCCGAGCGAGGGGGACCGTGGGCCGCCCGGGCTGAGCAGCAGAGAGCAGCGGGAATCGAGAGTGGGGGGCTGTCCCGGCGGGCACGTACCTTCGGCGAAATAGTCCCGTGGCTTCTGGAAAGTGTCCCGGGCGGGCTGCGGGCGCCTCTCTGCCTGCGGAGGAGACACAAAGGCGAGAGCGGGTGAGCGGACGCGGGGCCGGGATCCCCCGGGGCTGGCCGCGGTGCCTCCTTACCTCCGAGTCCGAGCTGCTGCTCTGGTTCTCCGACTCGTTGACCAGGGACGACTTGACCTCGTCTAGGTCCCGCTGCGCCGAGGCGCTGTCGCTGCTCGGCTCCTGCTCCTCGCCTCCCTCGTCCTGGAAGGGGATCAGCTCGTCGTTCGCCCCGAGGTCGTCCCCTCCGCCGGCCGCCCCGGCGCTGGAGCCGCCGCCTCCCCCGCTGCCGCCGCCGCCGCCGCCCCCGCCGCCGAGCTGGGGCATGGTGGGGCCGCGGGCCGGGGCAGCTGCT